>NW_006785778.1:820326-871936 GCF_000442215.2 Lipotes vexillifer
GAAAGAGTGTTAAACGAAACATCCCCCCCCTTTTTTTTTTAAGGTAATATTTTACATGGCCCATCACATAGCAATTCGGAACACTCTAAAATTTAGGATTTCTATAAATTTTTCATTTAAAGAAAATTCTCTCATACCTTAACTCAATTGGTTTGACCTTTCCTTAGAACAAATTGCTGCAATTGTTATTGTTATTATTATTATTATTACCATTATTATCTCCTCTTTGTAGATGAGAAACTGAAGCTCACAATCTCAAAGGTAACATATGAAGGCGTAAACCCAGGTTTTCTGTTTCTAAATCCAGTAGGTTAAACATCAATTCTGGCACGTTTCAAACCATTTCTTGTTGTATTTGCTTTAGTCTCATGGAGAAACACATTTGGGCACCCACAGTCTTGAATAGTACTTGTATATTTAACTGTCAGTTTGTTTCTAGGTAAATAGTGAACTATAAATTTGAGACCAATGGATCATTATGTGAAGGTTTTTGCTATAAACACTACTAGTAAATATTGGTTTTCAAGATATAGTCATAAGTACTCACCTACCAAATATAGGTTTCCAGTTAAATGTTTAATTTTCAATCTGTTCCTCAGGTTTACATATGAATTAATGAAAAAGTAAAGTGTATAAATTTCTATACTGTATATTCCTCTGAACAATGAACATAAAAAAGGAGAAATGATGAAAAATTTTTCTTTAAAACTTTGAGTACTTTAGTGTCCCTTTTTTAATCTTTTTCTTGTTTAATTCCCTTTCACTTGGTCAATGTAAAGTTTTGTTAAATTTTATTTGTTTAATTAAGTTCATACTAACTTAGTGCAGAAAATGATTTTTTCTTTCCTTTGGTTCCAAGCAGGTAGATTTATTCTCAGTTGCCTGAGCAGATATATCCCTTGGTAAGTATATGCAATAGATAACAGTTCACAATCAGAACAGTTTTATCTTCCTGGATCCATATGATGAATCTGATAGCAATTCATTGTTATATAGCCTGAAAAAGTACCTTACCAATGCTGAATATTGTAGTTCATTTCAACCATTGTGACTGAGAACTAGGCTAGGTTGTTTTGTGAAGGTTAAAATTTAACTTCATTCTGGAACTGCTCTCAGAATCATGGAAGCCAGAATAGCACTCAGAACTCATTTTAACCATCATCAGACAGCAGCAAAAGACAAAGCAAACAATATTTACAAATGAAATTTAACTCTTACACAAAACAAAATCAACTTATAAGTTTAAAAACATATCTCCTAAAAGAAAAACTGTATTTTTATCAGTACCTTTTAAAAAATTAGTTATTTTTCCTGTTAGGGTGTTTTTATTTGCAATAACAGAAAACCAGTCAAAAGTAATTTAAACAATAAGGGGTTTTCTACCTCGTATAAATCTTGAGGTCAGTAGTTCCTGTGAAACCTAGCAGTTCTATGGGGTAAAATCATGATAATCTCACACCACTAACATCACTGCCATTAAAGAGAGCCAGAAGTGAATGTAATAAAAAAATGGTCAATGGAATATTACTCAGCCATAAAAAATAATGAAATAATGCCATTTGTAGCAATGTGGATGGATCTAGAGATTGTCATACTGAGTGAAGGAAGTCAGAGAAAGACAAATATCAAATGATGTTGCTTACATGAGAAGTCTAAAACAAGGTACAAATGAACTTATCTACAAAACAGAAATAGAGTTACAGATGTAGAAAATAAACTTATGGTTATCAGAGGGTAAGGGCAGGGAGGGATAAATTGGGAGATTTGGATAGACATATACACACTACTATATGTAAAATAGATAACTATTAAGGACCTACTGTTACAGCACAGGGAACGCTACTCAGTACTCTGTAATGACCTATGTGGGAAAAGAATCTAAAAAAGAGTGGATATATGTGTATGTATAACTGATTCACTTTGCTGTACACCTGAAACTAACACAACATTGTAAATCAACTATAATCTAATAAATTTTTTTTAATTGGTCAATAATATGGCTTATTACAGGTAATTTAATATTTTAAATTGTAAGACATTATGATGATATTAAATGGTTTATTTATATCTTTATTAATGTGCATGTCCTAAAATATTTATGAAATTCCAATAACTCATTAGATTTCTGAAATTAAAAATTTGACTTCTAACAAATTTTAAAAGTCTGATGTCAGTTATCTTAATATTGATAAAAAGGATATGAGAGGTATACTTCAGAACTTTATTTTTTATAAAAAGAGTATTAATTAGTGATATTTATTTATGTAAGGATTATTTTAAATCCTTACCCACATACACACACAGCTTGACCTGTGTTATTTTGAATTCCTGGAATTTCTGTTAAGTGTAACTTTTTCTTAAACAAGGAAAGTGATTATGTTCCAAACTTAAAGAGATATTGAGTGAAAGTGAATCAAATGTGAACATGTACCTACCTCCTTCTGATCTTTTACACCCTTAGAAATCACTAAATGTATGTACACATGTGAGTATATATGTGAAAATTATAAATATAGAATTATATATTAAGTACTTGTATCTATTATATATATGAATTTTGAATCAATATAAATGAACTACAGTGCTGAAAACAAGGAAGATTCACCTCCATTTAACAGAAATTATACTAGATCATTGTTTTATATATATATATATATATATATATACACACACATGACACACACACACACACACACACACACACACAGGATTTGATTCCTGAGAAAATCACAGTTCAATATACTTAAAAGGGAGCACTGCTATAAAAGGTAGAAATGGCTTTGGATGTTTGTTTGCCAAGTTTAAAGGTAATAGATCCTTAAGAAAGGAAGTCTTGGGGCAACCTTCAGGATAATATTCAGAGAGATCTGCTCTTCACATCTCTCACTCCCCAGGCAATAGACAATAGAGGAAAATGTGCTTTCGCGCTAAGCAAAAGCAGTAATTATGAATGCTTAGACCTGAGACACAGGGTAGGACCTTGGATGACTGGTTACATTTAAAAGGAAGAGGAAATTCTCATATTTTCAACACCAGCTATTGGTAAAACCTGACAAACAGCACGTTTCTCCCTCTTTTACAATTTTGAAGACAGGCTGGAAAACAGAGAAATCATATTCTCAAAACATTAAACATTCTTAAATACAAAAACGAAGAGAAAAATTAGAATCATCAGTATCTGAGGACAACCAATAACATGAGTAATGTTATTGAGTAATTAGTAGTATATATTAGTATAATAATTAGTAGTATAATAATAATCATTTAATATAATAGTATGCAATAATATGTGTTAACATGTATTATAAGTGCTTTACTTAAATTTAGCAGAAGCAATAGAAAGTGAAATTAATCTGAAGTTGCTGACTTTGTGTTTCTTTGCTACAAGAAATATTATTTTGTAAAAAATTCTAGATTTAAAACAATTAGTTTAAAAAAACAGGTGAAGTCATTATGTTTTAACTATGCACTTTGAATGTAGACAGGATTGTGAATCCTTTGGCTAAAAAGATGAGCATATGAGAACTCTGACAATTACTGCATCAAATCCCTCCTCTCAGCTTGTGGTTTCTATTAATTTTACACTGCTAATGTTTGTAAAATATACTTCTGTTATCATAATTAGCAAAATTGTTTTGCATTTTTTTCTGTTTTTAAGTGGAGTCACTTACTTACTTAGTTATCTTTATTATTTTTTTAAATCATGCATCTTTCTTTTCTGTATTCTTTGAGTCATCCTTTTTTTTTTTAATCAATGATAATACACTTTATTCATAGTTAAGGGGAGCTATAAAAACCACATCATTATATCCAGAAGGCATTATACTGTTCCACAATAATTAATTTAAAAAGGGAAAGACTATTACCTCAGTATCACTGATTTCCATTCCTAGCAGTCTACTTGTTAGCTCCCCAACTTTTGTTTTTTTTTAGCTCCCCAACTTCTTTTTTTTTTTTTACATACAAATCATTCATTTAAAATGTATAGTCCAATGTTTTATAGCACATCCACAGAGTTTTACAATCATTGCAAACAACTTTAGAAATTTTCATCATATTACTCCCAATAGAAAACACTGTACACATTAGCATTAACTTCCCTTTACATCCCATCCATCCCTGCCCCAGTCCTAGGAAAACAGTCTACTTTCTTTCCCTATAGATTTACCTATTCTAGACATTTGAAATGAATGGAGTCATAAAATATGTGTTTTTTTAAACTCACTTCTTTCAATTAACACAATATTTTCAAGATTATTTCTCCTAATGTAGCATGTATCAGTACTTCATGCCTTTTTATTGCTGAATTTGAACCAGATACACCATTTTATTGGTTCCACTGTTACTTAGCAGAACAAATATTTTATATGTGTTCATTCTCTTATTTTTATTTTTATTTTTTTAACATCTTTATTGGGGTATAATTGCTTTACAATGGTGTGTTAGCTTCTGCTTTATAACAGAGTGAATCAGTTATACATATACATATGTTCCCATATCTCTATTATTGTTAAGAAATGTTTTCCAAAAGGGCTCATGCATACTTATACTCCCTGGATTCTTTCATGTGAGAGAATGTCAACCTGTAACTGTCTTTATACAATGAATGAATCTTGACTAGTAGAATATCCTTTAGTCACAGTTTTTTTCCTTAGATACCTGAAGACACTGCTCTGTTGTAATCCAGAATTGAATGTTACTGGAGTAATGTCTGATTTTGGCCTGGATTTTTATATCTTGTAGATTTGTTTTCTCTAATTGGATGCTGGAACAATTCCTTTATTATTTTTCTTCAGATTTTTTTTCCTGTTTTCTTTCCTTTTCAGAGAGATAAAATATTACAGATATAATTTAGCTACTTATAATTTCCTTCCTGATTTGAATCCCGCCCCCTATCTGCACAGAACCTCTATTTTGACTTTGTGTTTTATCAAATCTCTGTAGGCTGCTCTACTTTTACTGTCCAAATTCCATATTATGTTTTTGAGATATATCCATACTAATATACATGGCTTTTGTTTATAAATATTAACTGCACAGTTTTTGCTGGATATTGTATTGTTTCAAACTCGTCACTAGTGCAGCACTGCAATGCAATGAACATCCTAAAACACATCTCTCAGGGCATGAACACAAGAGCAATTCTTGGGGAGAAGCTGAGGGGTCAAAGAATATATCTTCAGCTTTATTAGATATCTCTAAAATTGTTGTATAATCTTATTTTTCCACCAGCAGTGTAGAAGAATTTCCATCTTACCACTTACTCTTAAAATAGCATGTAACACATGGTGTTACCAAACCAAACTTGGGTCCACTGGATCATGTGCAGTAAAGCCAATGTACTGACACTGAGTTGCAGTAAAGGAAAGTTCAAAGTTTATTGCAGGGCACCAAGCAAGGAGTCTAGGCAGCTATTGCTTAAAAGGCCTGAATTCCCCAGTGGCTTTCAGGGAAAGGTTTTTAAAGACAGAGTGAGGTAAAGGGTTTTACGGTGTGTGATCAGCTCATGGGCTTTCTTCTGGTTGGTGGTGGTGAGATAATCAGGAGTCAACATCATCAACCTTCTGGTTTCAACTGGTCTGGGTTCTAGGCGCTTGTGGGCAGCATATAGTTAACTTCTTCCACCTGGTGGGGGTTTTAGTAGCTGTCAGACAGCTCCAAGTATATGGCTCAGGATATTATCTATAGACCTTGAGGAGGAACTAAAAGTCCTTGACTTTGTTTAATGGCTAAACTGTTATTATTTTGTCTTGATTGTTTTCCTTTTTTGCTGCATTTTCTCACTTCTCTGATTAAATTTATCCTTTGAAACCCAGAGAAGGCTTAGGAGGCTAAAGTTTTTCTACAAACAAGAGGCAGGAAGAAGAGACAGGGGATTCTGTCCCAGGAAGGCTCCATAGGGTCCTGCTTGGTTACAATGGTAAAGTACCATATAAGTCTTACTGTTATTGAGATTGAGATAATATCTACTTCATAATATGAATTGAGTTGCTTTTTCTATATATTCTCTATTTTATATATGTATTTATGTATATATATATATACACATATTCCTTGAATGTGTGGTAAAAATCAACATTAAAAACATGACCTCTGTGGGCTTCCCTGGTGGCGCAGTGGTTGAGAGTCCGCCTGCCGATGCAGGGGACACGGGTTCGTGCCCCGGTGCGGGAAGATCCCACGTGCCGCGGAGCGGCTGGGCCCGTGAGCCATGGCCGCTGAGCCTGCGCGTCCGGAGCCTGTGCTCCGCAACGGGAGAGGCCACAACAGTGAAAGGCCCGCATACCGCAAAAAAAAAAAAAAAAAAAAAAAAATGACCTCTGTATATTCTGAAGGGAATATTTGATTATCAAACCAATTTTTATAATTAGTATTCATTTAATGCACTCATTATTTTTGTGAAGTCAAATTTAAAATTAATATTTTTCTAGAAAACAGTCATCTCTTCTTTTTATTCCTAAGATTTATTGACAATTTAAAATTATTTATTAAAATTTAATACAAATTAGGGAATATTTAGTACATTTATCCAATCCATTCTCTTTTCTCTCTTTTTGTTGATTAGTTTGGATAGAGGTTTATGCAATTAAAATTAGTTAATTTTTGTTTGTTTAAAGAATTGGCCTTTGATTTTGTTGTTTACTTTTTTAAAAATTATTTTTGGCTCTTACCATTTGCATTTTTTTCCTCCAAATTTCTTTATTTTTCCACAGTTCCTCTTTTGTACTTTCTTGAGTTGAATACGAGTTGCTCACTAACTCATGACTTATTTTAGAGTGTGTTTCTTTATTTGCAAACGTGTTATTGTTGAGTGTCGGTGTGAGCATTCTTTTATGTAGCTGATGTCTAATTTAAATCCACTTTGGTTCAAGAACATGGTATTGATTCTCTGAAACTTGGTGAAACTCCCTTTGTGACCAACTGCTTGGATATTTGGATCAGCTAGTTAATTTTGTCTTCAAATCTTCCATATTCAGCGCTAAATTTTATTCGATTGGTAGATCGGTTGCCGACACGTGTTTTAAAAATTTTCAGCGATTGTGAATCTGTCTAATTCATTTTGTGAACTTTGTATTTTGAGACAATATTCTTTATCAACTACAAGTTTATGATTGTCCTCTGTTCCTGGTAGATTGTAGCATTTAACATTATCATTATCGTTATTATCATTATGCTGTTTTTGTTATTGCGCCTCCACTGAACTAAAATAATTAACTTGCATTTTTGTCTTTTAGGAAATATCTACTGAGTTATCTGACATATTTTAGCTTGCAGACTCATCAGTGTTAGGAGTACTCTTTCTTCATGAATTCCCAAAGGTGATAAGAAAGGATTTCATATTGCTCAGCAATTCAAAATCATGCTAATAATTAATTAACTGAGGGGATCCATGAGAGATTGCATTGGATTAGGGGGATGGTAACAGTGGTGCTGGTGGTGTGTGTATACACGCGCATGTGTGTATAAATACAACTTAGTGTTTGTGACTAGATAAATAAAACCTGGTGGACCTAAAAGTTTTTGAAGTATGGTGACATGTCATGCTATAAATCTTCACAATTTTCGAAAAAATTTGTTGTTACTGTTGTAGCAGGAAATCACAGCATAATTGTTTTCACACTCAATAAAAATTAACTGGCATTAGTTGTCATAGAAAACACTCTTGAAAAGCCCCTTTTTCATCCATTGTAATCCTGCACATGATATTAATTTACTTAAATTCTTATTTCTAGACAGTTCAACAAACTTTAGCGATATCTTTGTTGGGGTCTCATGATTTCTGACGATTTTACTTTTTCTGGTATCAGTATGCACAGTGCCATCTAATTAATTAATTTGATGACTATCCATACAGTGTTCATTTGGAACAGGACCCTGTCTAAGGCTCTGGAGAGAAAAAGACTAAAGGGCAACATTTTGTAGACTCATACTTTAGTAACAAGGATAAATATATAACAATGGTATTGTATGAAAAATGTTATGGGAGCACAGAAGAGGTTGTAATGAATTCTGCTAAGGGTTGCTACAGAAGGGCATGGTGTGAGAAGACTTCAAAATGCAATGTCACAGGATCCAAAAGCTGAAGAATGAGAACATTTCATCAAGAGGTTAAGTGAAGGAAGTTCATTTCATCAGAATGAATGACTCAAGACTAAGGGAAGAGATGGGAACATGCCTGGTTTGATTTGGAAGAACAGGGAGTCTGGCATAGTTGGTGTATGAGGAGCAGCATGAGAACAGTGGTTAATACAACTGAATAAATAAATTAATTAAAATTATTACTATTATATCTAATAATTTTACGATGCTACTGTCTGCCAAGCTGCATTCTAAGTTCTTTACATATGATAATTCACTTAAGCCTCAAAACAACTCTATGAGATAGCTACTATTATTATCTCCATATTACGGATGAAGGAACTAAGTACAGAGAAGTTACCTTTGCCAAGGTCTCAGAGCAAGAAAGTAGTAGGAGTGGAATTAAAACCCAGGTATTGGGCTCCAGAGCCAGAGTTCATATTATTTTACACATTATTTTAAGTAACTACACATGGAGGGAATTTTTGCAAGATCAGCTGCTCTCATAAAAAAGCATACAGGGCTTCCCTGGTGGCGCAGTGGTTGGGAGTCCACCTGCTGATGCAGGGGAGACGGGTTTGTGCCCCGGTCCGGGAGGATCCCACGTGCCACGGAGCGGCTGGGCCCGCACGTCCAGAGCCTGTGCTCTGCCGCGGGAGAGGCCACGGCAGTGAGAGGCCTGCATACCGCAAAAAAAAAAAAAAAAAAAAAAAAAAAAAAAAAGCATACAGATTTCATTTATTTTTCTATTTCCGTGGCATAAATGATTCCCCTGGGACAATGGTTATTTGTAAGTACCATCCAGATATAAAGGCAGAGGCAACACAGGTAGAAACTGACAAAAACCCTCAAGCCTGGCAAACCTAATATCATTTTTTAGAATTATTTGTTTTCATCACCAAAAGCTAAACCTTATAATGTGTGAAGGTAAGACAGTGTTAAAACAAGCCCTCAGGAGGAAAATCATAGTAGACATTGTCAGCTGCTCCTGTCACTCTGAAAATGCAAACCTGTGAATTATTTCAGACCCTTACACAGCCCTAAAGGTCTTATGGGCAAATGGTTTTATTTTAAAACAATTTAAAACACTTTAAGTTAATTTACCATTGTATTTCTGTGTTCTGGCCTAAAGCCAGCATCTTCCCAGTCCTAATTTGGTACCTAGTTGAATTCAAATTTTAAACTTAATGTTCCCAGTGAAGCTAACCCTAATTTCATTTACCTCCTTAGGGATTCAGACAAAGCTCCTCCCTGTTAATTTCCCATGCTTAGGTGTACTTCTGAAACATGCAAACAATGCATTTTTCCAAACAGGGATCTGGTTAACTTTGCCAAATTTAATTTTAAGAGACTCTTGAGTCCACTGACCTCACACCATTGTTCATTTCCTTTAAACTCAATGACTCCCTCTTCCATGGCAAGGTCCAAACCCCAGGACTAATAACTTCCAGCCTTGCCATGATTCTGGGTACATCAGTAAAACAGAGATTTTCCCCCCCCCCCAATTTTCTACATTCTCTTTCTTTAAAACTTTATTGATGCTTTTTTTCCCACTCTGAAATATCTTTCCCAATTCTTCCTACCCCACGTTTCAGAAAAATTTACCCAAATTTCAAGGCCCAGGTAAAATACAATTCGTCTCCCTGAACTGTGCTCTTTTTCAACTTTACATCCAAAACATTTATTGAAGGCTTCTAAGAAAGCTCTCAACAAAGCCCACTTGGAATTGTGTTACCTGATATGATTTTAAAATATGGGTGCTTCTCCCCCCCCAAATATGAGCACCACCCCCGACAATGATGACTCACATAGCTTTCATAGCATTCTGTATACAACAGATGCTCAGTAATAGTAGTTGGGATGAACAACAAAGACAGACATGTTGAAATCTGCAGCTTTATAGTTGAAGCTGGAAGGAGTAGTGAAAAAACCATAAACCAAAAAAACTCATGTTCAAAGCAGGGCTCTACCACTATCATTTGTAATATCAGATAAGTAAATCTCTCTCAGCCAAAGGAGAATGCATTAGATAATTTCTAAAATCCCTTCTAGTATTTGGAATTTGTCATTTTATGATTTCCCCAGTAATATTATACACACAGAACACTGACTACTTCTATCCTAACCCCTAATCCAGTTTGAGAAATTTTATTTTGGACTATGATCCGTGAAACTACACCATATGGGGTCAACTAGTGAATCTACATGGTGTAGTTTGACATTCCCTGACATTCTTGGCCACCTGGAGGACGAAAAACAAAACAAAACCCTAAAAAAAACCCACTCTTAAAGAGAATTTGAATGTAGATTTAGAGGCAAAGCCTCATTTCACTTAGTTCCAGGAAGGTAAATTATTTTCACTTGTCACACAAATAGTTATGAGCAGAGCACAGGCTTCAGCCCAGAGTTCTTACCTCCCTGGAAGAGCTTTTCCTATAGGAATTTAGAATTTAAATATTTAACTGACTTAAAGGGCTGAGATAAAGGTAATGAAGAAGAAAAATAGAGAAACAAGAATGTGTTTAGAGCTTCATCGGGGTACTAAAATGTGGTAGAATGAATCACTGGGTTTCTGAAAGGCACTGTAATTGTAGTGTATATGAATTGTAGTTCAAATATGCAGGTGGGAAAATTTTTCATTTTCTTTATTTGTGTGTAATTGAACATACTGTATATGCTGTATTCCCGTTCTATCAGAAGGTAGAAACTTAATCTTGGTCACTTAAGGGATCCTCTCTTTGCCCCAGGTTTTCAGTTCAGTTCCAAAGGATTTATTTTATGCTGAGGCACCAGGAGACATCTGGTCCTCTACTGCCATCTAACCATTCACTGAGATATCCACCGTGAATTTGATTCATATCCCTAGGTCCACACAGGTCACTGCTCAGTCATCCCTCATTCTCATGGCCAAGAGGTCTGGTTCTCTTCCTGTGTTTCCTTGGTCACCTTCTGCTGCTCTGGGCCACATTCGGCCACAGGAGACTCTGTGAGGCCAAGGTTCTATTTGCACACACCATACACTCAGTTCCACACTGGGTTTTGCTTCTTGCCCAGGCTTTCCTGGGAAGTAAAGCACAGGCCTCTCAGCTCTCTAATTCTACGAATCTATATGAGGATTTGAGTATCCTTCTCAAGGTTTTAATCTGGGATAAAAAAAAAAAAGTGGCAGAATAACTTTTTCAGGATCTCATAATATCTACATGTTCATTGCTTTGTAACCCAACCTAGGAAATATTTTCTTCTTTTTTTAGACTTTTTAATAATAAAAGGTTGCAAATATATACAAAAATAGTGAAAATATCATGACCCCCATGTATCCATTAACCAGATTTAGCAATCATCTATCCCAAACTAATCCTGTCTTATCTATACTCCCACCCATTCCCCACCAAGGTTATTTTGAAGAAAATCCCAGACACCATATTATTTCATTTGTAAACATTTAGGCAATCTCTAAATGATAAGAATCCTTTTAAAAAGCAAGACATAATCCTATCAGCACACAAGAAATAATTCCCTAGTATCATCAAATATCTACTTAGTATTCATATATTTCACACTTAAAGTGTCTAATAAATATTTTGCTTTTGAAACAATTTGAGATCCAGACAAGAAGGGTTTATTGCTACTGACTGATACGTCTTATAAATCTATTTTTATCTAATAGGTATGGTTCCATCAATGTTCACACACATCCCTTCCCAAAAAGCAAACAAACAAAAACCTTTTCTTGAAAAAAAACCAGGTCTTTGTCCTATATATTTTCAAGAAATCTTTATCTGGACTCCAGGTGGGGAAACTCCAGCCCCTGCCCCACCCCTTCCCCTCACATATACATATTCATGAGATATCCTCTTCAATCTATTTTTCAAGCTTTCTTCCCTGTATTAGTGCATGATACATAAACCCCAAATTGGAGTGGCTTGACACAATAGAAATATATTTCTTCAAGTTTAAACAGGTGTTGCTGGTCATCTGAACAGTGGCTCTCTTCCATGCAATGAAACAGGGCTCCATCGTGTCTAACACAACACTCTTGAGTTTGCCAAGCATGTCCTCTCATTCCAGTCAACCAGCCAGCAAGGAAAGAAAAGGAACATGGATTAACCCATGTAGAGGTATTTGTTTTTTTTAATGCTCCCAGCCTGGATATGGTGCACATCACTTCCATTGGTATTCCATGGCAACACCTAACTGCAAAGGAGGCTGGAAAATAACAATGAGCTGTGTGCTATAGGAGGAAGAGGATATGGGGTGAGTATAAAATCAGCTGGTCTCTGCCCCTGCTCAAGAGCTACACTTTTAAAGCTCAAAAGCCAAAATAACAGCTCTGCCACCTCTTTCCTCAATTAATGCATTTAGATTTACCTAGTTTGGCTGGGTAGCATCATGGCATTAAAGGGACTACCAGGGTTAAGGAAGAAAAATTTCGGTTATAATTTCAATTTTTTTTTCCTGCCACTCAACATAGTATTTTTAAAGACAGGCTTGTAGTAGAGTTTGATTGAGTTTGGATCCTTGATCTACCCCTATCCAGTTGTGTAAACTTGGTCAATTTAATTCCTCTGAGCTTCGCTTCCCACATTTATAAAATGACACCATTCCTTATTTCATAGGCTTGTGGTAAAAATGAAAGAGCATAAACAAAGATTTTAATACAACGCCTGACATGAGGTAGAAGCTCAATAACTGGCAAGTAGTAATAATAAAGCAAATGATGAATTTTTCTGTAACTATAAGTCATCCCTCATTACTTTAAGCCTGGTTCTATAGATCAAGCCTCAAGGTTCTATAGATCTCATTTTCTGAATGTAGTCGTCAAAATCTACCTGAAAAGTTTTGAATGCCTATCTCCTCCTCATGAATATGAATAACTACAAACATCAGAAGCAGCAGAGTTACAGAACCCTATAAAAATTTGTCAATCTAAATAGTGTATGCGTTTGATTCACATTTTAAATGGATTGTTTCCTTTAAAAATGATGGAACAATTTTTGTTGTTTTTATTCTGATTCTTGTTTTCTGTTTTGTTTTGCTTTGGACTTGTCAGCTTTTTGCCTTGAGCAATCTTCACAGCTGAATCTCCAAATGCCTGGAAATGAGAATTTGTCAAGGTAGCTGCTGCTCTTCTGCCCTATCAGGCTGAGGGATCCAGCTGGAAATAAGAGCAGCTGCTCTTGGTGCCCTAGTTTAGGACACTTCAAACACAGCTTTAGCTTTATCCCGTTTTAAGTCCAGACATTTCAAGATCCCATGGAATGGGACACGACCCATATGCTTTATATTTGGATGCACTTTTACTGAAGATAGACTGCAGGGGTGGGGGGAGGGGAATGAAGGGATGTAGTGAGAGCCTACTGATGCCAGGTCAATGATATCTGTATTTTTAGAGTACCTTTCATTTCCAAGAATGTGTCCACTATAGCTCAGTATTCTCAGTCATATCAGGCCCTCAAAATTTAGTTTTTTATTTTAAAAATAAGAAACAGATAGTGGTATTTCACTTGAGTGGAAAAAAAGGTGAATCTGGTTGGGGATTGGACCTGTCCACCTTTGTGGTTACTCATCTAAAAGAGACCCTTCCCTCCTAGAGTGGAAGGGAGTCACCATTTCACTGCCGTGCTAACAGCCTATTTTTACATTCAGGAAGTAGAGTTATTGCAGAATCATGAGAATTAGATATGGAAAGAATTCATGAAGCCATCCATTCCAGCTGAGGGCCGCGTAAGAAGAATTTTTAGTCTGTTCTCCAATGAGGTGCGGGCCACCACATTCCTCTCATTGTGTGCTGAGCTGATTTTACCCAAGGCTGAACTTCTGTCAGTTTCATAAATAAAAGTATAGAGGCGTTAATGGTCTATTTACAGTTAGTTTTAAGTGGACTGGCTTCCCATGAAAGAGACTATGTTTCTATAGCCATTTTCTTTCACAGGATAGTTACCTTTGGATAAACAAAATCCAAAATCCCCGTATACTGATGAATACCTGTTAAAAATTAAACAAAACTAAAATTCTATATAAAATACTTAAAGTACTTAATGAACAATGAGACACCAATTAAAATTTGCAAGACATGAAATACCCTTTAAGATAATGGGACTCATCTAGTCATTATCATCCTGAGTATGTAAGAAAAAAATGAGATCTTTAAACCAGTCTCATAATTTTACTAAAGAAAAATGAAGACCTAGAGAAATCAAGGGACTTGCTTAAGGGCTCCCAAAAAATTATTGGTACGATTCTTCACTGATTAACAGACCAGGGATCTTTGCACTATAGAATACTACTGTCAATTAATTGCTTAGGAACTCTGCAAATATCCGATTGAAGTTTCCAAGAATCACTGGTCCCAAATAGCTTCAGCAAAATTTGGTACAACATCTGGTGCACTAGAAGTCTCTCAAGAACTTATGATTAAATTAAGGTTGTGGTGAAATGGTTGGGCCTGGGAAAATTACCTGCTTGAAAATACCATCGACCTTAACTCAGTTACAGAAAATAGCCTCTTAGGACAGAAATCAACAGTGCAATATTTTAATGCCATCTCTGCCTTGGAATTGTTGGGTGAGTTATGGTATTTACTGATCTTCTCTAAAATAAAGGTATTTAACTAAATCATTCCTAAAGCTCCTCTGAGAGCTCCACTAGTTCACCCAGCATAACTGTTCTTGCCCAATAAGTATTTATTAAAAGAATTTAGTGCATATGTTCAGTGAAAGATTCTTTAATCATGTAAAGTTCAGAGCATGTCTTACATTGGAAACAATTAATGAGGAAATGTTAACCAGGCATACTGATTTATTTTACAAACAACTATACACTATATAGTCTTTGTGAGGTTATGCCCTAGTGCTCTATAGTAATAAATATACATGTTTAGTTCTGAAAGGAGTCAAAGACTTGAAAAATAATATAAAAAATAAGTCACCCCCCTATTGCAATGGCCTCTATTCACAGAGGAGTTTTTAGGCTGAGAATTTACCAACATGGAAAATATAAAATGAAGGGTAAGAAGTGAAGGCAGGGAAAGACTAAAATATCTGGGAAATTCTTAAATTAAAAAGTTTCTGCAATGTAGCACAAGTCCTATGAAGGAAAGGTTACCAGCTTGCCATGGTCCAATAGCTTAACATTGCACAGAGTGCCTGGAACTGGCCATTTCCTTACTCTTTTTTCAGCAAAATATCTTCCAAATCATATTCTGAGATGTTTATCATCATGAAACTATGTTTGATTTATAATTTAAGTGATCAATTGTATTTGTTTTACAGAAACGGGCATCACAGTCAATATTTCTAGAAGGCATTTATTCTACATAAATTCTTACTCATATGCACTGTACGTATTGAATTGTTTGATGTTAAGGAATAGAGTTATAATAAAATGAAGTCTAAATGTTTGTCAGACAGGAACCTTTTATAACTTAGAGATTGAGAGTAAACCGTGTGACTTCCTTTCCTGAAGCTTGCAGCTTTACGCCCCTCCTTGACATAGTACTGTCATCACATCACCTGGAACTCACGGTTGCACCCACTCTTTCACACACTTGACCTTCCCCCCTGAATCGCCTTTGAGGACAGGAAACATGGCTACCTTCATAAGCCCAGGTAAGTCCTATTTCTAAGACATATTAAATGTTCTTTAATTAATGAAAACTAAGTTTTGTGTTTTGGTGACATTACTACTCTCACTATCCATGTGAACAAAGTCCATGATCCTCTCTGATCCCAGATCCCAAATTTGAAGAAGGAGAATAACAGTTATTACTTGGCCACCTTATAGGGGGATTGTATCTATCAAATGGAAAAAAGGGTGTGACTGTGTGCTGTAATTGTAATTGACTCTAACAGATGAATTATTATTTAAAGCAATTTTTCATGCTTTTTGGTGGTCACCACTTAGTAACAACAACAACAACAACAACAAATTAAGGCACTAAAGAAGAGAAAATAAATTAAGTTCACACAGTGTTGCACTTTGGGCATTAAGAAGGATTTTTTTTCTTTAAACTGTATGACAGTAACCACTTCCCAGAAAGGTTACCTACTAATGCAAGAAATCAGTGCAACTGAATGAAAAATTTCACCAGGCAGTATTCGTTATTCATTTCATCCATTAGGTCATTTCCCCACTGCTATCTGCATGACTCTGTGCCTTTCGCCCTTCAGGCTGGTTTAGCTCAGAGCATGGATATGAAAGACAGAAGACAGCACAGACTCATTAGAATCTGGTCACTTTCATTCTGCATCACATTGATTTTTCTTTCATATCTCTTACCTTTCCTATATCTGGTCCAGTTCAGTGCCTTTTCAACCACTAGTGAAATAAATGGCTGCCAGGTTGCCTCTCTCAAATCTCCTTTAGACATATGACTTGCTGAATAAATCCTCACTGGTTGATTTATTAACTTATAATGCTCTCATTGTCCTAGTCTCTTTGCCTCAAAACCCACAACTTTCTCATTTTGCAGTTACCCCAGTGAAAGATTGGAAACCCCCTAGAACCTGACCTGGGATCGCTACGCACAGTATGTGGAATCACCATAGAGAAGTCCAACATTCAAGGGAGTTTTCACATTTTTATTACTTAGACTCACTGAGGGCAGGAAGTTACCAAGTGTACTATTTTCAATTTAAGGATGAGAAAGAGAGAGAGAAAGACAGAGAGAGAGAAAAGAGAGAGAAAGAGAGAGAGAGCGCTCATTGTTCAAGGTCACTCAGCTTATTAGTAGGAGAGCTGGAATTAGGACTGTAGTTTCCGGACTCCTAATTTAGAGCTCTTTCCACTGAACAATTCCATCTCCTTTTCTAGTGCTAAAGTTTTAAATACTCAGAATTGTTCAATACCTTTAAATGGTTGAGTGTAAATTCCAAGGACTGTTAGCTTCATGCCTCCTGGGGTCACCTTGACACACTGGCCTAAGCCAGCCATTTTCAGAGCAATCCAGGGACCAAGGAAGGTATCTGTGTTATTGAGTGTGGGTACATTAGTGACTACAAGTAGCTGAAGTTATAAGGACTCTTCAGGATCGCATCTCCCTGCAAGTTGCACTGCAGTGACCCAGACACAACACTGACAGCTGTAGAGTAAATAAATAAAAACAGAGTAATTTGATCCGAGTGTGGAGGAGGGGCCAGTGAGAAGTTGGGGACAAGAGGAGAAAGAGGCAGACAGAATGAAGCAGCCACAGCTGGGGAAAGAACAGATGCTGGCCAGGAGAGAGGGAGAGCGCGAGAAGGGAGGAGACGGGAGATTAGGGTTCCGCCAATGTCAGAAATGTCGGAGCTCTTGGAAAGGGATACACATACTTGGGACAGGTGGGAAGTGTTTACATTAAAACCAGAATATCAAATGCCTTCCTAAATGCTAGCCAGATCATTAAAGACCCAAGTTGACCCAAAGGAAGAAGCTGAAGTCCTTACCCAGGGAGCCCATTACAGAGAGAGCTTCTAGAATTCTTTATATGCCATTCACATTACTGGACATCAGCTGTGTGTGGCTGGATATCAACTGTGGGCATTAACTCATTATGCTGCAGGCCAGTGGATCTCAGTGTGGTCCTCAGACCAGTAGTGTCAGCATCACTAAATAAATGGATAGAAACGCAATTGTGGGGACCCATTCAGATGTATTGAATCAGAGAATTGGGGGGTAGGGCCCCAAATCTGTGTTTTAACCAACCTTCTGGGTGATTTCGATGCTCAGGATTGACAACCTCTGCTCTATTTGCCTGACTGCTCTGCTTCCTCAGGATTCTCCGTAAACCCATCACCCCAGGCAACAGGCCTCCCTGTGACCTCACACACGTTGTCTCTCTGGGTTCTGCAGGACCCATGCCCTGACATTAGCAAGCACAAGTCTCCCCAGAGGGGCAACAGAAGCAAGGGACCACACAGCCTGAACCTCCAACAGCTGGGCCAACAAACCAACTAAATCCACAGGACAAAACCCTAAAATCCGTGCATTGAGATCCCATCTAGTAAGTGGTATCTAACCAGAAATTGGCCCCATGCAAGGGCAGCAGGCTCAGTCTCCAGGCCATTTTAAATAGCCTCTGCAGGGTCTTTCGTTTAAAGAATACAAAACATTGTCCATTAAGTTACGGAACTTGAGTGTCTAGAGGAAATTTGGAAACTTTGGTGGAAGGAAGTTCAATTTAACATAAGAAAAATGTATTCTCTATCCCTTGACATTATTTTCGGGCATTGGTGATGTTGTAGCTGGGGGTCAAGAGATCTAGCTTTCAGTGTTACCTCTTCTACTGATCTTTGATCCCTGCACAGTCACTTGTACTCTCTCATCCTTCTTTCCCCCTCCTATAAAATGAGGAGCTTGATTAGAGAGCATACTTAAGATCCTTTTTCAGCTCTCTTAGATAATATCTTTGTAGTGAAGCTGACTGGTTACTAGAGCCAATGAGAGCAATTAATTAGATGAGGCTTCTAAGTCCAATTCTCTGTGTGGTCTGCAGGGCTTGGCTCAGTACAGTCCATCCTCCTTTAACAAACATTGGTTTCTAAAGGACTTTGGTGGTTCACTGTGTATGGATTGGCACCAAGAGACCGATCGCCACTTTGGAGAGAATGACTCAAAGTACGTACTGCTTTATACCCAATAGTGTCAACCATAAGGACATCCCAAAATTATCATTAAAGAAACAGTCTTAGAGGTAGGGTAGGGAAGAGTTTCTCAGACCAGGAAACCATCTCCTGATTTCCTGGGACTTTTTCCACTAGGTTCTGCCTTATGCTAAATACCTCAACATATCTAAGACAGAGGGGTCTCACTTTGCCGAAAGACACATTTCTAAAATTATAGAATATCAGAACTAGAAATTCCTTAAAAAGGAAAGTGGGAGAAAATGACTATGTATTTAGTACTAATCCTGTACCAGAAACTGTGTTAGATGCTTTACCATGACTATTTACCACATTGAGGAACTCTATCTAATCTTACCCTCCCTTTTTCACCACTGGGAAACTGGAATTCTTAGAAAAGACACCTGAGGTGATAGCTCACACTATGACTTAAAAGCAGACCTAGGACTAGATTCCCAGTCTGGTAACTCCTTAATCTGTTTTTTGTTCCCTTTCCTCATATACTGCCATCACCCCCCGACCAAGTTTCACTATCCTCCCAGAAAAATTTAGAGGTAATACAGAAGTAAGAATACATGGGCGGGGGGAGCGGGGTTTCCCTGGTGGCGCAGTGGTTGAGAGTCCGCCTGCCGATGCAGGGGACATGGGTTTGTGCCCCGGTCCGGGAGGATCCCACATGCCACAGAGCGGCTGGGCCCGTGAGCCATGGCCGTTGAGAGTGTGCGTCCGGAGCCTGTGCTCCGCAACGGGAGAGGTCACAACAGTGAGAGGTCCGCGCACCGCAAAAAAAACAAAGAAACAAAAGAAAACATGGGAAAGAAAAAAGCCTTTTGATTTTTTTCACTCCTACTGCCCACTATAAAAATAGCTGCCTTTTAAAACTTGGGAACAATGAAATTCCCAAGGATAGTTAAGGACTAGCTCAAAAGAGCACCCGGGCAATTGCTTCAGTGTAAGAAATTCTAGTGTGGATTTCCAGAAAGACTTTCTCTTGCAGAGTTTGGGAATCACAGCAGCCACAGTTTGTAGATGTGGTGTCGTAGGAATAGAAACATGTGCCGATTATTTACTGTGTGTCAACCACCGTGGCATTACCTAATTTAACCCTCAGAGTCATCCACTGAGGGGAGGATGCCTTTACAGAATGAGGAAACTGAAATCTAGCAAAGAGACACAACGTGTCTGAATTTAAACAGCTTCTCAGAGGCAACAGCAACATGTGAACAAACTTTGTTTAATTGTAGGTCCTGAGCTTCTAAGCACTATTATACACTCCCCTTGGGAATAGATGGTGTTAATTAACACCTATGTTTTCCTTCAGGGTTTACAAATGTCAATACCCTCCATCTTATTTAATCCTCATAAAAATGTGGGAAGGTGTCATGGTGGGAACTATTAAACTCCATGGAAGGGATGAAAACACGGAAGCCCTGTAAAGTTAAGGAACTGGTCTCAGATTTTACAGGTGGAAAGTGCAGAAACAGAACTTCTGAGTTGTAGCACATTGCATTTTTCCTCACATCATAATGACAGACCCTAGCTAACCAAGAAGGGGATCGTGGAGAGGTAGGACCAAGCTTCAGTCCAAGGCATTGCTCAGTGGGCTAAAGGTCAATCCCACTTGCCCCTGGGGAAGACAGGAAAGCTTGGGGAAGAGCCCAGAGGTCATGGCAGTGATGTAATATGCACTCAGTGCTTGTTCCTCTCACTACCAAATCCCAGGTTATTCCTCTAAATACGAGGGGGAAATGAGAGCGGAAATCATGGAAGATGGCTGTTCTTCCTGATAACCAGCGAGCCTCTCTCCTTCTTTGTCCTCTTATTTTTCTGTCTGTAAATGGACCAGAGGATCTTTAAGCTCTGACATCTGCTGATTCCACTGGCCCTGGGCAGTCAGCTTCGAGTGGGAATTAGGAATACTCTGCTTTCCCCTATGTTACAGGGTCATGGCTGCCATTCCTGTTGGTTCCCCAACTCCAAGTGCCACTCCCTCCTTCTGGCTGTCTCTGCTGAATGCGTTCTCATCACGCTTTTTGGCAAAATGTGCCTTGTGGTCTGATGAGTCCACATCACACATTAAAGTACATTTCAGAAACAGAATATAAATAATCATATTCGGTTTAATCTTTAACTGACAATGATTTCTATACAAAGAGAAAAGTCCCTTTTTTATAAGCAAATTTTACAGATGCTGGACATCTCACCCCCCAAAACAAAACAAACAGAACATATAGACATTAAAAAAAAAAGAAAAGAAGGGATTATGTGACACAGTTCTTGAATTATTCAAATGCTGGTTTAACTGGAAAGTTTTCATTGATTTTTAATGGAATGTAAAATTATTTTGCAATTACTCCATTTCTGCTTTAAAATATGTGGAGTCTTACCTTTTTCCCCATATGTCCCTGTTTATTGGCCATCAAAACACTGTATTATACATTTGTAAACACATAGAGATTTTGACGTGCATACTATTACGAAATGATAAGCTATAAATGCGTAAGCACTCACGAAAAGTTCTAAGGGCAAGAGTTGACTATTAACGTTTTCTCTTCTTTGACCTTAGGCAAGACTTTTAATATCTCTGGTCCTCCGTCTCCACGTCTGTAAACTGGAAATAATAATCTCCACCTTGCCTCCTTCACTACCTCACAGAATTTGTATAAAGATTAAAAGAAATCATTTATATTAATTTGGAAAACTATATGGCATTGCACCTGTGAGGCATTTTTACTGTGATTATACTCATTTCTCTTTTTTAACCTCCTCCTCAAGGGCTACTCCATACAATGTGAATCTGCTATCATATTACAGATGTTGCTCTCTTTAGCTGTTTTTTATATCCTAGGAATATATGACCATTCAGCTTGATGATCATATAAATTTTTTCATTATTTATTTTCTTAGTTACCTGTAATTTGTTACTGTTATGTCATTGTTTCAAAACTTGGGTATGGCAAGTGCCAAGTCTTATTAAGAAAATGCGAGGTATAATATTGTATTTATTTGTTAATGTTTAAAATAGTCATGTTTCTTTTCATTCATTTTTCTATTGTTTTATGATTCTTTTGCTTTTTAATTGGAAATATCACATTCGATATTTTAATCTGAATATTTGTTCAAGCTATCCGATACTGCAACACCCAGAACCTAATAGTAAAGTTGTTGCTACGTCAAAGAAAATTTTTTTTTTCTTTTTGTAAGGATTAAAAGAGTCAGAAATCACTGTGGGACACTTTAGATGTCTGCCTGTCACAGCCATCTTAAATCTACTGAATTAGCAATTACACATACATATACACGCATAAAAGGCAACAAAATTTAAATTGTTTTACTTATACAATGGTGGCAGCTGTAAGATTTTGGGAAAAGTCTTCATTTCTCTGAGCCTCAGTTTCTTATCATGAAAATGAGGTTAGTGATACTCCCTTTATATGTCTTATAGGTAGTTGTGAGGAACAGTTTTAACAGTGGTTATGAGTGAAATTGATAAGTGGTAGAAAGTGACTAGAACAGAGAGAATGTGTTTCTCGAATTTGTTGGCCCTGATGATGTTTGCAGGTAGAGCTATAAGCCAGGGACCAGGGTCGACATTCACAGTCCATGAATCATCACTCAAATCCTCAGTCATAAAGTGAAAGGCAAGTCTAAGCTATCGTTTGATTTGTTGTGGTTTTATGCCCTTTAAAGCCACGCCTACCTATATAAGAACCAAGAACTTATGAGAAATTCATTTGAAACGTTTGTTCTATTGGGTACAGCAAAGTGGGGCCCAGCCCTTTCATGATGAGCCCAGGTTGATTTAGTTAACGGCTTGCATCTGGTTTCCAAACTTGCCCTTAGGTAACCCCAGTGAGTCCTAACTCAGCCTCAAACATTAATGAAGACAGAAACCTCACACATCAGGGCAAAAAACCCTTGTTCCTACAAACCTCCAATCAGCACAGCTTGAGCGTCCAAAGCTACACAAAAGATACTAGTGTTTCAGGGGTTTAACGAGCCAGTGGAGTCATCCAGATCTCACCCTGAGCTCATTACCATAACCCAGTTTAAGAGCACAGAGACCACAAAATTGCTGTGTGTGCCAAGGCGGGTAATGCAGTAATCCTCAGCTCCTGGATTATCGTAGGGCCAGGGAAATGTTAAAAAGCACAAGGCCTCGGGTAGCCTCTAGGGGAACTACTGGAATGTTGTTTATCTTCAGACCACAACAACTGGTCCAGTATTTCACAACAGGAAGGTCTGTCCTGGGGCTCAGACGTTGAAGGCTTAGAGAAACAAGGCCTGAAATAACCCCCTCTTCTCTTCTACCTTCTATCTCCCCACCCTCTGGGACCCCTCTCCCACCCAACAGTTCAGATGAAAAAAAAAAAAAAAAGGCACAGCCAGGGCTGAGACCTTGAAATAGATACAGCTTTCTGAGCAACTTGCAGTTAATTTAATACTCTGGCTGGGAAGGGACACAGCCTGATCCAACAGGATTTTAGGTAACAGGGAAACTAGAAACTATGCCTTTTTTTTTTATAGTCTTAACCCCTTCGTTTATAAAAATCAACCTTCCTTCTACAGCATCTGTGTTTTCAGAAGTTCAGATATATTCTCTTAGATCTCTTATATGACAGAAAGGAGAAACTGATCATGATTCATATTCCAAAATGATAGCCAATGCCTGGTAACTTCATCTTAGCTCCATGTGATTCGGGAAATTCATTTTTAAAAGTCATAATAAGTATCTCTGTGATCTTGGACGAATCAGTTAACCTCTCTGAGACAGTGCGTGAACATTCAGAGGACAGATGACAAGAGTTTATTTTCAGGCCCATGAAATGGAGAGGTTGCATGAGCTTTGCTAGTTCAGGATCCAGGGATCTCCGAATCTCTCTGGCAGCACAGAACTCAGAAAAATTTCGGTGGTTTTATTATTTAAAGAAACGGGAGCAGATTGTTGTCGAGAAAGGAATCTTTATACACCAGACCATGAGGAGGTTCCTGAGCTTTCTGGGGAGTTACGGTAGGGACCCATTGGTCTCTAATATTTATGATCGAGTCTCATCACTTCAACTGCCTTTGCACAAACCGCTTCAACTCGGCTCTTCTTTCCAGTGATGGAGAGAAGGAAGAAAGCTGGATTCAAGATAAATCTTTTGGACAAGCCAAGATGGAGAAGCTCTAGACCTCAAGACAGATGACTAAACGATAATTATTTAAGAAAAATGTAACTACTTTATATCCAACTCCTTCTTGGTTACATTTAACCCTTAGCATTCTGGCAGGTCAAAGTGTACCTACTGCTGGTGTACCTACTGCTGGTGTACCTACCATGTCCAGTCTTAGGCATAAAAGATGAACAATACTCACATTGTGCACTCAAGAAAGGTACAGAGAGAATAAGTAGGTAAAAAAAAAATCAACTCTAGTATCAGGCAAAGTGAAGAAAAGGGCAAGCAACAAGTTATGGCTATGGAATGCAGAGAAAACACAACTAACTCTGGCTGTGGATGTCAAGAAGGCCGTCATGAAATCACCACTTGACCTGAATCTCAGAGAATATGGGGGAGAGCTCATTTCAGGCTGAAGTCAAAGCAGCAGCAAAAGCAAAAATGTGTGAAACTATGAGTGATACATAAGGAAAGCAGTGAGCGATTAGGGAGGCCATAGTGGGTTGTTGACTACACCCTCCCATCCTACCAGAAGGACTCCCGCTTTCAAACTGCTCTTCATGGCACCTATGAAGTGGAAAAATTCTTTTCCAGAGCAGCATAGTGAGGAAGTTAAAAACACAGGCCCGGGGGTCCAACTGCCTTGTTCTAACGTTAGCTCTGTCACTTACCATTGTGCTACTCTGATCTGGTTGGATGACCTCTCTGGACATCAGGTTCTTCTTCTATAAAATGGGAATAATAACATTACCTGCTGTGAGATTTAAATATAAAAGTGATGTAAAATTCTTGGCACAGTGCCTGGCACATAGTGAGGATTCAGTGTTACTGTTTTTGTTGTTACTTGCCTATTTTAGTTCTCTTATTAAATAGGTATACTTAAAAACCAAAGAATGATCCATTCCTATTCTTGGCCCAGAATTTAGACTAATGTTTTGCACAAAAAAGAGGACTTCTATAAACACTTAAATAAATGAATGAATGATTGAATTCATGTATAATAAGTGAAAGATAAAATTTCAGATCTAGACTTTCCTGTCACCAGGATTTGACTTTGGCTCATGTCATTGAGCTATACATTATCTTAAACTTTACTGTTTTATAGATGCTAGTAGATATTCTGGATGTGGTGATGGGCACTTGTGTGGACAGCTGGACAGATGCCAAGACATAGGTAGGGAATTCCTTGGACCCAGTGCTCTGCCATTGCCTGGTCTTTCTCTCTGAAGGATATTTACTTGGCTTGTGACTAAATGCCATCAATTGTAAGATAAAAATAATTACAGTGACCACTTAGTAGGGCAAAATCATTAGATGACTCAAAAAAAAAAAAAGAAAAAGAAACCTCTCTGGAAAGGCATTTGGCTAAAACCTAGCCAGATAATGAGGTGTCCCAGGATGCCAGAGAGAATTGCAAGAACAATACCATTTTAAACAAGCCACTTGAACAAACTCCTCGGGTACTTTCTTACATTCTGAACAAATTCAGAATTAAGGATGAAAAAGTAAAACCAAAGTTAGCAGCTATGGGGTAATAAAAACTTTCTGATGTTAAAAAGAACACGCATATCAATACATAGAATATACAGATATCTAGTTCTTTTGGATGGGGAATTGGGTGCATTAAAAAAAAAAAATGCATTCCTTCCTAAATTACCCTCAGGTCAGCTGAAAAAGTTTAGCACTAGGGAGGAGTAAAAGGTAAGGATGCAACAACAAAA
Organism: Lipotes vexillifer; assembly: GCF_000442215.2. Lineage (NCBI taxonomy): Eukaryota > Metazoa > Chordata > Mammalia > Artiodactyla > Lipotidae > Lipotes > Lipotes vexillifer. Next base: position 845,884 of record NW_006785778.1, read on the forward strand.
CAACAACAACAAAAACCACTGTGGAATGGCTGGAGATTCTAGAGGAATAAATGTAGAGAATTTTAAAAATATGCTTCATACCCATGGCCTTGCAGACTTGTGTGAATATTGGTATTTCTGTACAATAGATCCTAAAGAGTAGACTTGCTAAATAAAAAAAAAAGGATGGAAATTTAAAAACTAATAGGTGCTGTCAAATTCTCCTTTCAGACTATTGTAGCAAGTTATACTTTGTGCCTGGGGGCCCTGTCTTTGACATCCTGGCCAACAGAGTCTACTGAAAAAAGAATAAGCTGAAAATTGGAAACAATCCATCAATCCATCAACAGTTAATGGATCAACAATTTTGGTGTAACCCTGTGGCGGATAACTACTGCACAATAAAAAGGGAAAAAAAGTCACTGATGTACACAGCATCATGATAAATCTCAAAAGAATATACTAAATGAAAGAAGTCATACAAAAATAATACATAAGATTCCATTTGTTTGAAATCCTAGAAAAAACAAAACCATTCATAGTGACAGGAACCCAAGGCTGGAAGGGAGAGTGGATTGTCTACGAAGTGGCAAGAGGAAACATTTTAGGTGGATGGCAATATTCTATATCTGACTAGGGTGGTGGTAACATGGGTGAATATATCGGTCAAAATGCTAAGTATATCTCAATAAATTCCATTAAAATTTAAAAGAATAGGACAAAAAGAGGAAGGGTGTGATCCCCAGGATTCAAATGTGGTTCAGATTGTATCTGACCCTGGATTCTAGTGTTTTTTCTCTGTCACAACATCTTCTTTTAGAATATTTTCACTTTATGCTCCTCTAAAAGTTGAAATCTCAATCACCAGGGCACTCTTAGACTCTTCCAGGGCTGCCAAGCAAGTAAATTCACTTGGTCTGTAGTCTTTTACATACAGTGTAAATTTCAAGGAGTCACGTTCTGTATGTATACAAGCGCTTGCTTCCCTGAGACATCCATACCATCTTTGGGCTACTGGAAGGCATTAGGGTGCATTCTTGCCTCACTGTCGTGTGCTCACCTTGGCTTTGAGTCTCACTGAGCCCTTTCCCACCACGGAAAGCTTTGCACTTATCTCTTTTTACGATCTTTTGATTATATTCTCTTATGGTCCAAGGATTTTCCCCACAAAATTGAAATGACAGAAAATATAAACAGATTTCTAGATACACATATTCCTACAAAACATTTTCACATGTCTTATCTCATTGGTTCTTCAGCAACCCTGTAAAATAGGAACACCTCCCATCACTTTCAGGATGTAATTCCAACTCTTTGGGTTAGCTCACAAAGTCCTTTAGCATCTGGTTCCGTCTCACCTGGCTTCCCTCATCTCTAACCCGCAATCCACTACATCCATCCACCTTTTCCTCCAGCCAGCCTGAGACACTAAGGCTTCCTATCCTTCCACGCCCCTAGACATTAATACATGTTACTCTTTCTGCCAATCACAATCTTCCATCTTTGCCTTCTTGCCTAAAACCTAATTACCTCTAAAAGTTGGCCTGTGTCAACCCTCTGAAGTCCACCACTAACTGCTCCCAGGACTCTATTGTAACGCAAAGCAGGGCATTCTTATCGTTGGTTTCCTGGATTTCCACTCCCACTGTGAGCTCCTGAAGGCCAGGACATTGCCTACTTTATCTTCTAGCCCCGCAGTGACTAACATGACTGACACATTAGAAGTACTAAAAAAGCATTTGCTGAATGAATGGATGTGATGTGAAATTTCTGGACAAAAAGATGACTGTCCAATGTCTAAAGTCTGAATTGCAAACTCAAAGGAGGAGACAAGATCCTGATTCTGAGTTCTACCCTGAGTTCTACACATGCCTTAGTGGCATGACTATAGTCTTTTTGTTTGTCAGAAAAGTCTGAGGCCAACTTAAGGACACAGAGACTGTAATTTTGCTGTGTCGATCTCAGCTGAAACCAAGATATGTTGGCATGAGACAGTAATCACTTAACTGCCTTGCACCTAAGAACACTAATATTTTGGCCTTTCCAGACAGGCTCGGGAATGTGATTAGGAGCCATTTGAAAAGTGACACCCCACAGTAAAATGGAGCTTTGTGGCCTCTTCCTCAATCCCAGCTTCTGATCCTTTAAAACCACCTTTAGAAACAATTTTTTTTTTCTCTTCTTGTGTATGTTTATTAAAAAAATGAGAATAACAACTCTCTTCTCAAACTACTCTTAGCTGTCAAATTATCCAGTATTTATTTAGGCAATATTCAAGGGTCCGTATTTAGAATAAACCTAAAATCTTCCTATCCAACCGGCTAATGAAAGTCTATGCTAGAAGATGTGGCCAGTCATTATACTTTGCCAAAGGCATACAAGCAGAAAATGACTTCGTGAGTTAGGTCCTCATTTTTGGTCTTCCCCGTATCCTGCTGAGCCTTTGAGATAAATTTGTCTCTGTCGATGTCTTCACAGGGCCATCATTAGCTAATAGAATCTCAGGTTTGGACTGGAACTTGTTGTTTGATCCTTTCTGTACAGTTCTCTGCCAAATGGCTCTGGAATTTCTGTTTGAAAACTCCCTCTACAAAGAACTCACTAACTCCTAGGAACAGTTCATCCCATCTTTGAACAACACTGGCTATTTCACCTTGTGAAATCATTTTTCCTGGAGCTTCCATAACTTTAGTCCTACTCTAACCCTTAGAGCAAAAGTATAATGCCTCCTCCATGCCAGCCCTTCAGATGTATGGAAATGATAAAGATAATTCCATTAAATCTTCTGCAAGTGACTCCCTCATAGGAAGTGGCTTGAGTCATGCTCCCTAAAGATTGCTGTCACTCGAAGGTCTGGTCCCTAGATCTAGGACCTGCCACCCACGTATGTTCTGATGAAACACAAAGAGCAGGGCCATTGACTACCTCCGTCATCGCTTTACGCGATCCCCACAGCTCTTTCCTTCATCTTATATTTTCCATTCTGCTTTCAAACTTCCCTTTCAGTTTATTCTTTCATGAAGCTCGTACACTCATTATGTTGTCCTTCCTTTACCCGTGCTATTAAAAAGTGTAGCACAGGGCTTCCCTGGTGGCGCAGTGGTTGAGAGTCCGCCTGCCGATGCAGGGGACACGGGTTTGTGCCCCGGTCTGGGAGGATCCCAAGTGCCGCGGAGCGGCTGCCCCCGTGAGCCATGGCCGCTGGGCCTGCGCGTCCGGAGCCTGTTGCTCCGCAACGGGAGAGGCCACAACAGTGAGAGGCCCGCGTACCAAAAAAAAAAAAAAAAGTGTAGCACATATGGTATTTCCAATGCAGAAAACACAGATACACAAAGAAAACTGTAATACAATACATTTGTATATAATCTTTATATATAGATATAAAGATTATATAATCTTATGTAATTGAAATCCCAGTTCTGTCTGATGGCAAAAGTTGTTAGTTTGTTATTTGACTTTGCTTTTTCCTGACCATGAGATTTTTCCAGATCCACAGGCTGCTATTTCTGAACCCTCCAAGTTGATGCATGGAGCATTTCCCATACCTTCCATGCCACTCTGAGGCTGCAGACCCTTCTGAGGTACGTCTTTATTCTTTTTTGCCCAGACATGATGCAACACCAATCCTTGTTCAGCGCTGCTCCTCTGTGTTTGACAAAGTATCCTAGAACCTGCTAGAATCCAGACAGGAAGTAAGCTCCTGATCAGCTATTAATCTCAGATCACCTCACCTGGGGAAAGTGTAATACTTAACCACTCACCTCCCAGTTCTTTCAAGTTAACCACTGAGAAGGGGGGAGTCACTTTCTCAGGAACTTTCCTCAGCTTCTCACTAGTTTGTTCATCTCTCTTCCCCAACTCCAGATTTTTATCTAGCCACCATCAATATGAAAACCATTCTAGGCTTGCTTCTAGGCCAAAACCAATCCATGCCAGAACCTTCATTATGAATTTCTAAAAGAGCCAGACTCTGAAAAGTTCTGCCGCATTTTCTCTGAAAGTTTTCATTTCTGTCATGGGCTTTGAAAAGCCTATTTTGAAACTAAAAAATCAAGCCTTTCCTCCTATCTTGTTTCTGTACTTCTGTAGTAACAATTCACCTTGACAGCATGAGGCTTAAGAGAATAGCCCCAGGATCCAAGAAATTGGAAGGATGTAAAAATATCAATTAATATCTAAAAATCTTACTCAGCTTTCCAGAAAACAGAATGTTTGGGATTCCTTGCCAGGAAGGAAGGGTTAAAAAGCACTTATAATCCAGAATTCCCATATCCCCAACCTTTCAATCATCCAGGAGTTCCTGCTGCAGGGTCTTAAGAGACAGGCTCAGATGACCCTGCAGGGTACCTTATTCCTCCTACTTTATTAATCGCCTATCCAAGCGAAATCACAGAATGTATCCCTATCTGATTTATCTCCTGTCCAGTTAAAATGCATGTAAGTCACAAGAATTCCTTTTGGCCCTTAGAATCTCCGGTAGCTATTAGAGTCTCAGTGCAGAATCATGTCAGCAAATGGACAGGAGGCCATCCTAGGGACGGCCTACGAGGGGATATAGGCAGGCCCAGGATGAGGGGGAAGAGGGTGGCTGAGTCTGCTGAGAAGGCATCCGTATGTTGGTCTGCTAACCTGGAAAGTGGTGACATCTTCCTGGGTGAAAAAGGAGGGCACTATGAAAAAATGATCACCAGAATGGAGGGCTATTCCACCTCTACTCACGTGCAAGCCAAGGCAGATCTCCACCGTCAGAGTACCTTTAAAAAGTTTTTTAATTGAAGTTGATACATCATTCTTAGTCAGTTCCTTATGGGTCAGTCAACTATTCAAATTATGCAGTGTCTTCTAGGTCCTAATCTCAAAAGGTGAGCGCGGGAGTGTGTCGCCACACAGGAAACATCAGGGAAGTCCCAGGACCAGAGTCAGGCTAAGGTGAATGGTCAGAATGGGAAAGACAATATTATGGCTCCTATGAGAGGGAGCAATGAAGAAACTGGCGAAAAAGAAAAAGCTCAATGGCTAGGAGAGTCAAGAGGCTTTGAGAAGGAAGAATTAATCCGGGGTGTCATTTTTATTGCATTTCTAGCACATCTTTCCTTTGCATCCCAATTCTACCATAATCCACTGTGAGCTCAGGTAATGCAAACTCATTTTCATATCAGCAAAAGGGATTAAGAAGGTAAATCTTCAGAGGGAGAAAATAACCATGATGTATTTTAAAGCTGAATGCAGTATAAATGATTTTGTATCCACTCTTTTGTATTATTCATGCCTCAGCTCCCTGTCACGGCCATGAATAAATGAAATTTAACAAATGTTGTTTGGTCCACAGTGGCCCAGAATCACCCTAGAAGCTGAAGATCAGCTGCAACCCCATTCCAGGAGCTCTTAGAGTATGAATGTGAAGGCCTTGGAGATAATCAAAATCAAAATTAAAAGACTTCCTCAGTCTTTTCAAGCTCCCTTTGATAAAAAAAAAAAAAAATCATACGCCCACATTTAATTGCATTTGAAATTCAAGGTAAATTAAGTATTGTGACAAAAAGGCAAATCAGATCAATGGAACAAAGTGTGCTGCTGTGTACTCATGGCACACGTCTCCCTTGAACTTTTACAGACCCTCCTTGGAGAACTAAGATATAGGTCAGTGATTGGTAAACTATGACCTGCAGCCTGCTTTTATATGGCACATGAGTTAAGAATGGTTTTTACATTTTTAAATGGTGGTGAACAAAAATCAAAAGAAGAATAATACTTCATGACATGTAAAAATTATATGAAATTCAAATTTCAGTGTCCATAGATGAAGTGTCACTGGAGCCCAGCCACACTCACCCTTATTGGCTGTGGCTTGCTTTTGTGCTATGGCAGCAGAGCAGAGTGTGTGCAAAAAAGATCATGTGGCCCCCAAGTCCTGAAATATCCACTATCCGGCCCTTTACAGAAAAAAACACAAAATTGTCTAGCCTTTGTAAACCAACGCTTTCTTTTAAAGATGAGAAAATTAAAACCGAAGGAGAAGAAAGACCTCAAGGTCACCCACCTGGTATTCGGCAGAGACATCTCCAGAATCCACTCATCTAAACTCCATGTGGGAGTCTTTCTCATTATACCAATTGGCCTGGGGTAGAGGTGAGGGGGGGCTGTCCCCAGGATTACAGACAGCAAGCCCCTGGCTGAACAGGCTGTAGGAACCAGAGCCATGGTTTCAAGAGTTCAGGAGCATACGTGAATAATGTGTTTCCTAAGGAGAAGAGAAGAAAAAACAAGACAAAACAACACTGAAACTAATTATGAAGGTGCGCAGCAAATTCATTTTGGCCAAGCACATGCTCTACTGTGAGATCTGGCCATCTAACCTGGTCTGAACTGAATGCCGCACGCCTTTCGGTCCCAGTACCCATCCACTGCTTGTACTTACGCTTACTTTGCTGCTTCCATTTAAGAGCCCTCAGAAACAGGGATGTGAAATGCTTCATGTACGGGAAGGCACTGGGAATAAACAAAAAAGAGAATCTGGGAGTGAGGGAGAGAGTTGAGCTTGGTTTTCTGCTGGAGGCTACATTTTTATTCTTATTTTTTTCCGACTGGCACGCGTCTTCTTTGTTTTGAATAATGGAGATAATTATACATTCAAGGGATCACACTCTAAACCCCCCAAATGATTAAGAAATCTTATTGCAGGCAATCATGAGAAAATGTAAGGGAGGATTACCCAGAGAGACAATGCAAATCATACATCTTCAAGTGCCTCGCTTAGCACAGAGACCTAATCACCATTCTCCTCTCTTTCCCATGTCTGAATTGTTTATATTCAAGGCCTCTCTCAGGGCACAGCAATGTTCTTTCCTAAACCCTGCTCATGTGTAGTCAAAGGTTCAGATGGGTCCCTCTTGGGAAACTGCTACCTCGGTGATTTTGATTCCGACCTGTAAGCTCCCATTTACCAGCAACTGGGAATAGAACAAAAGCTTGCATTATGTTCAGGCTGCAAGATTCTTTATCTAGGGAGAAAGGAATCCTGTGTATCATTTGCTCAGTTCAACAAATATTTATTGGGCCGCAACCACAAAGCAGACATTACTCTAAAAGCTGGGATAAAACAGTGGAAAAAATATAATCCCTGACCTTATGGGTCTATATCTAGTCAAGCCAGATAGATAGACAAGGAAATAGGAAAATCAAATGTGTGTCATGAAGGATACGAAAAAAGTGAGTCCAGATTATTCAGGGGTTGCCTGGGTGGAGCAAATCAATTCGAATAGTACATGGAATTAACAAGGAAAAGAGCTTAGAGGGAGCATCTGTCAGGTGGAGGGGACAAATGTGAAGCCTTGCAGATGAGAGAGGTCATGGATTGTTGAGAAAACTAGGGTGGGACTGATCAAACCTTGGGGAGGGGAACAGCAGACATGTGGATAAGGAGGGAAGATGACCAAGGATGCAGCTGGGAATGTCAGCTGATGCCCACCAGGAAGGGTCTCGTGAGCCTTATCCTGAGGATATGGAAGGCAGGCATTTCGGAAGGCAATGCAGAGTCTCAAAAGTGTTTTGATGACAGTGGGTGATCGGATCAGATTTATCTTCTTACCATACCTCGCTGTCCAGGGATTACATATCTGACTCACTATGCCCTCAGTTGTATGGTGTAACAATAATAATAATAATAAGAGCTAATACATATTGTGTTAATATGTGCCTGGGATTGTGTTAAACACTTTACCTGAATTATATGATTTACTCCTTACAACAGTCCTATGAAACAGATATTACTATTATCTGTAACTGACAAATGAGGAAACTGAGGCACAGAGGTTAACATGCCCAAGAGTGTACAGTTCTCAAGGTGAGGAGCTGGAACTGAAATCCAATGCAGTCTACCTCCAAAGCTCAGACTAAACATGGGCCTGTGAGTGAAAAAATCAAATACAACTTCCAGCTCTGATTCTCAGTGTGATCGTGGGCTTTCACTCTCTGGTTTCCTTGTCTTTAAATAAGAAGAATGAGCTACATAACTTTCAATCCTCTTTCTCTTGTCTAATATCAAGATATTGTATTTCTCTTAGATGTCAGCAGAAAAGCAATAGTTCAGGGTAGTCATTTGACTCTTATCCCCCCCACCACGTCACTGTCATCAGGTTTTGTCTTCTTTGTGGTCCATCGACAGTGACAATAATCCAGGCTCTGTTTTCTCTCTGTCAATTACACTTTAAGCTGGTCAGGGTGAGACTTATCATTAAAGAAAAATCAACAGCTCTGAAAAAGCAGGTGTTAAAAGTTAACAAAAGGATTGAATATTCATAATGGTTACATTGTGTTTGTTGGATTTGGCATGGCCAACAGGTACCTTTTCCTGAATTTGCACCACCATCCATAATATAGAATGGAAGTCGTGACTGGCAAAACAAAAAACGGTTAGAGAAAGGTAGAGGACCATCCTATTTTAGTGTCTTCAGGATGCCAGGGGACTGACTATCCATGCTCATTTGGCTTTTGATACTGGAAACATAACTCAGTGGTCTCAGCTTCAGAATTCTTAGACTTTGTGGAACCACAGGTCTAAAATCTTGGCAAGCCTGAGTCATGGCTTCAGTCTCTGTCTCCTTAGAAAAAAATCTGAAGAGCAAGTGATTTATGGTATTTCTTCTTCTAGAAGAGCTCTCCAACCCCTGGCCACTGAATGGACTTTGAAATATGCCCACAGGGATCCTTTATCCACAGACAATCTCTGAGTGCTTATTATTCACTTTACTAGTGTAGAAACTCTTTAATCATTGTCTCTGCATTTGCTTTAATCTAGAAACTGTCAATTTATTAGCTCATAATGTGCCTGAAGCTTTTCGCCATCTTACTGGAGAAAGACTTGTATAAATCCAGGAGATGATTCTAAAAAAGTCAGATTGATACGAGATAAGGATATGAAGAGACAAAATAATATAGCAATTAGAGTACAGAACTAAAGTTTATTTATGAAAAAAAGCATTCTATATTTTGTTTCAAGAAGAGTAAAATCATTTTTAACTCCACCCAGTGATAACTGATGAGTCAGTAAAAGAATTATATATTATAAACATGAAATTATCCATTACAAAGGATTTTCAGCACCAAAGTTTTAGGAAGTTACCCAGAGTGCACACTGGAGGGATACTCCTGAAAATGAAAGTGGTTAAGAAATTAAAGACCATGAGCTACAAATATATATATATAGAGAGATATATATATATAGATATATATAGATATATATATATACACACCTATACATATATATGTATATATATATTTCTGAGGTTGAAAAATCTCAAGTGTGTGTGTATATACATATGTGTATGTGTGTGTGTGTTTTCATGGAGAATAATCAGAGCATCAAGAAAAATAATGTTCAGGATACAAAGATAAGTAAGGAGCCCAGCACAGCACAAGAGCAAAGCAGCACAGAGTGCACATGCTATAGAGAAGATAGCAAAAAGAGTCTAGAGAGAAGGGACTGAAAGAATGACTCCACCTTGAAATAAAACTGTGGAATACTTGGCTTCCAGATGACCTAAAGACTGATCACAGCTAGTCTAATAGCTATAATCACTATGAACTCTACCTATGACATTCCTGATCTGTTGCTGTTTGTCTTCCATCTTTCTCCCAGAGTGGTTTTATTATCAAGTAAAATATTTGCTTCTTTCTTTACAGTTTTCTTTACAATTACCTAGTCCAATTCATTCACTTTACAAATGAGGAAACCAGGACCCTGAGAGGTTAAAGTGAATTGCTCAGTCACCTAGATGGAGAGTACCATAGACAGGACTAAAATCCTGAATCTTCTAATTCCCAAACCACACTTCATTGCAAGAGCCCATTCTTCCTCTGAAATAATTACCACTTTCCTCTTCATCATTGTGGTAATTTCTGCAAAGGCAGAGAAATACTGTGGGTGATTCTCAAATGTTAGATGTTTAAATTAGCATTTGGGAACTATATATCTACATAGAATTACTGGAAGTTGAAAGGAAGACAAAATCATCACCTTTACTTTTAAGAGGGTCCCAACACAATCTTCCAGCATACTTGCGTAAAATTGGTTCTTCCTTCCCTATCAATTAGCCATCTTGTTTTTATTTTCTTACCAGAGTTAGAATTTAATGATTCAAAGGATCTTGGAGATCACCTACACTTACTTTCTTATCTTATAAATGAGAAAGCTGAGGTTCAAAAAGGATGCCTTACCAAATCACTAAATATTCGAATTTGAAGAAGCAACAATATTTAGTCAACTTTTTTTTTTAATTTAGAGAAATAGAAGTACTTAACTATTATAACACCTGTATTTCTCACTACGTATAATTAATAATTCTTCATATTTTGCTATATTTCTTTCAAATATTTTATATAAGAAATAAAGCTATGCAGATATAGTTGAAATACATTTTTCTCAACTCCTAGTCTTAACTGACATCCTTATCAACCCAAGGACAGCCAATATTAGAAATTTGTGAATCCTTGTGATCTACTTTGTATAATTTAACATACACATATAGATATCAATGGACAATGTATATTCCCAGCTAGTGCCAGGGGATTAGGGATATTAAATCAAAACTATTCTGATTTTGTTTGATTGTGTGTTATTCTTCCTAGAAGTATTTAATAGAAAACTACTGTAAGACAACAAAATTGCAAACAGTTTCAATCTAATAGACCCGTTTAACAGGTCAGAGAGGTTAAGTGACTTGCCCAAAGTGACACAATGTCACCATCCAACTAGAGCTCAAGATGTTTTCCCCCTACACCCATCTCCACTTACCTTTTCACTAGAAAACCCCACCTGATTGTCTCTTTCCCCTTAAGTCCTCTGGATGTTTTTCTTCATCATTTTCAGAAAGCCGTATTTCTCTCCCTTACCTCCCTTCAGAAAAGAAACAATTCTGGGGTTGAGAAATCTCATACCAGAAACAATATACTCTTTAACTTCACACTTTGCTCTGAACAGCAGGGCAGCCAGGCAGACACCAGGCTCACACACCATTATGAATCTGTCAGCAATTAGAATTCTAAACCCTATTCGGCTTTTACTTGCTTCAATCAACTTGTCACTGCAGTGAGGATTATCTACTTTCTCAACATAAACATCAACAGAAATGAGTGCAATGGCTTGCGTCCTTGGCGACGGCACCGCCAGGGAGAATGTTAAATAGAACATTCTGCAGACAGGAGGGATCTGGGGCCTTAATGGGCCATAATTAGAGGGGCAGAGCCTACACTAGCCTTTGTGTAAGGCTTCAGAATTGCCCTCCTTAGGATGGGGAGACATCTTGGGACATGCAAGGAGACTGCTGTTGTCTGCTTCTCCCTTCTCTGTTTCCTGAGCTAGAGAAAGAAAGGGAAAAGAAGAAAATGTATCCCTGCAATGTCTTCACTCAAAACCAAAGGATCTTGGGAGTCATGCCATTCAACCCCCTTATTTAAAGGATTAGGAAGCTGAGATCCAGAGAGGGAAGGCTATGGCCAAGGTCGAACCCATGAGCCCAGTGTCCTGACTCCCAGTGCTGAACCCTGCTCCCTTCACGGGGAGCAGAAAAGTTCTGAGTCATAAGCCACGTTCTAACCCAAATACCCAATGATGCAAAAGACCAAGCTACACAGTGCCACGATACGAGGACAGGGCAAGCCCACGGTGCCAGGGTCACCGAGAGAAGAGATTCACTCCAACTCAAGCCCATTGTGAAGACAGAGAGTGTGTACGTACACAAGTAGCGATTAATTTGATTCCTTTCACCAAGTTATTTTTTTAAGGATTATCTAAGGAACTTAGAGTTAGGTGGGTCAAGACAAAGAAAGTTTGGTATCTTCTACTACTAAAAAGAGCTAAATTATGTATACTAACTTATTTAATCTTCATAACAACTTTACGAGGTTAGTACTATTATTTTCGTCTTTATGTTACAGATGAAGAAACTGAAGTATGGAGGGTTGGGTACCTTGTTCATGTTTATGCATATGGTAACGGCAAAACTAAGATTGGAACCTAGATGGACTGGGTCCAGAGGTCCCACTCTTAACCACAAGAGTAGGGTGACAAACCGTCCTGATTTCCTGGGACTGTCCCCATTTTAGCAATCAAAGTCCCATATCCCAGGAAACCCCTCAGTCCTGGACAGACTGGGACAGTTGATCACCCTACGCATAACTATACTGACTCTGTGGTTTGTCAACGATTCAACCCAAGCCTCAAAAAATGATCCAGTTAGTCTGGTTGCCATATCCGTCTTCAAGCCTTGGGAGGCTGAACTTACAGGGAAGAACTTAAATATTCATAGGTGCCAAGTACTCTTCTGAGCAGTTTTGAGGCTTTATGTTATTTAAATTCTCACAAGCACCCTAGAGGAGGTATATGGATAAGAAAACAAAGGATACGAGAGGATTGGATCAGTTGCCTAAGATCTTAGTGTTAGCAAGTATAAAGCTAAGATTTGAACCGAGGCAAGGAGGAAGATCTTGGCACTTCCTTATGGAGAAACAGCTAAACTGAGGGAGTCTCAAAATCTGAAAGTCCTACCTACTTGGTGTTTTTTTCTGGATGTGGGAATTCACACCTAGAAAATTAGATATAACTCTTTGAGAATTCCCTCTTTCTGAGTAGAGTTTTGTGCTTCCTCCTCCTTCTGACTCAGCCATGGGATATAGCATCAGCTGACCACAAGTTGGCAACAACACCCTCAATGCCCTCCCCATCTCCACGCTGTGTCCACATTACTTCTCCCTCTTTGATGATCACCCCCCTGCCATTGTGTGCATGTAAAATTCTTACCCATCCTTTAAGACCTGGTCATGTACTACCGTCCCCAAAAGCCTTCCTTGGACTTAGTTTAAATTAATTTTTCTCTCTTCTTCTTTCCCTTAGCCATCTTAAACCTTTTAAAAATAGGTATCCCAATCTGCCTTATTCTACAGTCACAGTGTGCAAGGGTGGGAGAGGGCCATGCCTGGCTCTCTTGCTGTGTTAGGGACTCCACCTCAGCATTATCTTATTTCCTCTCTCAGTAGTTCACAGGACAGGAGACAGCACCTGCACACAGCCCGTAGTTTGATAGCCTCTTGAATGAATATATGTATACATCAGTGTGTTTAGTTATGAACTATGATGTTTGTATGTGGAGATATGGATAAGGAAAACGATATCTAGGATGTTTGTGTATGTCAGGGGATAATTTCTTTGGCACTTCTAGGCTCGGTTTTACTCCCAAACTAAAGTAAACGATTAAGGCAATTGGCTCAATGTTTGTAGTAGGTACCTAAGTCTATAAAACTTATCTAAAGTATCTTTGCAAAATTATTTAGAGTTAAGAATAACGATTATTAAATGGTCTAATAGAAATAAATACAGGGTAAGGAGTTAATTTCCACTTTCTTGGTAATGATCCAAACTCACTGCATAAACTTTGGTCCTCTTTTTGCCCAAACTGTAGGGCGATGGTAGTAGAATTACATGACTTCTAGGATCCCTTCCAACTCTACATGCCTATAATCCAATAATTCTAATAATTAGAACAAGGCTTCCCCCACAGGGACATTCTGTTTCCTACTGTAGCCTTGGCATTCAGAACATTCTGGGTGAGTAGTAGAATCAATAACAAAGTCAAGGACCAGTCAAAGCCACTGAGGAAGAAAAGGATGTTCTGTTTGAAGAAAGGAAGCCAGAGATTCTGGAGGGACATGATGTGAGAAATGCAGGCTTGGGGTTAATGAGTTTGAGGCGTGAAAACCCAAGCTTCAGGCCGCATTCTCTGGCAGTGTTGAGCAGGGCATGTCTCCATGCCCTCTGTGGCCGAGTTCTATTTTAGAATGTACTCGAGCTTGAATCCTCTTAACACAGCTGTGACTGTCTGTTAAATTTTAGGCATGGTTCTCCATTCAATCAAGTGGCTCTTGGTCTTACATTGACAGACCAGGATAAAAGCAGCTAGAGGAGGACAGACCTGGAAACTGTCAGAGAATTGATTGGTAGTGAATGAGGTGTATTTATTGAGATTGAGATGGAGTCAGCGTAGCCCAATGGACCAGGGTAGAGAGAAGATTGTTCTATGAAGGTCAGAAGCAAATGGGATGGGGAAGTCTCGCAGGACAGCCCCACCCACCAAGAAATGTTTCATTCAGCATTTGAGAGCCCCTTAAGCCTCCTTAGCCATTAACGTTCCTTTCTAGCTAAGACACACCTCTTGAGACCTTAACCCATGGAAAAAATGAGAGCACAGTTGAGTCGTTTCACCATGCTCCCACCCTTCTCCCTTCTGGAATCCCTTCCAGGGCCTAAAGTGCCGAGCTGTCAAGTCCTGCCCTGAATGCTTTGGTTAAGTGGATGCCCAACCCAACTGAGGAAGCTGTGTCAGGGCTGGGTTAAGCCCTCCAGCTGCTGGAAAGAGCAGGAGTGGTCACCATGGAAACAAGCCCCTCATCAATCTTGTAGTGACTCACAAGATCGCTGGGATGCACAGGGGACTAGAGTCCCTGGAAAGACTACACCTTTTTCCTTGAGAAGAGATGACTGCATTCTTGAAAACCAAGGCAGCTGCTTCTAAAACGGAGTGAAAATAGCCAGGGTTGCTTCTGCCTCCTGAATTTAGGCCTAGATGATATGTGCCCTGAGACTGTGAAGGCAGGAAGGTCCCCATTTGTGTGGATTTTGCTACTGCAGCCAGTTCTATTTGACACAATTCAATGTCAGAGGGAGAAGAGAACTCTGGGTGTTACCTAGTCAAACTCTTAGCTTTTAAAGGAATAACTGAGGGGCCAGGGGATGAATAACTTGTCCAAGGTCCATATTATGAATCAGTGGGAAAGCCAGGACTAGAATCAAGATTTTGCACTCCAAATCTGTTACTCCTTCCACACTCCTAGGGTCAGAGTGGATTTTTTGTGAAGCTAATAAAGATTAAATTTCAAAATACCTCCCTTAATGGGTCCATTCTGAGGCTGTGAGAGGGGCCCTAGCAATATAGCCCCATGGCCATTTTTCTTTCCTTTTATTCCTTCATTTTCAAAAGTAAATTTTATTTAACTGAAATTGGTTTAAAGTGCTGCTCCTTTCCATTTTGTCTCCCCCTTTATCACTCGTCCCCTCAAGTTGGGTGTCAGAATGACCATAGGCATTTGTGAGATATGGTTAAAGGGACGTTGAGGGGGATTAGCATTTAGTTGTGGTTAAGCAGGTAGGATAAAATTATATGCTTCCCACTCACTTTCACAAAGAGTTAAGTTATCCGTCATCTTGATTGAAGACTGGCCTCTACTTCCGTAACCAACTAGCAACAAGATTCAAAGAAAGGGCAAGACCAAAGTTCAGCTCCTATGAAGATACAAATGGTCCCTCAAGCATCTGGCACAGGAAACGTGAGGGTAGTGAAGAACAAGGGTTAAAATATGTAGAGCCAGGAGGTAGCCCGTGAAAATTCTTCCAAATCTCATATCTCATATGTGGAAGAAACTTGATGAATATTTTGCATTATCAACAATGAATTGTAAAGCTGAATGAAAAATTTCAAAACTATTAATAATAATTTTATGAAAATACACTTCAATAAACTGAAGAAAAAATGAATGAACGATTCTCCTTATGGAAAATATGTTTTTTTCCTGTTTAAAAAGCACAATTTATTGCTTTTAGTATATTCACAGAGTTGTGCATCCATAGCCATCAATGATTTTAGAATATTTTCTTCATCCCAGAAAGAAACCTTGTACCCTTTAGCTGTCACTCCCACACTCCCCACTGCCCAGCCCTGGGCAACCACTGATCTACTTTCTGTCTCTGTGGATTTACCTCTTCTGAACATTCATGCACATGGAATCATACAACATGTAGTCTTTTATGACTGGCTTCTCCCACTCAGCATCATGTTTTCAAGGTTCATTCATGGTGCAATTTGCATCAGTGTTTCATTCCTTTTTATGGCTAAATAATACTCCATGGTGTGGATTACTCAAGTCCGTCTTCCTTGGTTATCCTTGGAGAGACCAAGCTGGATGGTCTGAGGGAACCTCACTCCTGGACCCCAGACCCCCTCAGGTGGAACAGCCTTTGAGGATCAAATGCGGAAGGAGACACAGATCTTTTTTTTTTACTTTCTTTTTTTTTTGGCCGGGCCGCTCGGCATGCAGGATCTTAGCTGCCCGCAGTGGAAGCACGGAGTCTTAACCACTAGACCGCAAGAGAATTCCCTTTTTTTTTTTTTTTTTTAACCTTTCTTAAAAAACAATCTGTATAACTGAAATAGGTACCAAAATCTCGGCATTACCATTTTACTCTGCTGTTGCAGCCCACACTGTTGACTTCTGGCTTAGGACCCAAGGCCACCTGCTCCCCTTGTCGTAGGAAGAGGTAGTCAAATAATATGCAGTCACAATGAGTATGAACGAAGTATTATTATATAAGTGTGCTAATTAACAAAGGTATTATGTTATTTTCTGAATTTTTAATTTTGTAGTAAATTTCAGGTTTGTAATATCTATATTTTTAAAAATTGATTGGGATGATATTTGATTGGGATGTATTGTGCCATTCAAAAACATTCATTTTTGTGCCTAATTTTGTATTTATAGTATTACAGTCTTCTTTTCTCAAAGAGAGCCCCCTTGTCATATAAGCTGCATAAAATCTGGATCTCTCTCCTGCCTGAGAGATCTCTTTAAACTCTTTAATGAGTTTGCATTAATCACAGTGTTACTGAAAATGATAGTAAATATCCTGGGTCGGTTTTGTGGATCAGGAACCCATTACTACTGCACAATCATGCTATCACGATCCTCATTGGAATTTAGCAATTTAGAAGAGTGTTCAGAGTCATTTGCATTGTGCGTGAGAGCAGTTCCCAATGCCAATTCATTGGGGTCAGTTTCACTGCCGGTAACGGAAGTAAAGCCTCGTAAGACTTCACTATTACTCATCAGTCTTATGTTTGTCTACACCTATCTCCCAAGTAACCAAACCACTTAATCTCATTTCCTTTTACCACATTCAATTCATCTTCCAAATATGCACACTTGCAAAATATGTCTGGGGGACAGGTTATTCTACCCCATTTTAAAGAAGGAGAGGACTCAATGATAGGGGTGAGTTACTGACATTCAAATTACTCAATTCCATCTCTAATGTGTTCTCTACTTAGAGAGCTGCTATGAGGGGCAAATAAAATAATGAGGATGAAATATCCTAACCCCGACACTGGCACATGAGTGCTCGGTAAATGTTAGTTTAATGTTGGATGATTCTTTACCCATAGGTAAGCATTTGCCAACTTGGGTTCATGATGTACCCAGATGCCTGGAGGTATTTCTACAGTTCCTTGAAAGAAAATGTGGCCACAGTACACAAGCTTCAAATTTCTCTGCTTCACAATGAACCATGGATTTTAAACCTAAAGCAAGAAACCCAACCCATTACTTTTTTGCAAACTTGAGTGGTCAGGGAACTTTACTGAGAAAGATTTGCAAGGTGATGTGTCATCAGAAAACCTAACTTGACTGTCAACTTCCCTACTTCTTAGTTGCATGACCTTGGTCAAGTCATTCTATTTATTTCTATTTCAATTTCTTTATCTGCAAAACAAGGATATTAATAACTTATAAGCCTGTAAGAAAATCATAAGATACTATATGGTAAATTTGGAGACATATAGACAATGAGTTATTATTTTTGCACCAGCAAAGTAAAACAGAACTAAAGCAAAGCATAGATAATTTGTCTCACGTTCCTCCTTCCACAAGCCTCATCACTTCTTTTCTCAGAATTACCAAGAGCAGACAAGTGTGACACACTTCATATGATTCCAGAACAGAATGTAAATGTTTATAACCTGGATAAGATAGAAGTAAATGCATATTTGACAAAAGGCAAAAAATAAAAGTTGCTGGAGAAATCTAGAATTATCTCATCAACACCTTTACTTTCACAGAGGGGAGATGAAATAGAAACTAAAATTGATAGAGAAACAGAAGTGAAAATGTATTATTTAAGTAACAAATTTTATCAATAGAAAAGTGAAAATAAACAGGTAGAGAGGAAAGAGAAGTGAGAAGGATAGTATATGTGAACTAAGTCTGGTCCTTTCATAGAAGGCAGTCAACAGATAATATCTGATATTGATGAATCAGTATAGAGAAATAGAAACATATTTTTCAAAGTTATGAAGGTCACTACCAGCAGAACCAGAACGAAAGGCTCTTGAGATAAGTTACCACTAAGCTGGAAGTGGAAAGAGGTGAGTTGGGAAGCTGTTGGTTTCCAACACAACTCTTTGGTATCATTGGATTTTCTTTACCATTTGATAAAATATGAGAGGGGGAAAAAAACCTCAAAAAGTCATGTGTTCTTTTTTATCTTTGGTGCCGTCAATATAAGCTCAGATATTCAATATTGCTATTATTAAGTATTTCATTTTCAGCATCTTTTTCTTTATTCCTATACCTGTGCTATTCAATAGGATAGCCACTAGACACTTGTGGCCACATGAAGTTAAATTCGTTAAAATAAAATAGAAGTTCAGTTCCTAAGTTTCATCTGCCATATTTCACAACAAATGTCTACTGTGTTGGACAGCATAGAATTCTGGAATTTTCCATTACTGCAGAAAGTTCTATCCTCACTCTAAGCGATTTCATCCACACTAAAGGTTTCAGCTACCACTCATTCTTGGATGACTCCCTGGCCTTTATCTCAAGCCAAAGATCTTGTCTCCTGAGCAACATACCTTCACATGTACCTGTTGATGAGACAGGAATATTTTCATTTATGTCCCACAGCCCTCCATACTAAACTTATCCAAATCTGAACACGTTGTATTTCCTGTGGAAGTCATTTTTACTTCCTACGTTCTCCACCTCTCCTGTTGGAATCATCATCTGAAAAGTCACTAGAATCAGTTGGCTGGTGTACTGCTTGCAGCTCACTTTCCCTGAAGCTGATGGCAGCCTGGGAGAGCCTCAGCTCATCTCTTCTTCCTGACACACTCCTTCTGGCCAGAATAACTACCAGGTCATCATGTTCTGCTTATTCTAGGTGTGGCCTACACTTCTGGTAAACTAGCTCCATTCTAAAGCTGTCAAGCTCCTGGCTGGTGCTCTGGGCATCACTCAGCTAGTCTTCTTTATGATTTTTATTTTACCCCAGGAAAATGCCATTCCTCACTTTCTGTAATGATGACACATTCTGAGTGTTGTTATGTGTTTTTGATTTAACCACAACAAAGTCTGGGAATAAAAAGACTTGGTAAAATCAAAATATTATTTCTTTTTAAAGTCAAGGAGAAGGCCTAAGTGGGTCTGCTGCTCTATAAAACCAGACTACAAAAAAGGCAGTGTTTTCCTGGAAGCTTAAACAAGTGCTACTGACATGGATTGAAACCCAAATGCCTATGAGATCAGCATCATAAAACACATTTACCAATTACCTAGGTAACTGTGTGTGGTGGAGGAGAAACGTGGATAACTTCAAGGAGTTGATAATCAGGCTGAAAAATAGTTCAACAGTTATCTTAAATATGTCGGGTTGAGGATTCAGTAAAATGGCCAGCTCAACATCTCTTCCAACCTTGTTTTAGTAGGCTTTTTTTTTTTTTTTTTTTTTTTTTCGAAGTTAGAAAACTAAACATTACAATTCTCGGGTTCTTTTGTAGCTAAATTCTGGATATGATTAAGTTCTAGGTTAATCCAGGTTTCTACCAATTTTTAGTAGGCTTTTTTTTTTTTTTTTTTTTTACTGCAGAAGTTAGAAAACTAAACATTACAATTCTCGGGTTCTTTTGTAGCTAAATTCTGGATATGATTAAGTTCTAGGTTAATCCAGGTTTCTACCAATGAGTACAGAATCTTGGCCAAGTTTCTTAAGCTCTTTGTACTTTTACTTTCCCCATTTCAAGATGGAGGTTTGACATTAATATTATATTGAGAGATTCATTCGAGGATTCATTGATGTAATGAATGCAAAGACATTAGCACCCTGCTTGGTACCTATAGATACTCAATAAATTCTTGCAATCACTATTAAGAGGAATAAACAGAATGCTCTTCCCACGTCCTACTTCAGCGTAAGTAAGGAGGAAGGGTGCAGAAGTTGTCGTATTCATTTTGCTGGTACAGATCTAGCAGATGTAAAGAGGCTCTGAAGCCAACAGTTCCAGGAAAGAACTCCTGGTTATTGAATTACAGCTAAGGGGCTGTGTTTCTGGTATCTGCTATTGTGATAGCAGCCTCCTGATTGCCTAGCTTCTTGTGTATGGCAGAGATAACTAATCCTTGGGTATGCCAACTTTGCAGTGTTGTTCTGGGAATCACTTCGAGTCCCAGCCTGTGCCTCCAGCCTTTGTAACGATGTTGTAAATACTTAATCCCATATATTAAAACACTTTGTGTTTAAAATTGTGAAACGGTTTCTACTACGTGGAAATGTACCCAACCTGATATAGGCAAAATGGAAGACGGCATCATGTCTCTACCACTAGGAAGCAGTGGTGGCTCTGTGAGACAGTGTGTGAGAGTAACTGGATCACACCCCTACTCCGGATATGTTTCCTCAGTTATAAACTAGAAAGTAGTCTTGAAGCAGAACATGGAAATGGAACTCCATTTACTCTGTCCACTAGGAGGCATTTTCTTCAGCATCGTCTTTCAGGACCACCATGGAGAAGATGTCACAGCTGTCCACTTCCAGGTGATGCAGCAAATCATGCAGAGCCATCTATGAATCAGGCTCATTTTTCTTGCCTCAGTCTACTGATTGTAGGGAACTCTCCATGAAGCCATAGGTGTAGGTTGAGAGAGAAGAAAATGTAGTAGGAATAGGTACCATTGTTCACTTACTCATGCAGCTTGCTCGGCCCCCTGGACCTACTTGAGGCTTATCAGGTATATGTCACCTCCAACTGATAAAAGAGTGCTTCTGTGCATGCCTAAACTTAAGACTTGGTGGGTCAGACTACATCCAGTTCATTATGGGCAGCTTAGGCTGCACTGGAACTTGATGGTGTGTGGTCAAGTGCTCAGTCTCTACTAGGGCCCAGTAGCAATCCAAAAGGAAAACTGTTACCTAAAAGAAAGGCATATCTTTGCTTAATATCCTAAGGTCTATCCAGTGATTCGTCTGGAGGGGCTAGCCAAAGGTTCCCTGCAGCATTTCTATTTGCCACAGAGATTTTAAGCACCACTGGATCTACTGGGGATATAGCCCAAGTGACAAAGTAGCTTTCACAGCAGGCTGGACCAGTTGCAGAGCCTTTTCCTTTTCTGTCCCCTACTCAAAACTAGCAGCCTTTGGGATTACTTGATCAATAGGTTCAAATAGCAGACCTGAAGGAGATAACTGTTGCCTCTATAATCTGAGGAACCCCATTAAGCATGGTGGCTTTTTCTCAGTGACAAGAAGGCAGAAATTTGCCATTTCCCTTAGGAGGCATATCTTAACATGTCCCAGACCACTGACACTCTGGAAAAATCACCAATGTGACTTTCGGTGATATAAGCCTCAGAATTTGGAGAGATTTGTGTCACACAAGTTTTGGAATACTTTCTACTTCCTGTTCACCTGGTTAGGTCATCACATGATAGCATCAGGAAAACAGACCAATGCCATGTCTTACAGAACAGAGAGGTGATCAAGTTTCCTATTGACTAGAATATGACATAGGTTTAGAAGGTTGATGCACATTGCTGGTCCTAACACCTGGCAGTAAACTGCCACTGATGATTTTTAATATCAAGTGAAAAGAAAAAAAAACTTGCCAGATCAATAACTGGCAATACCAGGTGCCAGGGAATTTATTGTTTCACTCAAGCAAAAAAAAAAAAAAAGAAAACACAATTGGATCAACAATTGTAGTCAGTCAGCACGTGATTAAATGTACAATAATCTATTCTCATTCTGCATTGTTTCTAGACTTATAACCAAATTCAGCTTCTAACAAATAATTTTAAAAAATACTATTCATAAGAAGGTGCAACGTGCCCCTAAATGATTTTGAGGTTTTGCCAATTCATACTAACGGAAAACATGTATGGGAACTGATTCAAAGCGCATTAGATCTAGGTGGCAGCAATACAATGTTGGGACAAACAAAATGTTATTGATTAGAGGGCACCAGGATAAGATTCTGAATTCAATGTGCTTGAGTCACTAAAAATGGCTCCAACAGGGGGGCCTGGTGCAGGGTGCGCAGAGAGACATGCGGGCGCGGGGCCTGATGTGGAGGGACCCACAGTGTGAAGGTGGCGTGGAGGGTGTGCAGGCGGATGTACTGCCACCTGCCCAGGGAGGCCCTCGCCAGGGCCTGCGCCTACAGGGACCGCTAGGGACCCAGACCAGTACTGCCCCTTGTACAAGAGCCTGCAGTCCAGCAGCCCAGTGCTCTTGTCTCAGGTGCACTTGGAGAAGGGCACAGACTCAATTGAGCATATCATTGCTGCCATGCGATGGGGCTTGGTCCCGTCTTGGTTCAAAGGAGCTGATCCTTCCAAGCTGCAGTTCAACACTCCCAGATACTGTAGTGACACCATAATGGAGAAACGGTCCTTCAAGGTGCCTCTGGGAAAAGGAAGACGCTGTGTTGTTTTAGCAGATGGATTCTGTGAGTGGCAGCCATGTCAGGCAAGAAGCCAGAGGCAACCCTAATTCATCTACTTTCCCCAAATCAAAACAAAGGTCAGAGAGAGTGGGTGCTGCATAGGGACCTGAGGACTGGGAGAAAGTCTGGGACAGCTGGAGGCTGCTGACAACGGCCGGGATCTTTGACTGCTGGGGAGGTTGGAGGGGGTTGGAGGGGGTTCTTGTATTTTTACACCATCATCACAGTGGATTCCTGCAAAGGCTTGAACGTCATCCACCCCAGCAGGGCTGCCATATTAGATGGAGAGGATGCAGTCTCTAAGTGGCTGGACTTTGGTGAGGTCTTAGCTCAAGAAGCTCTGAAGTTTAGCCACCCCACAGAGAACACCACCTTCCATCCAGTCTCTCCCTTGGTGAACGACTCCCGAAACAGCACTCCTGAGTGTCTGCTTCCTGTCCACTTACTGGTCAAAAAGGAGCAGCAGCCAGAAGATACTGCAATGGCTGGCCACAAAGTCACCCAAAAAGGAAGACCCCAAAACACTGCAAAGGGTAGAGTCAGCTGTGCCCCAGTGGTCCAGCTGGTTCCTGCGGAAGAGCCTCCTCCGCCCCGCCCCCCCCAAAAGAGGCGGGGCAGGACTCCTGGAGCAACGGCTGAAGCGGAAGGAGGAGGGGCGGGGTTGCTTGGGAGGAGGTGGCACAGTGTTAAAGAGTTGTGGCTTCTTGGGGGACTGGCTGTCCTGGTTGAGACCAGGAACCCCCGAGTTGGGTGGGTGGGCAGCCTGGGAAGAAGAATGGCCACCGCCATCAATTCCTGGCGGGAGGGGAGGGGCTCCCGTGCCTACCGCCCTCTCCTGGTAGGACCGGTGGGCTTCCCCCGCAGAGCCTGACCCTGCTAGCTGTCCTCAGCCTGACCTGACCTGGGGCTGTTGCAGAGGCTGTTTTCTGCTCAGCCTTTGGGCTTTTTCAGTCTTCTTTGGGAGTTAAGTTCTTAAAACACTGTAGTTTTTTCTGAATAAATTATATTTGATAAACTGTCTACATTTCAGAAAATGCTGCTGGTGGGAGGAATTCCAGATCTCACTGTTTTCTCCTGGCATCAGACCTAGGGAATGATTTTGTAACAAATGTGGGGCACTGGGATTTTCTGTGGACAAAATTGCTTTTTTGGAAACAATAAAAAGGCTTGGTGGGAGAAAAAATGGCTCCAGTAATTTGCTTGGTTAATTGACTGAAAGGTGGACCCAGAGGAAGTGTATACTGAATGAAGTTGAAATGCTAGAAGAGGGTATCCAAAGGCTTAGGGAGATTGTGATGCTCAAGTGTATTTATTATGTAAGAGCTTCTCAGTTTCCCTCTAACTATATCCCCTCAGAAGATTCAGAGACACTTCCTTCACCAAGGCCAAGAGAAATACATTCGTGAGGGGAAACCCAACATTCTTAAACAGCATCATTGTGGCTAGTCTCCACAGGCCAAAAATGACAGTGGGAATTATTGCCATTGAATTGGGCCATCTGCATTCAATGAAGATAATAGTATTGTGGTGAAACGGAGCAGGACCTTATGGTCCTTTCTCCCCCACGTCCTCTGCCTGCCTTTTGTCTGTAGAAAAACTTTAGCCAAAGAAGAGCTTTAATCAGAGAAGTGAGCAAATGCAGAAACAGAGGAAAACAGTCAAACAGGACAAAATAATAATAGTTTAGTCATTAAGCAAAGTCAAGGACCTTTAGTTCCTCCTCAAGGGCTATAGATAATACTCTGAGCCATATCCTTTGAGCTGTTTTGTAGAGACTGAAACCCCTACCAGCTGGAAGACGTTAACTACACAATGACCAGACTGTAGCCATGACATAAGCTGCCACAATTCCGAGAGTTGGCCTCAAGGAAATGGGAACAAACTGACCATGGAACTGAAGACTAACTGTACTTTGAACAATCAAGATGATGCTGATCAGACCACCGCATGATCAAGTTTAAGATGGCTGTCAGAGCTAGCTGTGCTGTTGCTGCACGTAACCCCCTCCCTCTGCCTATACACCCCTGAATCTCCCCTTTAAAGGTCTTGCCCACTGGTTGTCAGCATGGGGGAGCTGGCCTTTGGACATGAGTCCACACTCCCCTCCAACCCCATTGCTAGCCCCTGAAATAAAGCAAATTTCCTTTCCACCAACCTTGTCTTTTTATTGGCTTTAGAGTGGCAAGCAGCTGGACCCCACTTTCAGTAACAGTGGGGTGGTAGATGCTGATTCAGGTCAGCCTTCTGTTTACTCTTACTTACACAGACCAAATAAAACTTGAGTGGACTGCCCATCTATTTTTGCTCTGAGGACAGAATGATCAGCTAACCAATACCAAAGATCTCTATGGGGCTTCCCTGGTGGCGCAGTGGTTGAGAGTCCCCCTGCCGATGCATGGAACATGGGTTCGTGTCCCAGTCCGGGAAGATCCCACATGCCACGGAGCAGCTGGGCCCGTGAGCCATGGCTGCTGAGCCTGCACGTCCAGAGCCTGTGCTCCACAACGGGAGAGGCCAGAAGAGTGAGAGGCCCACATACCGCAAAAAAAAAAAAAAAATCTCTATGGAGTAAACCATTCTGATTACTGCACTTCTTTGGCTCAGCTGCCCATCATGGAAACAATTCGCACTTTGTCCTCTAGACTGAAGACAGAAAAAAATCCCACTTAAAAATAATGTTGGTTGCCAGATACTATATAGAAAAATAAGTCTGACGCTGATTCAGGATAAAATATTAAACACATACTTTAGGAAAAATTTAACAAATAAATTTAAAAGTCAAAAGAGAAAAGCAGTGATTACTAGGAGCTAATCCAGGTTCGTTACAATTAATCCATACTAAAGTGGCCTCATTGGTTCCTTAAATGATATTATTAAATCAGAAAAATAATGTTATGTATTATATATAGTATGAAGTTGACCATAAGCTTCATGTGAACAAATAGTATAATAAAGAAAACCTGGATTTCATTAATAACAGTACATTGGCAAGTGAAGAACAACTACATTCTAACCTGCACTGGTCAGCCTATATTTGAATTGCCACGCCAGTGTTGAATACAATATTTTAAAAGAAATGTTAACCAAACAGAATAGTCCACGAACAAAGAGGAGTTCAATAGGGGCTATGGATAATCCAGCACATGAAGAACGGTTGTGGTAACTGGGGGTTTGTGTCAAAAAACAAAAATAAAACTACTTTGTTGGGAGAGCACCAGTTAGCTGCCTTTATTTGAAGTGTGGCCATATGAAATAGGAAATTGATTTACCTGGGCTAACTTCAAAGGAAGATCAAGGACCAAATAGGTAAATTTCCAGGGAGGAAGGTTTGGATGTAATATTTAGAAAAACCTTTAACTCACTGCAGTTGCTTGGCAGTAGAACTAACTGCTGTAGAAAGCAAGGGATTCTCTGCCCTGGCAATGATTTTGCAGAAGCTGAGCCTGCGTCTGCTGTGTGTTTTGGTTGAGGGCATTCCT
>NW_006785778.1:871965-891988 GCF_000442215.2 Lipotes vexillifer
AATGGGTAGGTAAACTAGATGACCTTTAGGGTCCCTTCCAATCTGTTTCAATAACTCCATAAAGAGTAAGCAGGGAATATAAAAGGAAGGGAAAGTAGGTCCTGAGATGCATGAGGTAGGCATTGTGGACAGGATGTGAGAGACGAGGTAGTAATTCAGAGAAATTGATCTCAACATACTCTCTACCCATAATGTAACATCACAGTCTCTCATATCTATCTAAAAACATGGGAGTTAATTAAACTGTACCTATTGTTTTCTCACCTCAAAGTAACTTATGATACACCAATTTAGATGACAACTGTGAAACACTGATTTAGATGATATGCCTTTCCCTGGGAATGGGGATATATGGAAAGAGCAGTGGCTAGGAGTAGGAAAATGGAAGCTTTAGAGTTTCATCCCAGTATTGCCCAAAACTCACCATCTGCTTTTTGAGCGATTTCTTGCAAATTCCATTTAGCTTCACTGAAAAGGAGACTTTTGAGTTTACTACGAACTTTTAAAAATTGAGTGTAAAATAGCTCATCAGGTACAAGATCTAGGCTCAGAAGCAACCTCCTGACTTCGCCTCTCATATTTCATATTGCAGCCCTGAAGTGAAACAGAGCTCGCGTTTTTTTGTCTTGGGTTTTGAGTTTAAAGGGAGGATTTCGCAGAGGATATCATAATTCCTCCCTGTGGCTATAGAATTATCCTAAGGGGTTGCTACAACTGAGTGGAGTAAGGTAAGTACTGATCAAGTCTCAGTCCCTCCCAAGGCCTTAAACTGAGTTCTTCCTTAATCTCTGAAGAACTGGTATCTGTAAGAAAATCAGGAGGCCTGGTCCCCGAACTGCCTCCAGAGCACATTGTGGGAGGTGCAGACCAAAGGTGAGTTTACACATCAGTGACTAAAGTTTCCTGCCACTAAGCATAAGAAGTCACTCATGAGCAGCGTCCCTAAACCACAGCTACAGGATGTGGGCACAAGCCCTCGTACAGTTGTTGGCCAAAAGCCAATGAACATTCATCCCTGTGCAAATACTTGGGCTTTGTTGTTGTTGTTAACTTTTGAAAACCACAGGCATTCATCTCTCTCTTTCTTCCCCTTGGCAGGAGTCATCTTCTTTTCTCCAACTTGGTCTCCTGTGTGTAAAGAATTTCTGAGGAGCTTTTAAGCCTGAATTTAATACTTTTGCCCTCCCCTCTTTTGCCCCACAAAATGCCAGGCAGATGTAAAGCTGCCTTACAAAATATCTGCTGGCTTCCGCAGCTTTGTTTGGGCTTTTAAATCAGATAGGACATCAGAGAGCTCCATGAGTGACCTTAGCCTTTAAGAAAATACAGGTAATTTCTGGAAATTCCCCCTAAACAACGGTGACCTATTGTTTTCTCACGTCAGAATGAATACAGAAACTATGATACGCTGATTTAGATGATGTGCCTTTTCCTGGGAATGGAGGTATACGGAAAGAGCAGTGGAGCTGGAACTGGAGATTGGAAACTTTAGAGTTTAATCCCCATATTGCCAAAAATTCGCCATCTGCTTTTTGAGCAATTTCTTTCCAGTTTCTAGGCCTTTGCTCTGTGTTCTGTGAAATGAAAGCATTAGATTAGATGGTTTCTTTGCTTCCTTAGCCCCAGGGCTCTATGAATCGGCTTCCTTAGTAATGCTTCAGCAAAGGGACAATGAGAAGGGGGCGCAAGGCAAAAGATCCTCATAAATTGGTTTCTCTTTTCTGCCTTAGAGGCTGGCCAAGTGTTAGCCTCCCAGAAGGCCTGACTGCCCACTGGGAGGCCAGGCATGGTGATCCATGGCAGCTCCCCATCCTGTCAAGTGTTAGAGAATCCATCAACCTTGGTTCTGTAACCCCAATGCCACACATCCAGGTACTGAAACACAAGCTGAACCTACTCCAGCATAGGAATGTTATTTTTAAATAAAAGAGATGGCAGGTGGATGTTCCAGAATCTAAATCAAAAGGAGAACTTTCTAACCATCAGAGCTGCCCAAGATGTATCAGAAGACTATGAGCAATCTGTCAATAGAATTGTTCAAATAGTTTCTGAACAGAGATTTATTGGAGATTTTCTAGTAGGATTTCTTGAACAGACAAAGATCAGATAGAGAAAATGGCCAACCATGACATTTTTATGATGATATGCTTTGTACTTAATGCCTATTGTATCAAATCTTATTCCCAATCAGACCTAGGATGCCCCTTTGAGAGATGTTACTGGTATAGTTCAGATGATAGCCTGAAGGAAAAGCCCAGGTATACATATAGGTCTCCTGGTTCGTGGGTTGTGGTTACTTGTCAAGCTTATGGACAAGGAACACAAGTGAGAATACCATGTGTCAAATGGGAAAGAGGTGGTCGGCAGGTCCATGGTGACCAAAAAACAATTCCCAGAAGAACTGAATTTAGTTCCCTTGGATGGTGTCCCAGTTTCTGCTGCCAAAGTGACATTGTACTACAGGCAGATACTCAATGATTTTTATTTAATAAAATGATTTAACCTCATTTCATTGAATCCTCACAAGGTCTTCATGAAGTAGACAAAAGAGATAGCATTGTCTCCATTTTAAAGATGAGGAAATTAAACCTTAGGAAAGTTCAGGTAATTTTCCAGGGTCTCACATGATTGATTCAACTCTTTCCAAAGAACAGGATGTATTACCTAATCATCAACAACAGTTATTTGGAGAATCATAAGGTCTCTGGTTTTAAATGATTTTATCAATAATCCCTTTAACAATCCCTTTCACAATATCCACTTTATCTAGTCCCTACTAGTATACATCAAGTGATGGGAGACTCTTTCAAGGAGCAAAGCTTCCCATCTTTGGACATTTTTAACTCTAAGAAGTTCTTTCTTGTCTTAAACTGCCATCCAAATCCCTGAATCCTCTCATCCTCTGGTCATAATCCTGCTTTCTAGACCCCATTTATCAGTTTCCGGAATATCCCACAGGACAATCTGTGTGAAATGTGAAGACAATTCTCATGTCATCTCTGAGATCATTCTTCTCCACACTAAACAGCCTTGGTACCCTATTGGTACAGACTGACCTCAGCTAAGAGGTATTTCCCTCCTCTCATCTTTTCTGATTTGCTCCGTTGATGATGCTGCACTGTGTCCTTTCGAAGGTCATTTGGGAACAGTCCAGCCTAGGTTACAAGGGGAATAAATATGCAGAAAGAAGTCACTTGTCAGACTGATCCTTAAATGGTAACTCAAGAGAATGTGCTGGACATTTCGGAGGCTCCTATCAACAAATGCCACTACCTTGAGGCAAATGGGGATTTTCGGGCAGTGGTGTTATAATAATTTGCCAATTGTGCCTGCTTCAGAACCACTGCCAAAACAATCCAACGACTTTTCATTCCACTACTGTTGACAGGACAGCTAAGGATTTCAACATTTCCTTTTACAGTCTGAAGAGAAGTTCCCTGCCTTGGGGACTATACCAATATTTGCCGTCATGAGGGGAAAAAAAGTGGGTGCTGGGAAGTGGAAAGAGAGGGAGAGAAATACTAATGGAAGTAAACAAAGATAAAGACAAAATAAAATGAGGGTTATTCAAAGTTTGGATTTTGAATGCCTCCATCAAATTGATGTTTGTGAAATATCAGAGGAAATCTTTGAAATCGAGGAAGTGAGCATTTTGAAGAAAAGACTTTAGACTTCACATAAGCACCCCCTTCCCCCTTCCCACCCCCCCAAAACAGCTGGAATTTTTAACTTGAATACCAGCCAAGGTGTCTCAACTTTGGCTCTTTGGACAGGCAAAGAGCTGATTACAATAATGTTTATAGTGCTTAGCATTAAAAGTTTCTTTTCAAAATAAATTAAAAATACAATAAAATTGAAAAAAAAATTTTAGAGATGAAAACAGATGAGATGACCTCCTGAGTTGTTCACAATTAGACCTAAGTCAAGGAGCGACAAAGAGGAAATATGAGAGAAAAGAAAATAGAAACAGGATGAGCTAGAAGAGTACTTTTGGAAACATTCTTCTTAAACTCCTGTGGGATCCACAGACATTCCACAGAGGCACTTCTGAGACCCAGAAAAGAGGAGACCAGCGGCATTCCCATCTCTATTTCAATCATAGTGGTACTGCTTCTATCTGTTTTACATATTGGGCAACCGAAACAGACTTCATTAGAAGGAAAGGTCTGCTGTTTAAAAAACAAAACATATGAGCAAACAAAAAAAAACCTGCAAAAGGAAATGAGCCACTGAAAGTTCTTGAACAGGGAATGATATGATCAAATTGTGCTTTAGGAGTCTGGCAACCAAGTAAAATATGGATTAGAAGAGGGTCAGCCTTGGAGCAGGGATACCAATTAAAAGTCTATAACAAATATCCAGGTAAACAGAATTTAAAACATGATCTAATAACATACCTGTGAGAATGGAAAGGAGAAGGAGTATATGAACAGTTTTGAAAGAAGAATGAACTTTAAGTTTGACATCTGGGCATTCAGCACAATCTAAGTCACATACAGATGTGGTACTTCTATGGTCTGAATGTTTATGTCCCCCCAAAATTTATATGTTTAAATCCTAAAGCCCATTGTGATGGTATTAAACAGGGGGCCTTAGCTTATGAGGGCAGAGCCCTCATGAATGAGATTAATGTCCTTATAAAAGAAGCACAAGAGGGCTTCCCCGGTGGTGCAGTGGTAGAGAGTCGGCCTGCCGATGCAGGGGACACGGGTTCGTGCCCCGGTCCGGGAAGATCCCACATGCCGCGGAGCGGCTGGGCCCGTGAGCCATGGCCGCTGAGCCTGCGCGTCCGGAGCCTGTGCTCCACAGCGGGAGAGGCCTCAACAGTGAGAGGCCCGCGTACCGCAAAAAAGAAAAAAAAAAAAAGAAGCACAAGAGAACACTCTTGCCCCTTTACCTGTAAGGATATAACAAGAAATCTGAGCCCCAGAAGAGGGCCCTCACCTGACCAGGCTGGCACCCTAATCTCAGAATTGCAGCCTCCAGAACTGTAAGAAATAAATTTATGTTGTTTATAAGCCACCCAGTACGTAGTATTTTTGTTATAGCAGCCCAGACAAAGACAGATACTATATGGAATGTATCTGGCAAGAAGTTTAAAGACATCAAAACTGATGGATTTCAGGGATGATGACTGGGACCATTAAAATCCCATACAGAAATCCGAGATTTTGAAGATGCTGAGTATAAGTGGCCATTGGAACAGATACAGATGATCAGCAGACAGAAATGCAAAACTGAGTCTCAAACACCAGGGATGAGAATATGGATTTGGAAGTCATCTTCATAAAAAAAAGGTAGCTAAAGTAATATAGATTGAGACCCCAGTGAGAGAGAAGATCAGGATCAGAGGGCTGAAAATAAAGACCCAGAACAAGCCTACATTTAGAGGACAGAGAAACAAGAACCCAGAGGGTCCTCCCCAAGTTTATGATCAGGTGTTCATTTGTCATTCATTTGCCAACATTATTTGATGGGCTCAGGAGCATTTATTTTCTGGTTTTAAGAAATGTGATTATCCTTATATAAGGTCTGAAGTGTGCATTTATCAGTCTAATCAAGCTTTTAGGTCCCCTAAGATACTAAATCTTCAAAATCATGTAATACTATTTAACAATAACTAATTGTTTCAGTCCAAAAATACGGTGGGCTGAAACAGAATCTTCAGTAATGATGTAGCTATGGATGATGTACTTATCCCTCGAAAAGAGTGTCAAAAACCAACACTCCCCCGGGCAAGGGAATAGCCAAGTTTGTTGCAGTTTCCAATGAATGACATCAGACCCGTGTAAGTCTCAATCCAAATGGGTTCAGTTAACACCATCAATCCCTTTCCTCTTCCAGATCCAGTGGAATTCCTGTGGGCATTCTGGATAGCTGGAACAAGCTTAGACATGAACCCGGACGACTGAAGAGGAAAAGAAGGCACAGAGTTAGTGAATGCAGGGTAGGTCCAGAGACACCCCCTACAGTGCTCACAATGGTTGACCACTCTCCTGGAGCTGCAGTTATTCTTACTTCCTTTTTTTTTTTTTTTTTTTGCAATATGCGGACCTCTCACTGTTGCGGCCTCTCCCGTTGTGGAGCACAGGCTCGGGACGCGCAGGCTCAGTGGCCATGGCTCACGGGCCCAGTTGCTCTGCGGCATGTGGGATCTTCCCGGACCGGGGCAGGAACCCGTGTCCCCTGCATCGGCAGGCAGACTCTCAACCACTGCGCCACCAGGGAAGCCCTATTCTTACTTCTTAAACAGAAATCCTATCTCAGAATTGTTAACATTGCTTCTGTTAGTCTTTTAATAAATTAATCTGTTAATAAATTATGTACATAATAAAATTAGCTGCCACATCTTGTTTATTTTTCATTATTCATAACTTGTATAACATTAAGAAGTCAGTTTAATAAATATTTGCTGATAGTCTATTATGGATCAGACACCAGTCGGGTACTGCTGAAGATTCAAAGACAAAGGAGATATAGTCTCTGCCCTCACAGAAGTGACACTATAATAACATAAAAAATGAACTTGTGATGATTGTACAAAGTCCATGAAAATAAACAGCAAAAAGAGGCACATGATGCTAAAGAAACACAAACAAGGGAGAAATCATGTGTGGCTAGAGGATTAGGAATGACTTCAAAAGGAAACTCTTGAGACAGTCCTTTAAGGGTTAATAGGGTTTCAATGGGTGAAATGAGGTTAGAGAGGGCCTATCTGTCAGCGGCTGTTCTTTCCAAGCCAGCATCCTTTCCTCCATTTGAGACTCTTCTTCCAATAAGAGTACCTCGATTTTCCTTTGGAGAACCACATTCTTCCATTTAGTCCAAATAGCTTAAGCAGAGCTGACTTTAGCACATGACTCAGTTCTAACCAATCAGAGGAATCCATTCCTCTGGTCGAGGAGATTGATTCAAGTATGGGCACATGACCAATGTGGCTGTGAAACTGATAGCATCCAAACCCAGAAGTATTCATGGTCATTTTGGCCACACAGTGAGAACCTGACTGAGACTGAAACCAACAAAAGTGAAAGAACTAAGACATGGAGAGAGAGTAATTCTTCACGAAGCCATTTGGGTTACTGGATCAGCCTATCCTGAACTTTAAGTTAAATGAGTGAAAAAAAAACTCCTTCTTTTGGTCAAATCAAGTTGAATTGGGTTAAGAGGAGGGTAATTCAGGGAGCACTGCAAACAGAGATATAAAGAAGGAAATGAATTAGGAAAGCTCATATCTTTGTATTTCCAATAAGCTCTTTTATATCCATTATTTCATTCCAGTATAAGCCTATCAGGTAAGTAAAAGAAGGTATCATTCCCGTGTTGGAAATCAAGACTAATAGAAGGTAAATGATTTGGCCAGAATTACTCCACTTTCTGCACCATGGTAAAAAGGAACATGAGGAATAAGGGCCTACTCACAGTAAGATCCAAATATGTTTCCTAGGCAACTGGCTTACAAGTCTAAATTAAAACTTTTAGAGTATATTCCAATATCAATCTAAATTATTAAGCATGTTCAATAAAGACACCATTGTTTTTCCTTTTCTCCATGAGGAGGCCAATCTTGGCTTTGAGGGACTAATACAGAATGACGATTCAATGAAGAATGAGAAGCCTGTAGTCTTTCCCCATAATCCCATTTTCAATATAGGTTTTCTCCTGGATTCTTAATTTTATACCAAATTGCCCTTGGGCAACCACTTCTCCATTGTAGGCTTAGTTTCCCTGTTGGTAAGAAAAAGAATCTAAAATTTAGAATATGTCCATCACTACTATTTGACCTAACCTATAAGGAAAAAAAAGAAAGAAAGAAAAGCCATGCAAATAAAACTGCTGATTTACTTGCTCTGTGATATTGTTAATTCTCTTCCGCTTTTCGAGCCTCAGTTTGCTCTTTTGAAAAGATGCATTTAAATCTATGGTTTGGGGATAATATCAGAAGTTAAAAAAATAGTGACTTTATGATAAACAACATAGAGTTTGCTAGAGTGCCTCAATATCTGTGGGTTTTCAAAATAAACTAAGGTACTTGTCCCTCTACTTTAGTTCAAGTAATATTTACCGAATTAGATAATGCCAAACCTTAATTTAAAAAACAGACTCACTTCTAAATATCACTGATTAAAGAATCCAACAGACAGGTAGGATTTTGCTTGTTTTCCATGAGCCTACAGTGAAAGACAGAAGTTACCTCTTATTACTAGTTCCCAGTCCTAGCATCCTCTTTAAGACCTTAGAATGGATCTAAACATTAGTATCATTGAATGAAACAAACTATAGTCATGTAGCCTGGGGATCCTGGAAAGGAGGACATCGTCCCTTACAGCAAACTCCACCAGTTCTTTAGTTGATTGGATAAGAAAGCCAG
Organism: Lipotes vexillifer; assembly: GCF_000442215.2. NCBI lineage: Eukaryota > Metazoa > Chordata > Mammalia > Artiodactyla > Lipotidae > Lipotes > Lipotes vexillifer. Next base: position 880,337 of record NW_006785778.1, read on the forward strand.
AAAGTGGACTTCCCTAGTGGTGCAGTGGTTAAGAATACACCTGCCAATGCAGGGGACACGGGTTCGAGCCCTGGTCTGGGAAGATCCCACATGCCGCGGAGCAACTAAGCCCGTGTGCCACAGCTACTGAGCCTGCACTCTAGAGCCTGCGAGCTACAACTACTGAGCCTGCATGCCACAACTACTGAAGCCTGCTTGCCTAAAGCCTGTGCTCCACAACAAGGTAAGCCACCACAATGAGAAGCCCACGCACCGCAATGTAGGGTGGCCCCTGCTCGCTGCAACTAGAGAAAGCCCGCGTGCAGCAACAAAAGACCCAACACAGCCATAAATAAATAAATAAAATTTATCAAAAACAAGAAAAGAAAATACATCATCAGTATCTTAAAAAAAAAAAAAAAAGTCAGAAAGAAGTGTTCTTTCTTCAGTTTCCAGGAGAGAAAAGCAAAATCGGAAGAATAATAACATGGAATAATCAAGGTCAGAAGTGATCTTAGGTTTATAGATTCCAGCCACTCATCTATTGTTTAATTTGTCTACGCTCATCCTCTCCAAGAAGCCACACCCCTCTACATCGACATATCCAGTAATATGGAACTCACTGCAATCAAATCATGTCCATTCCATCACTGCGTATAGTGGGAAAAAAGTATGTTCCCTTGCCCTATCTGTTACTGATGATTAGACTTTGGAAAAATCATTTAATCTCCCTGAGCCTTAGTTTACACATCTGAAAATAGGAAAATAATAATAATAATAATGATAATGATGGTAAATACCAACCTCATTAGATCCAAGTGCATTGCTCAAAAATAATTTTAAAGCTTACTATTTATAGATATAAATATTATCACTTACAAGCAAGAACGATTTTAGCTTCCTTAGTCCTATTCCCTTCAGTTTCAGACTTTGAATGCCATTTCTTTAATATACATGATAGACTCCAGAAAGCAGTTTTGTAAAAACCTGTGATATGCACTATTTTAAAATAATAAAAGTTCCCTAGATGCCGAAGGCTATATTAAATTCCACTCAGAAACCATGACTTCAAAAAACATGGGTTGAGCATCAAAGTACCTCTTCCAAGATATTTATCAATTATAAAGGGAAGAATACTAACTTTACAAAGGAGCAATATAGCATACCCCATCTTAGACAAGTGATCAAGGTTAACATCACTGGTAATAAGACATACAGGCATCATGAGCCTGCAATATGAGGTAGTGAAAGGACACAACATCATTTCTGCAGTATCTGTGCCCCCCCAAAATCGAATTCAATTCAATCTAATCATGAGAAAGAATCAGGCAAACTCACAGTGAGAACATTCTGCAAAATAACTGACCAGCATTCTTCAAAATCACCAAGGTCATGAAAATAAAGGAAAGACTGTGAAACAGAATAAAGAAACAGAATAATTAAATGTAATATGGGATCCTGGATTGGATCCTGGAGCAGACAGAGGACATTAGGAAAAACAAAACAAAAAACTGATGAAATTTAAATAAGGTCTGTAGTTTAGTTAATAGTATTGTACCAATGTTAATTTCCAGGTTTTGATATCTATATTATAGTTATATAAGTTGCTAGAAGCATTTGAATGAAATCCTAATATTTAGGAAAGAATTTATTTTCCTTGTTTTCAAAATGGATAGAGAAAAAATCAGACTCAATAATTTTCAAAACTTGTTCCTTAGAACACTAGATTTCTTCATAGGTTGGGTGACCATATAATTTATCATCCAAACCAGGATTCTTTTGAAAAGAAAGAAAGTGCTATTATTAATAGTTTTCAAACAACAGATACCTGAGGATCTGGGGAGAAGATATGGAAGAAAAGGTAAAAGTTAAGCTTCAGTCCCTATAGTCACATCCATCAGAGCTGCTCAATTTTTATAGGGTTTATGTATTTGGGTTCTGAGTAAGATCTTATTTTTAAAAGTCTTTTCCTTTAAAAAAAATTTTTTTTAAAACCCACTGTATTAAGCTTGCCTAAGAACCTCTAGCTCTGACAGTCTGTTCAATCCACAAAGATCTATAGTGCTCATTTTTCTTAACCAAGAAAAACCAAAAATGAGTTTTGAAAAACTCATTTTTCAAAACCAAGCTCAAATCCTCTCTCTTCAACAATGCCCCGCCAAATACTCAAGGCAAAAATTATTTTTTATTCTGTTGCATTTCATGTATGCTTCTCAAATATTTCATCCAGTTTTCTAAGAATTAAAGTCAGAAGTATGGCTGTCCATCTATACAACTAATCCAAGATTTCTCTACCTTGGAACTATTGCTGTTTTGGACCAAATAATTCTTTGCTGCAGGGGAGTATGTCCTCTGTATTTTAGGAAGTTAAGCAGCATCCCTAGCTTTACCCACCAGATACCAGTGGCACCACAACCCCGGGTATGGCAACCAATAGTGTTGCCCAGATATTGCCAATGTGCCCCAGGGGTAAAATCGTCTCCTGTTGAGAACCACTGAACTAAAGGAAGTATATAGCATGATGTAACATGAGTATTAAGATAAAACAGATCTGCTCTTACATTGCAGATATGGCCCTCACTAGCTGTGTGACCTTGGGCAAGTTAGCTAATCTCCCTGAATTTTATAGTTTCTTTTCTATAAAATAAGGCTATTAATACCATCAAATTCATAGGTTGGTTACATAGATTAAACTAACTTTAATAAACAAAGGGTTTGTAATAAGCTCTATGTGTGTGTGCCCACATGTTAATGCCTTTCAGGAAGGGTTGGGGAAGGTGAATAAGGTGAGGCTGGAATTTGGAGTCATATTGCCAAAGCATTAAAGGAAGCCTATTGCCAATAATGAATATTGTCAATAAATCATTAACTACATCATCACTGTCATCACCGAACTATGATTTCCTAAAGTCCAAAGTGCAATTCATCAATTCACCTCAACATTTCCATGGTCAACACTCTGGATTGTCAGGATGCCTTTTCACAGATCAATATGTATCAGTTTGGGTTACTGGATGCCTCCCCAGAGTCCTCATCATAAGCTTTATTTCATGAGAATTCTCTGTGGCCTCAGAATCAAAGTGCTGGAAAGAAAAAGTTGACACTGTTTCATACTCAGTGAACTTGGCATTTCATTCGAGTCAGATGCACTTCATTTCTAGTCATTTCTGTGAGCGCTTTAAAAAGAGGAGGGGCTGTGAAGACAGAGGGACAAGCTGTGCATTGAAGGAGGCAGACAAAAGGCCAAGTCCCCAAGCTGGCTCTCGAGCATTTCAAGCACCTGAACTCAATCTGTGTGACAGGAACGCGGTGTCATTTGATATGAATGCCACCAGCCACATACTTTTCTCTAAAAGCTTTTATACACCCACCCCTGGCTCTCTCTTTTATTCCAGTCTCAAAAACAGAGGGTCAAGTTTTAACAACTCCGGTTACATAGGGTCTGTGTGCTGGTTAGGGTAAAGTATAGCTGTGCGTGTGTGTGTGTGTGTGTGTGTGTGTGTGTGTGTGTGTGTGTGTGTGAGAGAGAGAGAGTGTGTAATGTTCTTCTTGACTTTACAGCGATTATTTACTAGCTGAGTGACTGGGCCCCTGGTTTGCTTCAGATGCTGTCTGCCAGCAGTTCACTGTCCAGAGTCTCAGTTTTCCTTATTACAACCATCACTTGCTTCCTGTTTACACTGGGTAAAGAGACCAGGTTTCATGCCTGCAGGCCCACATTCTTTAGCTGAGCAGGTTTTCCAAGCCTTCAGGCTACAGGTTTCAGCCACCCCATGCAGCAAGTGAAGCATGATGGAGTAAAACGTCCATCCAATACCCAGCAATGGAAACCCCTTAGGAAGCCACATAGCTGAACAGAGGATAAACAGATGTTTATATCATCCTTGCACGTATTACTTGGAATTATCTTTATAGAGACACCATGACTGTGGGTATGTTTAGGCATATAGACAGAAAAAGGAAGATGCGGCAAAAGCTTTTTTTCCTACAAAAGGGTTGTTTCTACAAATCCTAATTTCCATCCTCATCCTATTCCATTTTCTTAACCCTCCCCCTGCACACGTGCACGTGCGCATACACACACACACTTTAAACTCTAGCTTAAGTGAACGACTCTTTGTCCAAGAACATTTTATATAACTCTGTAATTTGCAGCTTCTAATCATGTTTCTTTTATTTAAAATGTCTTTCCCCACCTGCTTTGATGCTTAAATCACTCTTACCTTGAGTTTCACATCAAATGTTATCACATTTGTTAACTTTTGGACTTAACTGTTCTCTCTGCTGGGCTCTGATAAAAACTCTGAATCTCTCTATCAACAGTATTTGCACATTAAATTATAATTTGTTAATTACCTTTTTTGCCTTCTTCCTCAACACTATAAATGTCTGGGGGCAAAATCTGTTTTATTCTTCTTGCTATCCCAACAATTATCTACAGCATTGCTCAGCATATAGTATTCAATGCCAGGTAGGTATTCAGTAAATATTTGTTAGGGAATTCCCTGGCAGTCCAGTGGTTAGGACTCAGCGCTTTCACTGCCAGGGCACGGGTTCAGTCCCTGGTCAGGGAACTAAGATCCCAAAAGCCGCGTGGCCAAAAAAAATTAAAATAAAAAAAATATAAATAATTAAATAAATATTTGTTAAATTAATGTGGCAGGAAACCAAGGGGTTAAGAATATAAAGTTACAGTTGATTGATAAAACATTGGTTCACTTTCATAATTCCCTTGAAAATAAGGAGAAAGATGCCAGGCAAAAGTAGAAAGGGTTGGTCTGTAAATCACTTTGATTAAGCTGTAGAGCATCCATGATCCATTCACTATTATTCTACAGCTCTGGGCTCAATCACTAGTTCCTCTCAGCAAGACTCCACACAGTCTAAGAATCCAGCAAGACAACGTGAAACCAAGGGCAGTCATCAATTAGATCCCTTGCACTAAAACTTGCTTAATAAATACTATTCTGTAACCTGCCTTCATTGACTAAGCTCTCTTTAATTGTTCCTGCAAATTGCATGTCCTCCAAGCTTCATGTAGGTTAGAGAATATATCACAAGATTCCTTTAAATGCCCCCTATAGATAACGCCTCTAACTTATGGGTGGCCAGAGAAATGGTGGCTTGAGTTGTTTTTCAGGAACATGGAGCTAGTCTTGTCCAGTTCAAATTGGTCGAGACCACCGACCGTTCCACTGTGTAAGTGTCCAGAGGAAGACCTTTTGATGTCAGAAGGCCAAAAACTCCACCCTCAGATTATACCAACACCAACATTTTCTGAATAAGCACCCTAAGAAGAAGAATGTAAATCCAATACGCCTGCACAGAACACAGATTACCTCAGTGTTTTCTTGCCTCCAATCACCTTTCCCCATGTCTCAGACCACCCTGTTTCTTTATCCTATAAATATCCCAAGCCCCTTGTCTTTGGGGAGGCTGACTTGAGATCTGTTCATCCATCTCCTTGCTTGGCTGCCTTGTGAATAAACCCTTTCTCTGCTTGAAAACCTCGGCACCTAAGCGTTTGGCTTGCTGCCCATTGGGCAAACAAAACTGATTCTGTTACAAATGGTTAAAAGAGGAAAGATAATGCTAAAAGTTGCAAATATAAAGTGGATGAAACAATTAATAATTAACCTTGATTGTAAAGTATCATATCATATTATATCATAGCAATGACTATGAACACACACACACACACACACACACACACAGAGTTCTTTCTGGTTTTTAACTATTTCCCTGAGCATTTGCAAATTGTTTGCGTGTGGAAATACAGTTATTATTATAATACCTCAGTCAGTTCACTTAGTCACTCTAAGTACCTTCACTTTTAAAGTGGAGATAGCATCCTGCCCTCAAAGGCTTTTTGTTACTTGAATTACATGAACACATGCAAATTGTAATCAATAAACATAAAGTGTAATTACATAACTGATGAGATCATTTTATGTCTTGTAATATAATATCAATACCAAAAATGTTATTTCCTATTTTCACAACTGTTTTATATGAGTAATGCAAAGTATGTGCCTGCACAAGTTGAAATAAGTTTGTAAGGCTTAGAGATAAGCAAGAATGTCTGGAAAGAAGCCATTTGACCATCACACTTACCGGAAGTAGAAGTGATATAGAGTTAGTGAGATGGGTAAAAGAAGTAATGTATTTTGACCTAGTATTTCATAAATTTGACAGTGATTTTTTTATATCAGTGCTGAAGGGCTTAGAGATAGTATAAATTTGAATTTGAATGCAATTTTTTCCATTAATTCCTCTTCCTCAGGTACTTTTCTGACCAATCAACCCCATCACTCAGCTTCCACCCAGTGTTGTGTGGTCTGAAACCTATATAAACAGCTCAACTTTCTCTCCTGAGCTCCGGACAGACCTAAATTTCTAACTGCCTGGCAACCAACTCAACCCCACATTCCATGGACCTTTCAAACTCAGCATGTCTTCAACTGAACCTTTAAACCTACTTTTTTTCAGTTTTCCCCATTCAAATTAATGGACTCATCACCTACCCAAACCAGACCATGTCATCTTTGATTTCTTCCTCTCCTTCACCTACCATATCATGCCAGTTACCGACTTCCACTGATACCCTGAACATCTCAAAATCTCTTCATCTTCTCTCCATTCCTAGCACTCCTAACTTAGTTTAGGTCCTTACTATCATCTGAGTCAATACAATTATGGTGGGAAATATACAAGATTAAACTCCAGCTAAAGTGTCTGTGTCTAAGATACCCCATGTACCTTCAACTACCTCCAGTTCTCTTCATCGGATCCAAACTCTGTTTCAGTTCTTTAGCGCTTATTTAAAAATCTTTGCTTTTTTATCTGCGTCCTTTATTAAGCAATGCCTTCCACAAAGGCAACAATCTTGTCTCATTTATGTTTGTATTCTTAACAACAATCAGAATAGCTGCACATTTTGGGTACCAGAAAACATTTGTTAAATACAGAGAGTCCAGGTTCTGTAGAAGAAAAGACTCTGAGTAAAAACAAAAAAATGAATTTTATAAAAGTACTTCTATAAATAAGTTATTCAGTTAGATTGTAAATAATTTAAAATTTTTGACTGTGGATATCTCAGCTGTGTATGATTCCCTCTCCTCTGCCATAATAGGTTTGCTAAATTGAATTAAATTGCTTCAAGTGTTTTATTTAGTTATGCATTTCCGCCGTGTTATTCTACTTTTTCCTATTTCATTCACAGGGGAAATGAAAAAACTAGTTTATATCACCCTTTTAAAATCTTATTATGTCAAAATATTCATACAAAAGATTCTATATCCCCAGAATTACTGTTCTTCTTATTTATACTTTTACATCAATAAAACTGAATATTAATCAAAGCCAATTTTGGAAAATGTCCTGAACACAAATAACTTTGTGACATGAAAACCAACAACAAAAGAGAAACCAAGACACAAAGAACTGGATCAGAGTAGTCATCATCTCATATCCCAGACTGAGATCACTTGTTTTCTTAGGGAGCTGGGACTCGGGGTGGCCTTTAACTGAGAAATGGCTTGGCAAATAAAAGTTCCAGACTGTTTTCAGGAACGAAATAAAGACTTTAAAACAATAATTTAATGGGAAAAGCCTTAAAGAAAATACACTTAACAGATTCAAAAAGTAGTTTGATTGACTGGAAACCAACCAACTAACTAACCAACCACTCATGGTGCTCCTACCCATGCGCACATGTGCACACATACACACACACACACGCACACACACACACACACACACACACACCTGTTGTTCTTTCTTCCATCCAAGGAGAGCTATATGAACATCAAGTTTCCCCTTTAGCCTTGGGTGATAGGAAGTCTTGGGCAAAATTTAATGCTCCAGTCTGCTAATTGTGTTCATGGGCATTTGGGGAACAGTTATTCCATTCCCCCTTTTTTTCCATTCCCCTTTTGATATTTTATTTTTTAGCTTCCTTTTAAATTATTTAATTTTATTTCTCTATGGCAGAAAAACAGTAAAGCACTATTAAGTATTAGAGTACTGCAGTGGCATATCTCTGTAGTTCATACAATTTCTTTTTTAATCCTTTACCCTGAATTTCTTCCAGCAAAGGACACTGAGAGAATAAGTGCTTAAACACACTAGATATGAGAAATAAGAGAAGACTTTGCCCAGGAAGTGATGGACGTAATAACCCAGGCAGTTGGTATTTATTTTTGACTTAAAATAAAAAGAATTATTACTACTTCAAAATATATATTAAATTAATTATTAGAACCAGTTTTCCTTTAAAGGCAGGAAATGGCTTTGGAAACACACATTATTAAGTTCCTTCAGTTGGATTAACAAGTGTTAAAAAAAAAAAGAAACAGATAAATGACTGCACTTTTAATAAGAGAAAAAGAACAGGAGTTTGGGGAAGAACAAGAGCAGGATAGAGAGGAAAGGAGAGGAGATTATGAAGCGATGCATCTGAGCATTATTATTAATAAGGTCTTTTAACAATAAGGAGAACAGATATTCCATTTGAATTTTGGGGCATTATTGTGATGTAAACTCCCACTCTATCTCCCAGAAGTCCTCAGTGAGTCTACTCTCACATAAATGCCTTTGTGTCAGTGTTATGTTGTTCTTTCTGGTTTTCATTTTGGTTTTTTGTTATTGTTGATTTTGGGTGGTTAAGAGTCAGGCTAGGGGCTGATGTTGATGCATGGGTTGAGGTATTGTGAAATAGGAGTATAACAGGGAGACTAGCAAAACGATCCATACAAAGAACTAATTTAGTGCCTGCAAGAGCTTGGTGTCAGAGGCAAACCTGGAGACCAGAAGCCCCTGAGGACATCTGCATAAATCTTGAGAGGACAATTGAACTTTGCTGAGAGCAGAATGGGATTCAAGCCAACTTCACCTACACGTTAGGGGGAATGGAGGCCCCATCTAGCCTCTAACCACATACATTTTGCCTCAGATCCTTTTTCATAAAATAGGGAACTTACCAATTAAAAATATTTGTTTATACAGATACATATTCACTTGTATGAATAAATGTGTTTAAAATAAGGCAAGAAATGTAATGTATGCCATCCAACCACAGAAGGACTTTAGATGTAGATTGTCGTGTTTTGAATTTATAGCAAATAAAGTTATGCTATTCTGAAGTGAATGACAGCATATAAAGATAAACTTAGAGAGAACAGAGAAGGCAAGAATTTCTAGGCCGTAAGCACACTCCTATGTGTACATCTGGTTTTGTCGAAAGTATACAGGTTGCTCTTTCACTGCATTTACAGCTCCAGCTGTTTTACTTCCTGACTACTCAGAGTCTCCAAGGACTGCTTAAGTCTCCCTAGGGAAGATGAAACAATAGTAGAAGGGGACTTCCCTGCCACTGATGAATTTTAAATTTACTCGGGGAGATGAAATTTAAAGGCATTAAAAATAACTCTTAATTGCTTTACGAGTTACGGAACATTTATATATGCTTTATCCCATTTAACCTTACAATGGCCCAGTGAGGTTGAGAGGAAGGGGAGTTGTTCATTGTGTCCATTTTAGAGATGAGACTACCAAGGCCCAGAGAAAAAAAGTGACTTAAACATGACCACCGAGCCATATCTGACTTCATATTTCACACTATTCCACATTCCTTCTTTGAGTAAAATAATTCGAATTTAATTACACACAGAAAATTTTATGTACCCTGTAAGCAATAAACACAGACAAACAATACTACTGCAATTTTAAAACAATATTACACTACAATTTTTGCTCAGAAATTAGCAAAGAGGAAACAGCAGTGGTATGGTTACTATAAATATTGCTATATATATTTTTTCAAATATAAAACAAGCTCTACTGTTTACTGAAAAAGTCCTATAAACCTATTATAGTTTTTATCTATATAAACGCCAGGTTGTATCTTTTTTTTTTTTTTTTAACAATACATGGTTTAAAAGCACATAGCTTCACCAACAAAGCTAATTGGAGAGTGATGCCCAAGCCATCTCCTACCTTGCAGATTTCGAGAAACTTCTCACTGGTGTATTTCATAGGGTGCTCAGTGGAGGTAGCATAAGGCACCTCAGTGGACCACGGGTTCCAACCGGATAATAGTGACTGCTGCTCTGGACTTCCCCAGTAGATCCTAAGGCCTTCTCCTTGTCTCCTGCAAGAAAGGAGTTTTTCTTTAGATTAGCCATTTTCATTAGATTAAAACAAACAGAAAAGTGTGGGAAGGGAAGGTAATGCCCCAGTCAGCCTTTGTATTGATGCTGAGATAATTGGCTGACCAACTAGTTACATTGTTCCAGGGAATTTAGGAGGTGAGAAGAAAAGAGTGGATTTGGTTTCAAACATGACGAGTTCAAGATGTTGTTGAGAATTCTGTGGGTAAATGTTTGGTTGGAAATGTGACTCTGGTGCTCTGGACAGAGGCCATGGCTGGAAATATGGATACTGAACTCATGCCAATATTCTGGTGGTCAAAGTTAAAAGAGAAAGGAAGAAGGAAGAGTCAAGGTGGTGGGACAGGAACTGAAACATGGAAGACATCATCAACATGCGAGACAGTTTCGAGGAGAAGGAAGATGACTACAACTACAGTATCCACTAAGCAGTAAACTCAAGCAAGAAATGACTAAGAAAAGAACTGGGACTTCCCAAGAACTGGGAAGAACTGGGACCTTCCCAAGAGGGTATGCCTGATCTTTAAGAGGGTTGATGACCAATTCAAAATACCCTGTGACCTCAGCTTCTATGTCTCATGGTTCTCTATTCTCTGCACACATTCCTTCTACCAAAACTGCAGCAACAAACACGTCAGAGCTCATAGGAAGACTATGCCTGGTCACAGTCCTGACCCACATTTTGTAGGAGGCAGTAACCATCTGTTATAGCGCAAGCCTGGTCATCTGGTAAACCCAAGTACAGAGCAAGAGAAAGTCAGCTTGGGAGTGGTGATGGGAGGAAGGTTGTGGCAGGGGAATGTGGCCACACTGGATAACAAATTTGTAATTTCTGCAGCCTCTGCTTTTGCATGTACCCATCAGAATTTATGGTTTATGGTTTTAGACATCTCTGAATGCAAAAGAGGTCCCTGGAGATTAAGCCTAGCTCAGGTGCTTTGTATTCGACAAGCTTTAAAACTAAGTTGCCTGTAATTCTAAGCAGACCCATGGAACATCACAGAGCTCTCATTTCTTCTAGAAATTAAATCCTGGGATCTAGAAGGAAAAACCAGACCTCAAGGGAAAACCAGAGTTCACTTGTGATGCCTTCACAAAGCTGTCACTTCCTGTATTAAAGACAGGATTCCTCTGGGAATGTCACTGTGGTTTCTGAATGTTTATCCGTGTAGAAATGTCGATAAACACAATCTCACACGTATGCATATAACACCCCAACGGGCTGATTCCTCAGCTTTTTCTTTCAAAAGGGAAGTAAGAAAAGAGCCTGGCTCATTCTGCTGCTCAGTTCTCAGATTCTTGATGATTATATTTGAAGGCTGATACCCACCTTTTCTGTACTTAATCCTTTGCCAAGGAGGGGAAAAAAAGAAAGAAAAGAAGAGAGAGGAAAATAAAAACGTCATAAATACCTCTAAAGTTCCCTTTCTAACCCTTCATTTTCTCAGCTGCTATACTGACATTTATCTCCCCCCCCCACCCCCGTACTTTCCTTCATTCTTCC
>NW_006785778.1:892113-912234 GCF_000442215.2 Lipotes vexillifer
GCTGGCCTGGTAATAAGCCCTAAGCTCAATGAATATTCTATGCATGCTAGTTAATGGAGCATCCTGGCTCGAGTCCCTTAAAACAACTTGCGCGATACAATTATTTACGCTTCATATGTCAATTTATGTGCTGGGTGCAATTTTGCTTTTATTCAAAGGCAATGAAAATCTTCCAAGATAGCTTTCCTAGTAAATACAGTTTATATCTTTCACTTTAGGGAAACCCCAAATGAAGTTTAAGCATGAAATTCAAGAGGGACCCTATTTCTAAATAACCAATCAATTTGAGGGTGGCAATGCCCTCTCTCAGAGATGTAGTATACTTCTAAACATACAAGCTCAGCCAAGCTTCTCCCCTGAGCTCCAAAGGTGAGAGATGGGAAGAGAAATCTACAACCACGCAGTCTCTCCAAAGGTAAAACTAAGGTGGTATTTCTCAGCAAAACTTTTAGTACTAGAGTGCTATAAAAATCTATTATATTCTGTCAAATGTCTCCTTAGGGCAACTGCAAAGAATATAGTTGCCTTTATGACTGGGAATGCTTTATTAAACAGTTACTCGTGCTTACCATGAGAGTGGTCATCCGAGGTGACAAGAGTAGAGTAAAAAAAATGCAGTGAACAGGAGGTCAGGGAGTGCTGTGTTAGTCTTGGTTCTGACACTTAACACTGTATGACTATGCGACTATAGGCAAGCTCATTTCTCTTTCTGAATCTCAGTTTCCCCATATGTCCTTCAGGGTGTCTCGATGTGGTAATATTCTATGACTTCGGTAACTGTAAATGGTGTAGACGGACCATACATCATGTATGGTCATGATGCTACTAGCATTCACCCTGTCAAGGACATACAGGATCCATAAGAAGCCTCTGGATTATGGCTTCTGTAATTTAAGGGTATCAAAATAGCCTCCTTAAGTAGAACAGATCTTCTGCTGCAAAGCCTACACACAGTATTATCCCATCACTCCTCGGAAACTTTAGCACCTACCATGCTATTTTACAAACATGGAAAAGCACAAATCAGTCACCATGTGGTGGAAGAGTAGTTTAAGGTTTATAAACTGTAGAGTGTCAGAGCTAGAAGGGCTTTTGGAAGCTGCAGCCCAGTGTCTTCTTTCTGGAGATGAGTGGAGATGCGAAAATTGAGACTCAGGAAGGACTAAAACTTTCCCAAAGCATCGCAGCAGGCAGGGCTGAGCTGGTGAGAGCCCTGGTCTCTCAAGACTTCAGTTAGGGGTCTTTTCACCATCCTGGGCTATAGTCACAAAATACATTCAAAGTTAAGCTCCTGCCATTACACAACATAGCCGGCTTTATTTCCAATAGACACAGAGTTAAAAGAATTGCCCTACGGAGCCTGCCATAATCTGTGGGCAAAAAACCTGCCCAGGGATCCTAGCTAAAGGTCAGAAAGAAAATCTCTGTCTCAAAAGGAGCTGTAAATTTTTATATACTCTCAACAATGGCAATTATGAGATTATAGGAAAATAAGTTAGCACTAGAAGAGTAGGGGGAAATTACAAAAATGTTATGTTGTCAGGGTGAGAAGATTGGGTCTTCTCGCTGAGCTGCTTTGGTCAAATTAATCAATATGGAAGTATAGTCCCAGGTAAAGAATGCCAAAATCAAATTATTTAGCAAAGAAAGACTTTTGGTAGCTCTCTTCCCAATATCATACTCTGAGTGTAAACCCTGGCTTCCGCTAGCTCTGTGTCTTTGGGCATTTCACACCACCTTTCTCATCTTCAGGTAACAACAATTTCGTGAGGGACAAGAGGATAATGAATGAAAAAATGTTTTGTATGCTGGAAGGCTCTGTCTGACTAAGCAAATATTAAGTCCCTATTATGTACCATAATGCTTACTGGGTACTGTTAGAGCCTTTATTTTTTTTTTTCATTTTATTCAACACTTATAAGCAATTTTTAAATGTTTTTGATAGAAATAGATGAAGTTAACAGGACATAAGATAAAAAGTACGACCAGGTTTAATCAGATCATCAAGTCAAGAACCACTCGTGGAAGAGAATAAAAAGAGGGAGGATAAACACCATGATCTCTGGACATAGACAAAATCAGAGGAGCAAGTCTTTAGCACAGAGGAGGTGCTGGAATCTTCTATGTTCTGCTTCACCTATTAATCCCTTTCTTTCATCTGATTCTGAGTCCCAGGGTATTTCTTATGCATTCAGCTTCTGTTTCCCATCAATGTATTGATGTATATAATTTCCTACTTAAACTTAAATCCATCAGAGAGACTCTCATTCACCTTAAAACACCCTTTCAATTCTCTGTTCTTCAGACTGAATAAGCCTAGTTCTGTAAAACTTTTATAATAGGTTAAAAATGATCTTTTAAATCACCTTAGAGCTGGTTCTCTGAAACATTCCTAAGTTGTCTATCTTCAATTCCACCATTTAATTAGCACATTCTCTGTGCAGTGTGTTATGTCGAGTAGAGAAATGGATAAGACCCAATCCCTGAACTCCAGATGCCCATGCTCTAATGATCTCTGGGCCTATTTTACTATTATCTGCTTCCCAGGCCTAAACAGGTACACATAGAAACCTGACAGTCCCATTACGAAAGTAGAGGAGTTCACCTATTGCAACTTATTTTGTTCGCACTTTCTATCCTCAAAGACACCAACTGGATCTGGCCTCCATTGTCACAGTAGTGGAAGCAAGAAGGTTAATGTACCCTTCACTTCTGATAAATTTCAAAACCTCACAGAAAGGTACAGAAGTAAAAGAAAGGATCCATTACGACTCATAAGAACTTGGTAGAGGAAGAGGGTTTATAATAATAGCTGCAGATTTTTAGGATCCTAGACTGTCTGAGTTGGAAGGCCCCTTAGAGGTGTGTTTCTAATTCTTTCATTTTATAGATATATAAACTGAGGACCAGAATTTTCAAAGACCAGAGTTCTTCCTTTAGTCATGTTAATTACACGTTTTACTCAGTGACTCAGATGCAAAATTCTACTCAAATACAGTTATTGGGGCTTCCCTGGTGGCGCAGTGGTTGAGAGTCCGCCTGCCGATGCAGGGGACGCGGGTTCGTGCCCCGGTCCGGGAAGATCCCACATGCCGCGGAGCAGCTGGGCCCGCATGTTGAAGCGATGAGGTTTATACAGAAGAAGCTATCAAACAAGTGCCTAAGGACCAATCATGGAAAATAAATATGGTTTAACAACACAAAGAGGAGCTCAAGTTCGATGAAGGGAAAACTTTCTTCAATTACAAACTTTGTGAGACAAAAGTTATTTTTGTCAGACTCCTCTCCTTGAAGTCATTTTTAGCTGAAGTAGAAAAACATGCCAGCCGGTCACCAGTCTGGGTTCATTTGCTCATTCCACACATTTTTTTTTCTTCGGAGAGAAGCCATGCATCCTTTTGCACAGTGTGAGATAGCCAACATCTTTTCCCATGACGCCCCCTCTCCTTCCATCCTGGCCTTCACAGATGCTGTGCTGAGGTATAAACTACCTGTTCAAAGAAGCAAATGAGGAGTCTAGCTCCCCGGAAGGAGCAATGGCAGCTTCCATTACTACATCCATCCACTGCCCCTCCTTTCTACTCATTCTCGACTCTCAAAGCTCCACCACAGAATTAAAAACATAGCTCCAGGCAGCAAACCGAGATTTATGAGGAAGCACAGACATTAACGCTTGCTCTAAACGCAGGGCGTGTGCTTGTAAGTATGGGTGAGCAAACAGAGGGAGGCCGCACTGGAGGAAGGAGGAGGGCGGGCAGCCAGGGGGAGAGAGCAGTTCAGAACAGCACAGTGTATTTTCTAAATGGCTCCTTTTCCCTACCTCCCAGCCTGTATTGTTGAAAGGTGGGCCTTCTAGGCCCATGAAACGTTAGTCCCTTGCTTATTTAACCTGGACAAAAGGGGGGACTGGGTTGGCACCCTGGAGGGTATTCAGTGCTCCTCTGTTCAATGAATGACCTCAGAGGAAACATTTTCCATGACAAGAACCCAAAAGACGCTGGCACAGAGTCAGACAATAAGATTTGCAGAATGTGTTTACATTCTCTCCGTGTCCCCAGGCTGTTCCAAACCCAAGGCAGGTGCTGCCTTTATCTGCTTTCTTTGCTCACCTGGCTCCCTCCCAGAAGTTTCCAGGGCCTTGGACTCAGTGAGATTAACCATTTACTGGCATGGGTAACCAAGAAACTCTGTGAGTTATATTCCTTGAGGAAGAGGTGAGTGATAAAGTGAAAAACAGATCAGCAGTGTCTATAAAGAGAGAATTCAGGGGCAGTGTGGTGCCAGAGGTGGAACTCTGTGTGGCATTTAGGAAGCCTGCATTCAACGGATTGATCTGCCACCAATTTGCCGAGTTACTTGAACCATTTTCTTCTCTCTGGGCTCCAAGGGTCCTCTGTGAAACCAGGTAGTTGAACTAGATCATCTCTAAGATCCTTTTCTGTCCCAATAAATTAATATCTGAGCAGAAAGACCAAAATAATGTGTATTAATAATGTACATTATTAGACAAAAAGCCAAAGGATAACTTAATGGCTAAGAAAAATTCTCAGAAGGCTGCTGAGACCTGACCTTTCTCCTCCTAGAAGAAGAAGAAATCATCTTAAATGGCAGAATAAAAGACCTAGGGTGAAAACAAAAGCAGAACTCAGAGAAAGTGAGGGCGAATAATTACAAGAAGGGTAACAGAAAATATGTACGGAAGCTCCAGGGCTGAAAGTCCTTAAAGGAGAAGTTGATCTGCTTGGGAACCTTTAGATGTGCTTGTCCTTGAGGTGGTCACATTCAGGGTTGAGGTGAAGAAGACTGAGGTTCAAACCAAAGGTATGACCTTTGATGAGCTAAGATTTCATGGCTCACAGTGCTGTTGTTGCATGTGTGTGTGTGTGTGTGTGTGTGTGTGTGTGTATGCTCACAGCAAATACTTAGAATAAAGTAAAAAACATGGACACTTATAGTGCCAGGTACATAGCAATCACTTAATAAATCCTTCTTTAATGATGATGGATGAATAAATAAATTCACAGACCAAGTTAGGATGCCTACGAGTTTGAATGCCATATGAGTCCATTCTTAGAATGTTACATGTTATGGCAGTATGTTTCCTGAACTGGCAGTCACTAAAACCTGGGTCTAATCCTAGCACCAATGCTAACTTTCTGTGTGGCTTAGAGCTGGGCACACTATCTCTGGATCTTCATTTCCCTTTGCTATGTTTTCACAGTGCTTGTGTCCTCCCAAACCTTATATGTTGAAATCCTAATGCCCAAGATGATGGAATTAGGGAGTGAAGCCTTTTGGAGGTGATTAGGTCATGAGGGCAGAGTTCACATGAATGGGATTAGTTCCCTTATAAAAGAGATCCCAGAGAGGTCCCTCACCCCTTCTGCTATTTGAGGACACAGAGAGAAGGCAGCCTACTTGAAGCAGAAAGCAGGCCTTCACTAGACGCTGAATCTGCTGGCACCTTGATCTTGGACTTCCCAGATTCCAGAATTGTGAGAGAGAAATTTTGGTTGTTTATAAGCTACTCAGTCTTTGATGTTTGTTACAGTAGCCCCAAAAGACTAAGACACCCTTCTTATAAAATACTAAAGGCTCTAGATTAGTTACCTTCTAGAAGACACTCAACTATGTACATATCCAGCATTTCTGACCAGAAAGAGCCAAGGATTGTCTACTATGGGGTTTCATTTAAATGACATACAGAAATGTTTTATTTTCCAGAAGTTGTACGAATGGATTATTTGCATGGATATCATTTTAAAACTCACATTCTTACTTTCTTAAACAGTTTATATTAAAAATAACTAATTCTTTTATGGCTTAATAAAAATCATCACGAACCCCAGACTTTAAAGCATGGAAGGGATTTATTACTCATGTACGTCCTATGTCCTTCACCCATTAACTTTGCCAGAACAGAGACAGAAGTTTAGAAGAGTACCTAGATTAATACTTAAACCTCTATACTTCTTTCCTATCCTCTCATGTTTTCCTTTAAGAAAGCCAACTGTTGTATATGAAGAGTAAGGCTATTACTCAAGTTCTAAAATATTCTTGACTGCTAACTTTATTAGTTCTTATAACAGCTCTCTCTTCTCTCACCATCAGGCTGTGATTTCCTGCTGCTATCAACACTCCTGACTCCAGAGCTCTTCTTTCTAATTTGCTATTTCTATACTCCTACTGACAGGTTAACTAAGAATGCGTTACTATTGGAGTCATGGGCAAATAACTAAACAAACAAACAAACAAACAAAAAACCCTTCTCAGTGCCTTTCCTAAAGGGAAATGTGTCCATTTTACAGCAAAAGCTTTGGTTTCACAGATGCCACTTAAATGGAAAGCTGATCCCATAAGGTTGAGGGTAAATAAGTTTTAGATCAAGGAGAAGGAACTGTATGGTTCTTTTAGTCTTGGGCACCTAAATGCTCATGTTTTAGAAGGTCATTTGGAGCTCCATGCTTGTCAGAATGAAACAAATTGTGATCCCAGGATTAAAAATGATAACCTGCTTGCCACTGATGAAGATGACATGAAATTTTGTCATCCTTAGAGACATACTCTGGTAGACTGGCATTATGATATTCTGTACAAGGAGCCTCATTTTCTAATCCTTCCTTCAAACCTTTTAGAGTATAACTCCCACAATATTTAACAGTTGCTTTGAGTGTCAACATTATGAGCAAATCCCCATTAACATTCCTCTATAAAGCCCAGAGAAATTGCTCTGGATAAAATTGTAAATAAGACTTAGAGGTTGAAACAATCCCTTAGAGTTGAATCAAAGAAGGTTTCATTCATTTAACACATGTTTAATGATCTTCAACCCTGTACCAAGTACCATGCAAAGAGCTTGAAGAACATATAACAAGTCTTCAAGAAACTCAGAGCAGTCTAATGGTTTTGTAAAGTAGATGGTCTTTTAACTGGGGTTTGATGGATATGAGGACTTTGATAAGTCAAGAAGGTGACTGAAAAAGAATAGCATTAAGTGCACTGGAGACAGAGGAAATCGTGAGAGCAAAGACTCATTTGGGTTGGGGTTGGGGAGAGAAACAGAGAAATTCAGTGTATGTGTCATGATTTGTATTTTTATGATACTCTTATCTATTTCCAGTTTGACTACATACGAGTCAGCAGGGTAGTGGGAGACAGGCCAGAGGAAGGCTACATAACTGCTAAGGTTGAGGTTAGGTGGTTGATCAGGACTGTGAAAGGTCTGGAGCAGCCTAATACCAACATAGAAGCTAAGATGGGACTTCCCTGGTGGTCCAGCGGTTAAGACTCCATGCTCCCAATGCATGGGGCCCTGGTTCGATCCCTGGTCAGGGAACTAGATCCCGCATGCCACAGCAAAGATCCCGCGTGCTGCAACTAAAGACTCAGTGCAGCCAAATAAATAAATAAATAAACATATTTTCAAAAGAAGAAGAAGAAAAAGCTAATGAGAAGCCACTGGAGAATCAGTGGGGAGTGTTTTATTTAATTAAATGAGAAAATATGACCCTGACAGCCACACTCAAAACTACAAAAAATATCAAAAAAACTAACAACAACAATAACAACAACCCAAACAAAAATGAGCAGAAGACCTAAATAAACATTTCTCCAAAAAAGACATACAGATGGCCAACAGGCACATGAAAAGATGTTCAACATCACTAATTATTAGAGAAATGCAGATCAAAACTACCATGAGGTATCACCTCACTCCAGTCAGAATGGCCATCATCAAAAAATCTACAAATAATACATGCTGGAGAGGGTGTGGAGAAAACGGAACCCTCCTACACTTTTGTTGGGAACGTAGATTGGTGCAGCCACTATGGAGAACAGTATGGAGGTACTTAAAAAACTAAAAATAGAGTTACCATGGGATCCAGCAATCCCACTCCTGGGTATATATCTGGAGAAAATTATAATTCAAAAAGATGCCCACACCCCAATGTTGATAGCAGTGCTATTTATGACAGCCAAGACATGGAAGCAGTCTAAGTGTCCATCAACAGATGAATAGATAAAGAAGATGTGAGATACACACACACACACACACACACACACACACACACACACACACACACACACACAGGAATATTATTCAGCCATGAAAAAGAATGAAAGAATGCCATTTGCAGTAATACGGATTGACCTAGAGGTTATCATACTCAGTGAAGTAAGTCAGACAAAGACAAATATCATATGATATCACTTATAGGTGGAATCTAAAAAAATGACACTAATGAACTCATTTACAAAACAGAAATAGACTCACAGACATAGAAAACAATCTTATGGTTACCAAAGGGGAAGGGTGGGGGGATAAACTAGGAGTTTAGGATTAACAGATACACACTACTACATATAAAATAGATAAATAATAAGTACCTACTGTATAGCATAGGGAACTATACTCAATATCTTGTAATAACCTATAATGGAAAAGAATCTGAAAAAGAACAGATTTGTGTATATAGGTACAACTGAATCACTTTGCTGTACAGCAGAAAGTAGTACAACATTTTTACAATATAAAAATGTTATACTATATATAACAACTATATTTCAATCAATCAATCAATCAATCAATCAATAAAATAAAGAGACATTTATCCCAACCAGTCGTTCACTCCCCAGTGAGCCAAGGTAAAGACAGTCATTTTGTTTGTTTGTTTGATTGTTTTAACACCTCTATTGGAGTATAATTGCTTTACAATGGTGTGTTAGTTTCTGCTGTATAACAAAGTGAATCAGCTATACATAAACATATATCCCCATATCTCCTCCCTCTTGCGTCTCCCTCCCACCCTCCCTATCCCACCCCTCTAGGTGGACACAGGGAGGGGGAAGGGTAAACTGGACAAAGTGAGAAAGACAGTCATTTTGGAGCTCACATTTTCATTTGTACTCTCTCTTCATCTAAATTAACCCACCCTCTGCCTTTCTTCACAGTACTGATCCAACCAGCTCAGAAACTTAAAGGCACTTACAGATGCCTATCAAATTCGAAACACTTTCCCAGCCTGACATTCAAGCCCTCAAACAGTAGAGTCCTAGCATTCAATTCCAATATTCAAAGCCAGAACTCCTCAAGCCTCCAACCAAACAATTCAACTTGCTGAGCCTATCTTACAGCATGTGTGATAATTTCACCAACATGAAAGTATTCTGAATATTTGTCTTATATCATCAGATGAACTGGAACTGTTCAAGAATAGAGTCTATGTCCAAACCATGGCCATTGCCTTCACAATATCCACCTTGTAATTCATGGCCAACCAGTTTTGAAATGAATAGACCCATTTGTATTTTTTTGTATTTGTATTTTTACTGCTAAAAATACAAATCACAACACAGCAGAAATATTCATTCCTCAGACCAGATTGATCTGGCCGCTGCTTTTTCCTTTCATTAGTCTACATTTCTGAATTTCATAGTTTTAAAACTGAGCTCTTGAATTGTTTTTTGTTTGTTTAAGGGAGATTGGGGAATCCATCCATTCTGAGGTATACATAAAATGAGATTTTTAGAGAAACGCCCAAGACAGAAGGGGTTGTACTTTTGTATGCAGGTAGTCTACCTGTGATCCTGCTCTGAAAGCACTGTGATGCTGAGGCTGGCATGCCAGTTCCATATTGGGATCCTTTTGTGCCAAGAGGCTGCCATGTATACAGAGGAGAGGTTAATTCTTGCAGAGCTACCAAGAAAAAATGCCACACAATAAAGGAAACAATTTTGAGGCAACTCCCTCTATTATCAATTGGGATATTTGGCAAATTGCATCGGCTTCAGGTTTGCGTAAGTTTTTGTTCCTTTCTTAAAAGGAAGTTACTTTTGAGCACCCCCAAATAACCAAGTTTCAACAAGCACAGAGTAGCTAAGTTAAAAAAAAAAAAAAACAAAAAAACAGCTTCTTCTAAGAAAAACATTTTTTGAATCTTATCTGTTTCATTTCCTCTCAAGAGAGGTTGAGAGTAGATTGTCTGGAATACATAAAAGGGCAATAAGAGAGACCAGTTATTGCAAACTCCTGGCCCACCTCTCCATGGCCCTTTGGGAAACAACCAGGGCTGCCCAGAGAGTCAATGGGCAGAGAAGACTCTGACTGACAGAGCAGAAACCCAGATCCTCTCCTAACACTGCCCCTTGGATCATGCTCCGATGGCTGCAAATGTTTTGCTTTTTCCACTTAGGGGGAACTGAAACAATAAATTTCAAGGGACTGAATGTCATATACTTATTTATTTTTCCCTTTAAGTTTATGAAAACACTTCTTGGGGAAGTTTATTTATGGTATTTAATACAGTACATTTTGTGGACAAAGCAAAAATGTCCATCTCTAACTTCCACACAAAAATGTAGTCACAGTGAACATCACGTTCCCTCTTGGTCACGGTCAACGTGAGCCGTTTAAACTGTTCAGCAAGGATTGGGTGTTCAGTGGCCCCTTCCATCCCTGTCCAAAAGGAATATACTCTGCCTATCACAAGTGAAACTCAGACAACAAAAAGACCCCATGGTATTTAATGAGGTACTTTGATGTACTAAAAAAAGTCATAAAGTTTAGAGGATACAGACCTGGGTTCAAATTTCAGTGTCTTCATTTACTACATGGTCTGGGGAAGTCACTTTAATCCTCATAGTCTGTTACCTGGTTTGCAAAATGAACATAAGAATGCCTACCTTGCAGAGCTACTGTAGGGTTATATGTATAGTGCCTGGTACTTCTCAAAACAGGTTTAAAGCACTCCTTGAGCAGAGCTCTGTAAATTAAATCAAAAGAAGAGTCTGAATTCTCTTGCCCTCCTGCTAGTTTCTTTTGCATTTTTTGCAAAATCTGCCAAATCATAATTTGATGGGGGAGGGTGTGTGCCAAAGAAGGAACATGGTGTAAAATACCAAGCTATGTACAAAGTTAAGAAATTCCAGACATTTCCTGAAATAGAACTGATTTACCTACATTCCACAGTGTATATTTGCTTTGAGGTAAGTGAAGGAGGGTTTACTTGGGGCTTTTGATTTATCTTCATGTTGAAATAGTATTGCTTGGCATACATATGAGCTTTTTGGGGTTTTATGATTTTGTTTTCACTTAAGATTTACCTCTACCACAGAGCTTTATATTTCCACCAGGCCCAGAGCAACAATACAGATAGAGAACTGAGATCCTCCCTCTTGTTTCAATCCTTGTTCTCTCTCCGTCAGTGTGGCAGCTTTGCATACATGAGTGAGAACAATTAGCCCATCTCTCCAACTTCCATCCATAGGTGTGCTTCCTAAATGGTCATCTCTTGGTCACCGCTCAGGCCTAAGTGCATGTCCATTGGCAGCATGGTATGCTCTTGGGAGGACAAACCCATTGAAGAGCCCTGAAAGCAGGTGTGAGGTCACTCGGGCCAAGAATTCTAGCATCTCAGGTACCCAGAGCATGGTCTAAAACAATGCTTGACAAACTTTAATACATATTTGAATCACCTGGGGAACTCATTAAAACACAGACTCTGATTCAGTTGTTGGAGTGGATCCCGAGGTTCTGGACTATACTTCTAATAAGCTCTCAGGTGATCCTAATACCACTGGTCCTAGTAAGAAGTAGCTGGGAGGGAGGGACATGGGCTATGGGTGAGCATAGGCCTTTGGTCCTAAATGCTCCTCACCTTGTAGGGATGGGCACAGCTAGATAAGGATCAAAGGAGGGCTATCTACAGTGAGGACCTAGGGCAGGGGTCTTGGTTGGCTGGTGGAAGGCACAATGGTTTGTACATAATTGCAAGGCAGGTATGTAAGAGAAGAGGGTTCTTCTGGTAATCTATTATAGTTCAAGGCAAAATCCAAGTGCTAAACTTGAGACAGTTTTCCTACCATATAATGGAATTATCAAACAGAAGGCCTCAAGAAAATTCAATTTTCATCAAGAAAATTGACTTGTATTAGGTTTGCTTGAAGATTATTCAAATGTTGACAGTGATACAACTTTCTATCATAGAATCTCCCTCTGTGTGTGTGTGTGTGTGTGTGTGTGTGTGTTTTAAAGCAACAACAATGACAACAAACACCTAGTTCCTTCAACCATTCCTCACCTGACAAGGTCAAAAATCCCTGATCAGCCAAGTTACCCTCTTCTGAATATGTTCCAGTTTCTCAATGCCCTTAATAAAGTATGTGGCCAAGAAAGGAAAACAATACTCCAACAGTGATTCAGGCACACTGTGGAATACACTATGACAGCCAGCTCCTTTCTTCTGGAGGCTGTATATCTGCTAATTTATCCAACAACAGCATGAGCTGTGCTGGTGACTTACCACACGGCTAACTTACCTGGAGTTTTTACCATCAAGTACAGTGTCTAATTCCTAAGTCTTTTTCACACCTGCTGCTGCTAAAACCTCTTGTGAAAAGTTGATTTTTCAAATTGACTTTTGGAGAAACTAGACATGGAAAATATAACTCATAGTTAAATTCCACCTTTGGCACCTGATCTTTCATAAAGAAGTTTTTGATCAGAAACTATACGGCAGAACAAACAAGCCCTTCCGATGACTTATGTAGGCTAAAAGCTCAAGGCAAAAGCAAAAGGAATTCAACATGCTATATATCATGGTAAGACAGGCATTGAATTACCAGCTTATCACACAATGTACCTCCACTTTAGAACTAATTCTTGAATTAAGGGAGATAGAACCCCAAACAGGTGACATTGTTAGATAGATACATAGATTGATAGATAGGTCTCCTATCTCCTAACCTGGCCAAAGGTTAAGAAATGACTTAAGTGTTAAAAACAAAAGAGATAGTTTAAAAATGAAACCAAATAAATCACCTTCCCACAACATAACCAGGAAGTGGCAAAACATTTCAGTGTCTGGCAAAATTAATTCCATTTGTATTATGAGCATTATCCAAAATGCTGTAAGAGCCACAAAGACAGTTTGAGCATCGTCTTTAATTAATCCTGCATCATGCCTAATACAGTAGCATGCACCCTTGGGAACTTCTAACCATTGAAATTAAAATCTGCACATACGTGAATCCCCTAAAGATGCTTCCGGTCCAGCTACAGCCTCCTTCTACCATATCCCCACATATTTCTACAGACAGCAGAGAAGAAATGAGTCTCAGAGTATCAAAGTAGTTTCTTCATAATAATTTAAAGGACAAAGAGACCAAGGCCCTTTTTGTAATCAGAGTGATGCCCAATAGAGTTTATGTTAACTAAGT
The DNA here is from genome assembly GCF_000442215.2 of Lipotes vexillifer. Classification (NCBI taxonomy): domain Eukaryota; kingdom Metazoa; phylum Chordata; class Mammalia; order Artiodactyla; family Lipotidae; genus Lipotes; species Lipotes vexillifer. The sequence continues at coordinate 905,332 of NW_006785778.1, forward strand.
ACTGAATACTAAACAAAGATGAATTTCCATTTAAAGCCATAGAGACGATGGAGTTTTAAAGATGTAAAGGATTGAACTCTATCTTAGCGACAATAATATTCATTCAGCAAATGTGAGCTCAGTGGGACCAAATACTGCCCTAAGAGCATTCACTGGTCCAAACACTGCCCCAGCAGCATTCACTGGAGATAAGCCAGGGAATTCCTCTGCATGAGGTTGTTCACAGTCTACTGGGAAAGTCATACGTGGTCTAAGAAAGAAGGGAGGAGAAAACCATGAAAAGAAAAGCAAAAAGGGAGATTTCACCACTGAGTTAACGATCAGTGAATACTGAAATAAGTGGCGATTGGAACATGAAGGTATAAGAAGAAGTGGATACCCATAGATGAGAAAGGTTATTCCAAATAGAAAGACATGATATGAAGGCATGAACGTGGGAAAGTTGGAGTTTTTCTACTTCTCACCCTAGGCAAGATGAATATTGAGAACTGTCAATATTAATATTGCACTTAAGTCATGAACCAGTTGTTCCCTGCTCTAAAATAAGGGAGAAATTCTCTCTCTCCACTGCCCCCATTGTGTGTGTGTGTGTGTGTGTGTGTGTGTGTGTGAGGTGAGTGACTGGGGTTGATACAGAAAAGGGGAACATTCATGTTCTGCACGGAAGCATGTAGTGTGTACATAGAGAGCTCTCTCTGGTAAGTCATGGCCTGGTATGATAAGAAACATGGCTGCTATTTATTAATCAGACAGTTTACATTCATTGCCTGTACACCTTATAGCAATCTTTCAAAGCAGATATCATTTTCTAGATTTATGAGGAAATTGAAATGCAAACTATTCAAAAAGCCTAGTTGAAAGTAGTGAATTAATGTCTTTGGTCTATTTGACCTTAAGGCCTATGTATTTCCCCCTAAGATACACAGCCTACTCTTCATCTCTCCAAAGCGGGTAGAGGCAGGCTGGCAGTAGGTTTTACCCAGCCAAACTCCCTGCAAAAATCGTGTAAGATGCAGAGTCTTTCAGTAATGTTAGTTTATCATTCTAGTTCTACCTTTGCTCAGTCTCTCCCACTCAAGAAGGAAAATGGGTCCCAAGCACAAATTTTACTGTCTCATATGGTGATATTATGCCATCAATCTGATTATTACATTATTTAGAATTAGTTCCAAGAAAAGCTTGCTTTTTTCTTTTTCTTTTTTGTTTGTTTGTTTGTTTTGTTTTTCCCATCTGTAGGATCTTAAATATCACTGTTGCAGAAGCAACACGGTCTGGACACTGGATCCCAAATCTTCTTCACACTACTCCTTCTCTACAAACTTAAACTTCAGTTAAAATCACCAGTCAGTCCCCCGTGGGCAGAACCAGCTGGTGGGAAGGTTAAAGTGACAGGGAGACATTCACATATTTCATATATCCAGCTACCCCCTTGTACTTAGAATATTGCATCATATTCCCAGAAGAAATTGTCAAACATTGCACAGAAAATGCTGAGTATTCCAGTGTGACTTAAGCCTAGTATACATGGGAGATGTCAACCCAGAGGTTGGACAAATAGACTGGAGTCAGGTAATAAAACAAATTGAAAACTAGGCTAATGAGTTTATCCCTATCCTGTAAGAAATGATCCTATAAACAATTGGGAGCTGAGGAAAGATTTTCATAAGAGTAGAGATATGAACTTGACCACAGCTTTGATTTAAAGAAGATTAAGGGGTCAAAACTTGAGAGGCAGGTTGGATTTGGGAGAGCAAAAAGTAAATGAGATCATTTAGGAGCCTCTGCGTGAAGGAATCGCAAGACCTGGATCAAGGCAGTAACAAAAATATTAAAATAAAAAAAAAATAATAAAAAAGAACTACAAAGCTACAGTAATCAAGACAGTACGGTACTGGCACAAAAACAGAAATATAGATCAATGGAACAGGATAGAAAGCCCAGAGATAAACCCACACACATATGGTCACCTTACTTTTGATAAAGGAGGCAAGAATATACAATGGAGAAAAGACAGCCTCTTCAAAAAGTGGTGCTGGGAAAACTGGACAGCTACATGTAAAAGAATGAAATTAGAACACTCCTTAACACCATACACAAAAATAAACTCAAAATGGATTAAAGACCTAAATGTAAGGCCAGACACTATCAAACTCTTAGAGGAAAACATAGGCAAGAACACTCTATGACATAAATCAGAGTAAGATCCTTTTTGACCCACCTCCTAAAGAAATGAAAATAAAAACAAAAATAAACAAATGGGACCTAATGAAACTTCAAAGCTTTTGCACAGCAAAGGAAACCATAAACAAGACCAAAAGACAACCCTCAGGATGGGAGAAAATATTTGCAAATGCAGCAACTGACAAAGGATTAATCTCCAAACTTTACAAGCAGCTCATGCAGCTCAATATCAAAAACACAAACAACCCAATCCAAAAATGGGCAGAAGACCTAAATAGACATTTCTCCAAAGAACATATACAGGTTGCCAACCAACACATGAAAGAATGCTCAACATCATTAATCATTAGAGAAATGCAGATCAAAACTACAGTGAGGGCTTCCCTGGTGGCACAGTGGTTGGGAGTCCGCCTGCTGATGTGGGGGACGTGGGTTCGAGCCCCGGTCCGGGAGGATCCCGCATACCACGGAGCGGCTGGGCCCGTGAGCTATGGCTGTTGAGCCTGCGCGTCCGGAGCCCGTGCTCCACAATGGGAGACGCCACAGCAGTGAGAGGCCCGCGTACCGCAAAAAAAAAAAAAAAACCTACAATGAGATATCATGTCACACCAGTCAGAATGGCTGTCATCAAAAAATCTACAAACAATAAATGCTGGAGAGGGTGTGAAGAAAAGGGAACCCTCTTGCACTGCTGGTGGGAATGTAAATTGATACAGCCACTATGGAGAACAGTATGGAGGTTCCTTAAAACACTAAAAATAGAACTACCATACAACCCAGCAATTCCACTACTGGGCATATACCCTAAGAAAACCATAATTCAAAAAGAGTCATGTACCACATTGTTCACTGCAGCTCTATTTACAATAGCCAGGACATGGAAGCAACCTAAGTGCCCATCGACAGATGAATGGATAAAGAAGATGTGGCACATATATACAATGGAATATTACTCAGCCATAAAAAGAAACGAAATTGAGTTATCTGTAGTGAGGTGGATGGACCTAGAGCCTGTCATACAAAGTGAAGTAAGTCAGAAAGAGAAAAACAAATACCATATGCTAACACATATATATGGAATCTAAAAAAAAAAAAGAAAAAGGTCTAGGGGCAAGACAGAAATAAAGATGCAGATCTACTAGAGAATGGACTTAAGGACATGGGGAGGGGGAAGGGTAAGCTGGGACAAAGTGAGAGAGTGGCATGGACATATATACACTACCAAATGTAAAACAGATAGTTAGTGGGAAGCAGCCACGTAGCACAAGGAGATCAGCTTGGTGCTCTGTGATCACCTAGAGGGGTGGGATAGGGAGAGTGGGAGGGAGGGAGACCCAAGAGGGAAGAGATATGGGGATATATGTATATGTATAGCTGATTCACTTTGTTATAAAGCAGAAACTAACACACCATTGTAAAGCAATTATACTCCAATAAAGATGTTAAAAATCAAAAAAGTTAAATAGGTAAAACTGTTCTATTATGGAGATTGTCAATTTTTTTTAAAAAAAGAAGGAAAGTAAAATCCACTATGTTCCGCTTATAAAAAATGCTCCTAAAACAAAGCCACACGTAAAGACTGAGTATAAAGTGATAGAAAAAGATGTGCCTTGCAAATTATTGCACAAAGTATTTTAGCAATATTAATATTAGTCAAATAGAATTTGAATAAAAGAATATTAAGAGAAATAAATTTTTTAAAATATTAATAAAGAACAATCATCACACACAGACACACAAAAAAGAGGCAGACTTCAGAGTCAAAGCTAATAGGTTCTTGACCTCAAGTTGGAAATATCCTTGAAAAATTGTTTAGTGCACCCTTCTCTCAGCTTTTTGATGGCCCTGAAGTTTTCATTCTCAGTGAATGAGAAGACAGTTGTGCCCTTAACCAGAAGAGTCAGTGCAGGTCTGGGAGGAATATGGGTTTATTCCCCACCCTGCTGAGTTTGAAGAGTCTGTGTTGTAGCAAACCCACCCTTGACATTTCTTTGCTCCCTTTCCTGCCACATCTTTCCCCACCTTCCCTCAGCCAAACCCTCACCAGGAATGAAAGAGCTCTTCAATTATCCAGGCCCCAGATCTGGAGGCCCTAGGTTTTACGTGCAGAGGGTAAAAGGAAAGTAGCTGGTTCCTGCAGGCACTTTGCCACCAGGGCTCTTCCCCGTGTGCGAAGGTGAGGATAGAAGATGGGGGCCTCCCATCCACACAGCCCAGGCCTCCAACTCTGTGGAAATTGGGAGCCAATCTAGGGACACTGCCAGAGGAGCTGCCACAACACGTCATTTATAACCTGGGGAAAAACAAAACAGATATGGGTGTCACGGAATCTCTTCTCACAGTCTGGCTTCAAGTCGCCAACTTTAAAGAAAAGAAATTCCTAAAGAATGACATAAACCAATTAGAGAGAGTTGCCTACGCTGAGCCCAAGCTCTGAAACCGAGGCCGCAGGTTCCTATTAGGTGGAGTGATCTGAACAAGGGTCAAAACAAGCAGACGCGGGACCCCGGGATGCCTGAATTCTGGCCTGTCCTAGGAGAAAGCCAGACACTCCACACTGCACAGGCTACTGCCTTCTGTCTCCTCACAGCTAAGGATGTCTTTGCAAACAGTGCTTCACAGCCTCCTGTCTATGATAACCTGGCAGGCTTCTCTGTTCTTGGCCACGTAGTATTTAATTAGACTATCTTGTAAGAGCCTGTCACCAAAGGACATGTGGGAAAGAATTGAGATTTGGGTAATTAGTCACCTCAAAGCATTCACTTAGTTTTGCAAATGTGTATATTTTATTCCACATAGAATTATTTTCCAGCCTAAAACTACTATAAGTTTGAAGAGTAGGAAAGAAGAGGTTAGGGTGGTGGTAGATATATATTAATTGATCACCTATCATATGCCATGATCTTTATATTATTTCCTTTAATCCCTCACAACTCTGTGAGCTGTGTGTTATTATTATCATATTTCATAGATAAGGAAACTGAGATTCAGGGAGGTGAAGGAAGTTTTCCAGCGTCACCCGGGTAGCAAGTAGAGGAGACGTACACCAGCTCCAAAGTGTGGTAGTGTTGCCAACCTAATATAATTGCTATTTTTACATAAAATTTAATGAGGAGTAAAAAACAAGCAGCAAGTACAGAGAAGCAAAAAAGCAAAAAATAAGGAAAATTACATCTAATCCCACCACCTAGAGATAATCCCTCTTAATATTCCGTTGTAAATCCTGCAATTGCAAAAGTTTTAACTCGCTTTTTGGAGCTCCTACACTGATGCTGTAGAAAGCTTTCAAACAAATTACATCTTTTTGCTATATTCAGAATCATCAAGCAAAAACAAAAAAGACGTCTTTAGAGCTTTTAAAAAGTGAATTTGAGGAGTAGTCAACAAGGCCTCCGATGTCCTTGAACACCACTTGGTATACGGAAAATTAAAAGGCATTGGTGTTCTTTTAGTACCTGTCTTCCAGAAGCTCCCCCAAAGGGCAGTCATGGATGAGTAGAGGCATAAACCGGAACTCTGCGAGGTCTCTGCAACAGCAGCAGATGGATCCACTGTATCCTTCATAAGCTTGTTTTGTGACCCTGGCCATAAAACAATGCTCCCGGCTACAATTTGTCCATCTCCCAGTTGGTGTTTGTCACTCTCACCCTGCTTAATGATCAGGATTGTTTTCAGGAGTTAATGAGATAAATATTTATGAAAGCCCTTTGAAATAAACAAAGCACTATACAAATGAAAGATAATTGTCAAAATCTCTAATAATTAAGGACTTGACTTCTGAGATGAAGATTTTGCCAAGGGGTTAAGGGAGTCGTGATACTAATCCTTTAAAACCCTAAACAATAAATTAGTGGCAAAACCATAATCAAAATGCTACCATAATAAAATCATACCTTTTCATAGGTGTAGAATATAAGTAGTAATAATAATGATCATGACAACAATGACTAATACCTATTCCCCTTGGCATCATCTTTTCAAACACCTTGTAAATGATTTGCATGGCTTTCTCATTTAATCCTCAGAATAACCTTTGTGGAGATATATTATTATCTCCATTTCACAGATAGGGAAACTCCACTAAAATTTACAAAGTGTTTTTATATATAAACAGATCACCTAATTTGACTCTTATATCCCTACCATCATTTCTATTTTTTGGATGGTGAAACTATGACTCAGAAAGTCAATTTACCTAAAGTCACAAAATTTGTAGAAGTCAGATCTTGGTCTATAACTGGGTCTATCTAGGGTTTTTTCAACTAAATTGTGACTGCCTCAGTGTTCAGTCACACAATCATCAAAAACTTCCTCATCCAGTTAACTGCCCAAATACCCCAGGGTCGGCCCCTGCACCCGCTATTTTAAGAGGGGGTTTACCTGACTTAGTTCCAGCCCATATAACTCCAAAGACATCTGCAAAGGTTTTCCAAAATGACCACTTCCCTAAATTCTTCTCTACCTAAAGCAGTCTGCAGTCACACATAGCCATTCCTCTCTGCCCTGGAATCATTCAGAGAGCTTTTCTTCACAAAACTTTACTCCTTCCAAAGAGATCCAATCTCTCTTTAATCAATGCTCCCCCCTGAACTGCTGATTCCACTGATGACAAATAATATATCTATTTGTTTATTTATCTCTAACATGGCTTAAGACATAGCTTTCGGGCTTCCCTGGTGGCGCAGTGGTTGAGAGTCCGCCTGCCGATGCAGGGGACACGGG
>NW_006785778.1:912660-915348 GCF_000442215.2 Lipotes vexillifer
AAAAAAAAAAAAAAAAAAAGACATAGCTTTCTACATTAGGGTGCTCAATGAAAAAAACCTTCAAGTCACCTTTCATACCTCTCTTTATCAATTCATCATTAAGACTCTAGCTGTAAGACATGGATGAATTTAGACCAAAGGAAAGTACATGCAATGTGTGTGAGTGTTGGTGGTGGTGGTCGAGTGGTTTAGAACAGTTCAAGAGGAAGGAACCAAGTGAGTCCATTTATTGACAGAGGAAAGATGGGACATGTATGGGAAACACTGATATGTCTGATTCGACGAGGTTTTGAATTATATAAAGGGAATTTAGGAATGGACGGACTAGAAAAGTAGGTTGGGACCAGATTGCAAAGATCTTTTGAGTCAAGCTGTGATGGTGTAAATGAGTACTTCTCACACTTTGCAGCTGAATACCATCAGTGCTGTAGGGTCAAAGCCACTCGCTACAAACACAAAATTTATCTGCAATCTCTTGCTTTGTTTTGTCATTAGAATCATGCAATTATGTTTCCTCCTGCATTTAATTTGCACGGATTGATTTTAACAAGAATTAACATTCTAAAATTTAAACCATTTAACATTGATCAAAATTTAGACTTCAGGAGGATAAGGCGTGTTTATCCTGTGGCTTCTCATAACCCCTAGCACAACTCTCTTGTTACCTGAGGTTTTCTGCAATCCAGTTTACGAAGCATAAGGAGAAAATGGAGCAACACTGGTGGAACTTTGAGCAGAGAGATAAATTGATCAGTGATATTTGAAGAAGATAATCTGGTAGCCCTAAATTGCATGAATTTAAGGACTAGTGGACAGTGGAAGCAGGAAAATCCAATCATCTTACAGTACTTAATATTTATTCAGTGCAGTGTTAAGACATTTAAATAGTCTCAATTAATCCTCACAATCCTATGAAATACAAAATAGCATCGTCTCCATTTCACGGATGAAGAAACCAAAAGAAAGAGAATATAAAAGATATTCTGAAGAGTCTATAGTAGGTAAGTGGCTGAACATGAACTTAAGCCAGCACAGAAAGTCAGGAGAGTCCAGGCTCTTAACCGCCGCCTTGAAGCACAGTCAGGAAACAGCCATAATCATTAAAATGAAAATGAAAGATAAAGACCCAGAAGAGGACCCGACACTGGAAAAGGAAAGGGTTAGGTTTAAGAAATGCAGCAAAGATAAACTTGACAGTATGTAACAACCTGATTAGATTGGCGGAAATAAGAAGAAAAAGTCAAAGATGAGTGATTTTTCAAGGCTGGATAACTGGGAAGATAATGAGGCCATCCTCATAAATAAAGGCCTGCAGAAGAGAAACAGGTTTGTTGGGGGAGCATGAGATGGGGGGGCAGGGGCGGGCGGAGATGATGTGTTGAGCTTGAGATGCCTGTGAGGCACACAGGTGGAGACAGCCAAGGGGAAGAAATGCAGGTGTGGAGTGCCTCCCATCACTGGGCCTCCGCATTTGCTGAAGGTCCAAGCAGCTATCGTCAGCCTAGGTTTTCAGTCTTAGGCTTACCCTGCACGTTGGTGAGAGACACAGGATAAAAGTTGCCATAAATGCTTGGAATTGAAAACAAGAAAAAAGGCTCACTCACAGACACAGGCACCCAGAAACTCAACCACGTCATAATAAGCTGGAGTCTTTTCCAAAACCATCTTAAGCTGCTTATTTTCCAAACTCAAAGTATTAGGCACAAGAATCAGTGGCTTGAGGATAGATGCAGTGACATCTGAGTACTTCCTTCCTTCCCTGCAGCAAGCTGCCCTTGTAAAGGTGAATTTGCTCCTGCATATGCTAATGAAGTCTATTTAGGAATTTTGAAAGTGCAAGTTGGCTCAAAATGATTTCCACTGCTCAGGGTTGGGCCTAAAAGGGCCCCTGGCCCTGCTGAGGTGGAAAGAGAAAAGAAAGGCAAAAGGGGACAATGGAGAAGAGTCCAAGGTTGGCAGAAAAAAAGAGATGAAATACAGAACCCCCAGGGTCCTTTACACAGCTGGCTCTGGATGTCAGTTACTAGGGATTTATGGTCATGGGGTAGACTGGGTTTGCCCTTCCTTAAAGTAAGCATAAACCCAAAATTATATGGTAAATAGTATGTAACTTTTCATAGTAGTTTTTTTTTTGTTTTTTTTTTTTGTTTTTTTTTTTTTTACGGTACGCAGGCCTCTTACTGTTGTGGCCTCTCCTGTTGCGGAGCACAGGCTCTGGATGCGCAGGCTCAGCGGCCATCGCTCACGGGCCCAACCGCTCCGCGGCATGTGGGATCTTCCCAGACCGGGGCACGAACCCGACACGTGACCCCTGCATCGGCAGGCGGACTCCCAACCACTGCGCCACCAGGGAAGCCCTTCATAGTAGTTTTTTATACTATACTTATCTTTCCTTGCCTCCTACAATGTATGTTGACCTTTGGAATTATGTTCTTACTTCTCACTGCCATCTCATTACAGATTCCAGAAAGAATTAAAGAGTATATAAACTTTGCTATCTCATTTTTTCAAAGATAGAAGCATCTGCTTGTTACACACATTACGCACTTTTTAAGATAAAAGTGTAGTAGCAACATTATTTGTCCAAAGCCAAAAAATTTGAAACTAGTTTTATTATTTAGCTGAACTTTGGACATGTACACACTCACATTTTGCACATCATTCTCTCTTTTTTTTTTTTTTTTTTTT
>NW_006785778.1:915548-937433 GCF_000442215.2 Lipotes vexillifer
CGGGGCACGCACCCGTATTCCCTGCATCGGCAGGCGGACTCTCAACCACTGCGCCACCAGGGAGGCCCCATTCTCTCTTTTTTTCTCTCTCTCCTCTGTCACTGTTTTTAATATAAACTGTTTGTTAAAAATCAAAATGCTAATTTCCATGAGTATAGAGTTAGGTGATATAGCCCTATTTCATCATTGTGAACTCAGTTCTCTAAATCTTTCCCCATACTCCCAACTAATTTTTTTCTTTAAAAGTCAGACCTTAAGTTGGGGAAAATTTTACAAAGATGAACACATTTGAGTTATGCTTTCAAGATTTGACTTTGCATTGAAAATGCTGATATATTAAACACTCATCACAAAACCCTGGTGATTTTTCTGGGCGACACTAACTCAGCATCTTCAACCAGACTGACATTGGTAATGACAGATATTGTGATGCCCATAGCACTTAGAACAGTAAAGCAACACCAGAAGCTCTGAACACTTCCTCTCTGAAATCATCAGTACCCAGAGCAAATTGCTCAGATATTAGAAACGCTTTCCTGGGAAAATCCCAATCACAATGCCCTTTGAGCTGCCTGGAGTGCGCGGGATCTAAAGTATTTCTTGTTTCTTTTCTCGTCTTATCTGTTGGCTTCCACTTTCCCACTCACTGGTGCTCATAGCCGAAGTCTATCATCACAGTACTAGCAGATGACCACTTAAAACAAGCATTTTAATCACTTTCAGCAAAGTTTATAGTCATGTTCTTTCTAGAGAATCTTAAGCATTTGATGGTGTCTATAGGAAAATTATTTATTTATTTATTACTAAATCAACATTACTTTTATTTGAGTTTTAGAAAAATATACAACAAATTAAACAGTACCAAAATGAGTAATAATTCACCCTCTGGCACAGAGAGTTCTAAGATCTGGTACTCAGTGACATGTATATTCACTTTTTACAAGTTCACTGAGCACTGACCATGAAGATAGACTTGTTAGAAGTATATAAAAGAAAGTTGAGGCCCAGCCCAACCAGCAACTGCTTACAGTGGAGCTCTAGAAGAGTTAAGACATGAAGTTACACAAGGAACATTGTTGGAGTCAGAGAAGATGCCAATTAATATGGTTGGAGCTGAGCCTTCCCTCATGGAAAATAAGATTCTCAGACAAATTAAAATCCATGATCACATTTCATATGGATATATGTCCAGCACTGTACTGCGTGCTCTGAAGGTCACAGAACAAGCATTAGATGTGCTCCTTCTCCCAATGTCTTGCTTTCAAATTGGATAGAGAAAACAATTGAGAGCAATTAAGGCTCAACTCTGTGATACATAGCAGGTTCTTTGGGCCTCTATTTGCATCAAATTCTGTTGACCAGCTAACCAAAAGTCACTTACAACCTCCTTTTCCTTTGCCATCTGAATCTAAAAAAATCTAAAAGCTAAAATACTTGATTTCTCTGCTTAGGAATGGGACACTCTTCTGGACAATGAGATACAGGTAGAATTCCCCAAGGAAGACTTTCTGTCCAAAATGAAAAGGCAAAGCCTCACCAGGAGAACATTCTTTGCCTCTTCCTCCTTCCCCTTTTCTCTTGTATGACATGCAGAAGTGAGGCCAGGAGGGGCAGTGCCATCTTGCCCATGAGGTGACGAGCATGAACACCATGGTCTTCAGGTGAAAGACGACAGAATGGGAAGATGAAAGGAGGCTGAATTCTTGATGGCCTCAGTGAGTCATCATGGATGCCAGTTCTGAACTCTTAAGTGTTTAAGCCACTGTTAGTCTTAGTAGCTACAAAACAATCCCTACAACTAAACCACTCAAGCTCACCTGAGTGAAAAGAAAGAATTTATTATAAGGATACAGAGATCTCTCCCCAAACCTGGTAGAGAAATGCAGCCTGGCTTCCTAAGAAGTAGAGAACAGAAAGTAAGCTGCCCAGGAACCCAGACAGCTATTCCATCTCCCTCTATCCCAGGCCACATAATCTGTTATGCCTAAACTTCTCTGTGCAGCCTCATCATTATTCTCTCTTTGGAAAAAGACCAGATGTTTCCTCTGCCTCCATGCACATGGCTGGCCTCCAAATCTAAGGTTACACGTATTTTCTCATCCTACTCACAACCCCAATTCTTAATCCCCACCTAGTGTCTCTCAGACCCAACTCCAAATACCTAGGTGGGAGAATATGATTGCTCCTGCTTGGGAGAGGTATCTGCTCCCATGGCCTGGTTGTAAGGTAGCACAGAATGAAAATTTATTCACTTAGTTGCAGTCAGCTATTATTTATTGAGCTCCTACTCTAGGCTGAAGCTGTTTTAGACACTGGGGATACAGCAGTGAACAAACACAAGTCTTAGCTCTTGTGGAGCTCACCTTCTGGCTCATGAAGACAGGCAAGAAACAAACAAATATATAACATGTTGTGGAAATATGTGGTATAAAGAAAAATAAAGCAGTATAAAGCAAAAGATCAATACAACAGGGAAAATTATTTTTTTCTATAGGGTGACCTGGGTTCTGGAAAGGTGACATTTAAACATAGATCTAAAGAAAATAAGGGATCGATCTACGTGATATCTGGGGAGTGCTGTTCTCGGCAGAGAACAGCAAATGCAAAGACCCTGAAATCAGAGAATTTGCTTGGCATTTTTTAAGAAACACCAAGGAAGCCAGCATATTTTCAGCAGAGGGAGGTCGGGTGCGAGTTGTAGCAGGTACAAGTCAAGTGAGGGATCAGACTATGACCTCTGGAACCTCAGCTTTGAGAGCAGGGCCCCCATGCAAACCAGACTGATATGGACTGGACAACTGCCCTCAAAATATCTAATACAAACTGGTATAAATGGACTAGAGTACTTAGAAAAGATAAATCATCATGTGTGGAAAGTCAGAGAAGTCTCTATGGAGAAAGTACAGGCAGAATTGAATAAAGGGTAGATCATGGGCTGTAGAATCAGAAAGACCTGAGTTCAAATCCTACCTGGACCACTAGAACTGCAGGACCTTGGACAAGTGAATTACCCTCTTTGACTCTCAGGTAAAACAGAGTTAATACCCACCTTAAAGGATTGTTGTGAGAATGAAATAAGTTAAATTATGCACAGTGCCTCTGATATTTACATGCAGAAAGTCTATGAAGAAAGAGTTCTATGATCAAAGAACTTCGGGAAACACTTCTCTCTTCTAGACATTCTCAACGAACGTTAGTCTAATAACATTCTGGACGTGCATCAGGAAGAAATCCTTGACTTCATGCAGGCTGATATGTCTTCATTTACTTGGAACACTGAACACCTCTCTTACACGTGTGATTCCATGGAACACATCAGGCCTGATGTCTTGGAAGGACGCTTCCCTCTCTGACAGAGAAAGGCTGCAGTGGCTCACTAAGCGGAGCCCTGCAGCACCGCAGACCCACCTTCCACAGGTCTGCTGGGTCCTGGCAGGTATTGGAGAGAAAGGTTCACAAATCAAAGTCCACCAACATTTTCCAAACTACTTGTAACACCCTTCTTCTCCCAACAACGTGACAACCAGTATTACAGAAGAACGATAAAGTCCATTCTTAAGGAGAAGTGGGGAATTTGAAAGGGAAAGAAACAATGAGGACAGAGGACAAGGAGAACATTTTCTTCCTGGAGTTAATGGGACAACATTGATCCAGAGCTTGGGAACATGAGTGGGACCACGTTGAATACCTGCCGTTGTATTAATAATATCTGTGTATCCTTTTTCTGTTAAATGTCCTTGCTCTGCCCTGCCTTTTTTTTTTTTGCGGTACGCGGGCCGCTCACTGCTGTGGCCTCTCCCGTTGCGGAGCACAGGCTCCAGACGCGCAGGCTCAGCGGCCATGGCTCACGGGCCCAGCTGCTCCGCGGCATGTGGGATCCTCCCGGACCGGGGCACGACCCCGCGTCCCCTGCATCGGCAGGCGGACTCTCAACCACTGTACCACTAGGGAAGCCCCCTCTGCCCTGCTTTTAATACAATTCTGGTCATAGGAGAAGGGAGAAAGTCTCCAGTCATCTCGTTTATTGCAAAACATAAAAATGGCAAAGTTCAAAGTGTCAGTCCCTCTATCCAGATGTTTGATTTATTTAAACACAAAAGTCAGGTTTACATTCTAGCTCTGCTAGTTTCTAGCTCTGTGATCTAGATAAGTCACTTAATCTCCCCATGCCTTACTTTTCCTGTTTTTAAATGAAACATTTGGGCTGGAGGCAGTGACAATTCCTTGCCATGCTCAGTTTTAACAGGTGTTTATGGAAGCAGTGACTGACTGGTCACTGCTAACCATTCTCCATCATGAAAATACCTTCCCTCTTGGCTTTCATGACTCCATCCAACATTATTTTTAAGGATATTGTTGAAAACATCAACTTCATAGTCAGTAAACTCTAACTGTATCCAGTTACTCTCTAGTAAAATATATTTTTAAAAAATAAAGCACTCTAATTTCATAGCGTTCAAATTGCCAAGTCATATTATAAGAAAATCATATTTTTTATTAATTTTCATTATTGATATAAAATAAATGATTGATTGTCTTTTTGAAAGAAAAACCAGAATAAAACCCAAGAGTCACATAAGAGACATTCCCAGTCTTAAATTCTGAAGGAAGCCGAATACCTACTTAATGGATCTGAAAATGGTTAGCAGTCCATAAGATCTAAGATGTCCCATTACTTTAAAAAATAGGCACAAACATGGGGCACAAATAACTGAAGTTTGATATAAAAATGAAAATGAATGGTTGAGGAATGCCAAAGCCTTTAATAATTAATACATAAACCTCTGGTAATTTAAATTATGGGCAAGGTAACTCAGACCCAATATACTAATTCACCTTGAGAGTGGGTCGACTTAAAGTTTCCTTTTTAGATATGCATGGTTTACTCAGTAATAATAATGAAAGACAACCACAAAATTCCACATATACAGCATCACTCCCTCTGAACCAGCCCCAGCATGCCAGGTTGCCGAGCTCTTAAACCCACACACCAAGAGTTTAACTTGAGCTTGGCTGGAGGACTTGGATGAGACTTTCACTATTTAGACACAGAAAATATTAATTATCGTCAAATCTGTCATTATCTTCCCATCCCCCCTCCACATCCTCATCTCACCTATCTGATCCTTTTTCCCTCCAGCCAGCAAAATGAAAAGCAGTGATTTGCTGAGTGGATTGTGGTTTCACTCAAAAAGAAAAGGGGCCAGCTGTGTATACCTATTCGAAGTAATCAAAACAAGGAGATGGGAAAGATATTCCTTGAAGTGCCCCAAGGCAATTTTGTAGAAAATCCAGAAAATATGATTTCTTTAGAACAGCTACAAAAGAAAGTCAAAGAAGAGGGGAAAGGGAGAGAGGAAGACAGAGACTGAAACAGAGAGAGACAGAGGGAGGGAGGGAGGGAGGGAGGGAGGGAGAGAGGAGATGACTGAGAGGGAGCTGGGGAGAGTGAACTGACAAGAGAGGAATAAAGAGAAAGAGTAAGAGAGAGGAAAGAAATAAAAGGAGAAAAGAGGCAAAAACAAAATGAGGCTCGAAACCACGTGTTTAATGCCCTCTCCCCGACTCTCTCTGACTTTTGAACTGCATGTCCAGGCAGATAAAGGTGTGCAGAAGCAGCAGGCAGAATTGGCCTGGCATCCTGAAAGAATACACAAACGCCTACAATATGTGACTTCAGGAGCGCCTGGATGACCCACTGCCCAAAATAACACCATTCATCCACTGGCTGATGCCTAAAATTCCACTTTTCATGCTTCATTTATTTTGGAAAGCTCTGATGCCTACTGACCTTGCCCTGGGTTAGGGAACTCTTTCAGCCTGCTTGCAACCATTTCTAATCTTCTTGTAGGTGACTTTCAAAATCTTTCCTGGGTGCTGGTTTGGACCCTGGGGGTAAGAAGAAAATATATGATACTAGTAGATACCTGAGCAGGAAAAAGAGTCAAACCAGAAAGCTAAAGTCATGGAGGAAAAAAATTTGCTCAACTAGCGCTCAGTCCTTGTGAAACCGAGGCTTACAATGAACATTACGTCTGTATTTAGAAGTTAAGGATGATGAAAAAATACCAATTATTATACATTTTGACTTTATAAAGTTATGTACGGTCCTCCCAGACGTTTACTTATGCAAGAAGCAGTGTTGTTTAGTGTTTAGGAGTAGAGAATTTGGGGCCAGACTCCTAGGTTTGAACCCAGATCTACCACTTATTAACTGTGTTGCATTGGACCCGTTACTTAACCTCTCTGTTCATTAGTTTCCTCATCCGTAAAGTGAGGTTAATTAACAGTATTTACCTCATAGGATATATGTAAATGTATGTAAAGACCTTATAATAGCATCTGGTTCATAGAAAGTCCTATTACATGTTAGCTGTTGTGTCTGAATTGGGTCATACACTTATCCCTAAAGCCTTCACTGACAAGAGAGGGAGCTCACCAATCACTCATCTCAAGTCCTGGAGAGCCCCTTCTCTGAATCATATACTTCTCAGAAGAAAATCAACACACAAATAAAACTAGTTCTGGCTAGAATGGAAGAAGGGGGTAAGTGATTGCTGGGTAGGCAATCAACAGTGGCTGCTACATGTGTTGTATCCATTCATCCTTATTACAACCCTATAATGCAATTGCATCATCCCCATATTACAGAGAAGCTAAGACTCAGAGGGGGTTAACTGGCCTAAGGTAATGGAAATAGCAATGATAGGTTTGGTACTTTAAACCAGGCTGTTTGCGAGTCCTGTGTTCTCTCCATCATGATCATCAGATCCACTTTAATGGAAGATCCAAGGCTCCTCCAAGTCTCCATTTGTATAGCTTTCCCTTAGCCCTAAGGAGCTGCGTGCGGAAAGGATTTATGCCCTTGTCTCCATTCTAAAACTTAGGAGAGTGGAGAAATGGAGGAAGTGGGTAAGAAGGACATAAAAAAGAGCCACAAGTTCTCCAGCTATTATTATCAATACATATATTAAATGAACTGTGTTTGAGTCTCAGCTCACTCAAGACACTCATACTTTTTTTTTTTCTAAAAGCTTGAAAGGCATTAGAAGTATCTTAAGTGCTTACAAATAAAAAAGAAATGATATGAATCCTGATGCACTTTTGATAGACCTTGACTCATTTTTCTAATATTTTCCATGAAAATAGGTTTTATGGAGTTTTCTTCTTCATGAATTAGTTTTTGTATTTTACATTTTGCCAAGAAATCATCTGCTTCCTTTCAGATGTCAAATATTTTCCCATGGAACTGTTTGTAGTATTCTCTTATGATTATTTTAATCTTTTCTCCAGAAGTGGTTATACTCTTTTCTGTTTCCTAATTTTACCTATTTCTGTCTAAAATTAGTGATTTTACTACCTAATTCTCTGTTTTCATATTAGCGACAGCTTTATCTTCCTTGTTTTGCCTTAATATGAATCAGGTTTTAGATGATTTGTATATTTATTGCGCTAACTTCTACTGTTATTTTTTTAAATTTCTATTTTCTCATTTCTTTTCATTTTACTTTAATGTTCTTTCTCTGTTTTATAAATATGAGAACTAAGTAATTTTTAGATAGTTTCTCTTCTGTAATGAACGTATGAAAAACTTTGCTGAGTAGACCATGTTTCCTTTTAGAATTTACTATATCACATAGGCTATGATATGTTTTTTCCTAGCTAATTTAGCATTTCAAGTATGATTCTCATAATTATTAAAAAAAAAAAAATTCTCCTATACTCTGCTAGGCTAGAGGGACCCAAAGCTAAGTAGAACCCAGTTCACCACCTGAAATATCTTCAAGTCTAGCATGGTGATAGTCCTGTAAACAGCTGATGCTGCTCATAATAGGATTTATATTAACAGCAAAATCCCTATATAGCAGAAGAGAAGGTTATTAATATCACTACTCCCTTCTGTCCTCTGCAATAGGAATCCCATCCAACCACAGAGATCACAGGAAGTGGCTGCAGATCCAGTTCAGAGATTTTCCAGATAAAAACCTGTGGTTTAATAGAATACTCAGAAGATTCTAACTCCTTGTTTAGAGACCTCTTCTTCTAACTGCTCTGCCTATTTGAAGGACTGGACCCAGTCTACCCTTTTATTCATAAGTTCCCCCTCTGTAACTTTCCAAAAACACTTCGCTAAAGAGGGAATCACCTTTCTGCACTGTTCCATTCAAAGTCATGATATACAGGTTGATAATGTCTCTAGACACAATGTGAATTAGCAGTTGGGGGATTCTGCTTCAGTGTGATGAATCAGCTTATGTCATTTCTCCTCCAGACTGGACAGCTTCCTTTGTTCCTATAATTGATTCAGTGAGGTTACTCATGCTACCTTTCATTGAGGACTTACTCTGTGCCAGATATCGCATTAAATACTTGATATACATCATCTAATTTAATCCTTACAACAGCCCTTTAGACAGGTAAAAATATGGCTATTTCACAGATGAGGAAAATAAAACTCAGAGAGGGTGAATAACTTACACAAGTTAGTAAGAATTCTTCCAAATAGAAAGTGGCAAAGCTATGATTTAAATGTTGGTCCACCTAACTCCAAAGGCAGTGCTCTTAGCCCCTAGACTATACCTTCCTCTTCCTGCACCCTAATCATGTTGCATAATATATTAGAGAACATCCTCGATTTCCCGAGATCGGCAGATTTACCAGGTGTGCCCTCTGCCTTCAACTGAATCACACACAGGAATGTTGAACAGGACAGAACAAGGCCTTGATGTAAGCAGCCAAGGACTATCCTCCATAACGCTAACTGTCCACCCTCTGGGGTAGGGATTGACAAACTAGGGCCTGTGGCTAAATGTGACCCACTGCCTGTAATTACTTTAAAAAGCTTTATTGGAACACGGCCACATCCATTCATTTATATATTGTCTGCGGTTGCTTTCATTCTGTAACAGCAAAGCTGAGTAGTGTGATAGACACTGTATGGTCCGTAAAGTCTTATATATTTGCTATCTATTCCTTTAGTAAGAGGAAGTTTGCTGACTTCCAGCCTAGAACATACCTGACCTCAGATATATCCTGAAAGGTTTGACCTGTGGAATTCTATTATTTTATGCTACGTACACACTTCCCAAGAACACTGAGCAGTGCTTGGCACTTTTCTCCTTCCATGATGCCATATCCAACTTGATGGAATGAGCACATGGACTATAATTGAGAAAGAGGGAAACAGGCATTCTTCACAGCATCATTTACCACATTACTGAGATGGGACTTTATGGATCTGGATGAACTATTTGCTCAGTCTGTAAATCAGTCCACTTCCCAGCATCAGCTTCTGACACCCCATGCTGGGCCAGAAGACCCAAGACTCCTCCTGGCCTCTGGACCCCTGCTGCTCTCCCCACTCAGGGGAGTGGTGACCACTACCCAAATGCTTGCCTTGAGAACACTTGTTCTGATGATCTAGACAATAGATTTCCTAGGCCCTTCGCTGTTCCTGAGCCTTTGTGTCACAGCACCATTTTAACTCCACAAAGACAGAACACCATGCAAAGAAAAGGTACCAAGCCTAAATCAGCAAGCAGGGGTGCGAGGAAGGGCATAGTGACGGAAGACTTTGACAGAAGGGAACGTCCTCTGTGAAGAGGGTCGATCAGCCTGGAGACACAAAGCCTGAAAAATCACATGTTCACAGATCAGAAACACGTGTATGGATATGAAGAACTAGGCTTCCATTTGGCTACAGAGGCAAAAGAAGCACTGATGCGGCAGATTTGGCAAAACAGGAGAAGTTTCTCCGAATGATAGCTCATTAAAAAATGGAACACGCTGCCTGAAGAGGTTCTGAGTTCCCAATTTCTGAGCATGTCAGAGCAGACACCTGTTTCCCTTTGCCAGCTAACGGCGATTCCCACATAGACTGTGACATTGGACTAGGAAAGCTGGAAACTACACTCTAATTCATGGATTGATGCTACCCAGCTCCTCAGTGCATTTGTTTTGAGGTTGCCTATGCATAGTTTTCCAACAATTGGTGTCCCTGAATGATTAATTGGCTTTCAGCACTTCAATCCATGAGCTTTCATGTAGTCTTCTATATTCTGCCCACTGGGCAAACATGTGCCAAGTGCAGAGCACAGACATGTGCAGAGCCCTAGTAAGTGGCACATTTTGATTTGGGGAGGCTTGAGTTACAAGTTAAAAAAAGAAGCTGTGGTATATATATACAATGGACTATTACTCAGCCATTAAAAAGAATGAAATAATGCCATTTGCAGCAACGTGGATGGACCTAGAGATTGTCATACTGAGTGAAGTAAGTCAGACGAGAGAGAGATATCGTATGATATCCCTTATATGCGGAATCTAAAAAGAAGTGACCCAAATTAACTTATTTACAAAACAGAAACAGACTCACAGACTTAGAGAACGAACTTATGGTTAACAGGGGGGAAGGATGGGGGGAAGGGATAGTTAGGGAGTTTGGGATCAACGTGTACACACTGCTATATTTAAAATGCATAACCAACGAGGACCTACCGTATAGCACAGGAAACTCTGTTCAGTGTTACATGGCAGCCTGGATGGGAGGGGAGTCTGGGGGAGAATGGATACATGTAATGTATGGCCGAGTCCCTTTGCTGTGTACCTGAAACTATCACAACATTGTTAATTGGCTATACTCCAATATAATTGTTTCTAATAGAATAGAACTGTGTTGCATTCCTATTCTTAACTTCATCCTACTATCTGCATTCCCTCTTCCACCAGACTATCAGACAACCCAAATCAATTCCTCTCCTTACTTTGAATTAACCCTTTTTCTGCAACATGTATAGGGGTTTTGAAATTCGCCTAAGACTGCAGAGTAGGAGGTGTTGTGTTTGCATATATCTGTGTTTAAGCTGCCCCTTCAGAGCAAGATAATGACACTGGGGACAAAAGCAGCATCTTACACTCCCATCTTACACTCAATGTCTTGAAAGCCCTGGAGGGCTGGGAACTGTAGGGGAAGCTGCCTTGGGGGCAGAAAGCACAGACCTCCTGTCCCATGTTATTTCCTCTCTACCTTTCTGTTGCCAAACCACCACAGTGTAGCTAATTCCTCCTCCAGCAGCATCTCCCCCAGCCCTGCAATTACAGTGGAGACAGAGATGGAGTTGCAAACGAAGTAATAAGGCGGCAAGGAGAGGAGGCCACCATGATTCACCCCTAAAGCACGCGGGGTCATTAAATACATATATGCGGTCCAGTCATCACTAATTTTCCCCACTACGTTAAAAGAAAAGGGGAGAAATAAATGAAAATTAGGTGTTTGGAGAAAACCCTGCCTCTGTTGGTTTCTTCCCCAGGAAGAAGTTTGCCTAAGGGGGCAGGTATATGTTCCAAGAAGAACGCCAAACCTGTCATCATAAATAATCCCAAGGTATTACTTAGAACATCCATAAGCCAAGCCAAGGAATTGTTAATAATATCTGGTTTTTACACTTTACAGTTAATACACACAATCTTTTTGCCCTAGACAACAGCACTTTAAAATGTACTTGAGGCAACATTTGGCCACTTGCCCTATGCCCTGAAATTTTCCAGGAAGGAAGAAAGAGAAACTATGACATCATAACCCAAGACTTTTGCTCATGGCCCAGTTTTACGGAATTTGCTTTTTCTGCTTTTCAGTAGTCACTTAACACTGAATTCCACACATCTCTCCTGAAACCAGCTTCTCATGACTCCTACTTTCCCTAACAATAATAGCATCATCTTCCTCACCTCTCAGACTGCCAATCATTGTTTTTAACTCCTTTTCTCATTCTCTTCCACTTCTGCCATTCCTACCCCCATCCCCACTTCCAGCATCAAATTATGATCTACTGCTGCTGCTTCTTTCATAGGAGTCACCATCTCCTCATCCTCACAGCCATCTCAATGGTCCAGGCTCATCCTCTCTTACCTATTCTGTTGCAGCAGCCTCCTAACTGGTCTCCCTCTCTCCCCCATCCTTCTTTCCCCATCCCTCCCACTCACATCTCTCTTCCCGGTGTTCCTTGTGTTAACAATCATATAAATTGTTCCAAGGGTCTTATTGGAGCAGAATTTCTAATTTTCTCCACCTTGATGACTCCCATCCAACCCTTAAGGTTTATTGCCTTTAAGAAACTTCCCATAATCCCCTAGTTATGTGAACAAGATATCCCTCTTGGTACTCATACCTGTATTAAAATAATTGTATTTGCCTCTCCTCCCTGCAGACTTTGAGGTTTGAGATTGTCTCTTTTCTTTCTTTGAATTGTCAATAGTTTACATACTGCCTGACCTATACAGAGCACTTCAAAAAATTTTTGTTAAATGGATGCACCTCCTCATTTAAAATTCAGTAGTAGCTCCATTTCCACCAAGAAAGTACAAACACTTTATACTGGCATTCAAATCCTCCCTCCTTTATCTGGCCCCACCTCTAGGCTCATCATTCCCTATGCCTTCATTATACTCCAGCAAAACTGCATCCACTCACTCTTCTCTGAATTTCCCTGCTCTTTCCTGACCATATGGCTTCATTCTTGCTGTACCTTCCACCTGGACCACACTCTTCCCCTAACCCTCTCTTTACATCCCAGCTCACCACCAATATTCTAACTCCCTCCTTCAAAGTCATGTCATAAAGTATTTCTTTTATGCTCCCCAGATACAGCCTCAGCTGTATGAATCCTCTCTTTGGTGCCAGCTTCGTTCCAATGGCAGAGCTTACTGCACCTTGAAGCATAGCTGTCCGTATACTCAAATTAGCTATTGCAAAATGCATCCTTCATAGCAGAGACTATGTTACTTAGCTCTATACCACTACAACACCTGATATAGTGATATGCACATATTCATACCCAATGCATGCTTATTCTAGTTGAACAGATTGTCTGAACCCGGTTTGAAATATTACTTTTACGCATGCTACTTGGTGTCTGAGCCAGGTTATCGAGTAGAAGCTTGATCTGGGGGAGATCAGTCAAAAAGAAAAAGGCCTCAGGCTTCCCTATAGGTGATGCATTTTCCATTCTCTTCTTCCTAGAGCAATCAAAAGGCATAAATATGTGCAGTGCCTTAACCTTAGTAAATTTTTGATAAATGAATGGGTTTGTGGCTTACAATTATTACAGTGAATAATAAACTTCACTTTTATACATATATCAAAATTCACTAAATTCCCAAGATATGCTCTTGGGAAGACTTAGTGTCTTGTATTTGTTTTAGAAGAAGCATAGATGAAAATTAAATGTAAGGTAGGAATTGATAGCTATTCATATGTTCTCAAATATGATCAAAATTAGTCAACTCTCTCCAAATGTTTTTAAATCAATGAGAAATACCTATTGCCAAGTTGAGGGACGAGCCTTATTTCCTTTAGAAAAAACAATCAAAAAAGAGGAGGTAGAAAATCCTGGGGATTCTTTTGCAAAAATTTGAATCAGTGGTGGAAGTTTACTGAAATTTCATTAGAAAATCTATACCCTGGCAACATGGTCTTAGAGAATTCTCAGTGCTACTACCTAAGTCCCATGCCTTAATTACTACTCTCCCTACTACACACGTGAGAGTCATTCAAAATCCAAAATTCAGTGACTCCACTGTCTCTTTGAGTCCATGTTCTGATTTAAGTCCTGCATAATATAAAAAAAACTCCCAAGAAAGATTGGCATTGACCTTGAAATTTACCCAGACCGGCCAAAAAAAACAGCAATTATATTTTTTCCTATTCCAAAGAAAATAATATTTTATATAATGGGACTTGGAGACTGGATTCCATATCCCATCATTAAGAGATTTCCCTCCAGTGATTGTGAGATGTTCCATTCACCCAATATTTTCATTTTATTTTAGTGCCAAGAGCTTATCAGAGCTTGGCTGAAGCATGTGGGAGTAATGCCTATCTCAGCTCTAAAAGTCTTCTCAGACCCCTGAGTCTGGTCCACTAGCTCTTTCTCTGAAAATCCCTCCAAGGATCAGTGAAAAAAATTGGAATGAAAGAATTTTAAAAATAAAGGATTTGAGATATCAAGGCATTTGGGGTACAAAATAACTTGTCATCAGGCCATCTCCAACATACATTTTTTCGTTGTCCTTCAGACAAACGCAACATTATTTCCACATAGGAGTGGGCAGACATTGCCTTAGTCATCTTTTCTGTGCTGGTCAAGGGAAAGATCCCAGGGGCAACTTCCAATTTGCCTGGACACGTTTAAAACTTCTGTGGGTTTCTCTAAGTGTGCTTTTAAAGTTAATGCTTTTTAATTTAGTGCTGTGAACTGTTCAGGCACAAGCTAAGGGTCACCCCCATGTAGGCACATAGTATGGAAGAGGGGGGCTCAGTGAGACTTGATAAGCCCCAGATACAGGGAGAATTAAGTGCTAATTTTCTACTCTAGGCTGACCAGTGAGGAGCAGAAATAAAGAGGAGGGAAGTACTGGGAGATTCATCAGATGAGTGCATTGACTGTTTATTTTAAAACGTCCAGGACTAGTAACATGAAATGGTGCTATCTGCGTCCTCTACTACAGGACATGGGCTGATGTGTTCCATGTGTTCCATGTCTAATCCCAAAACTGGGATTAGAACTCAAGTCTCCTGAGTCTTTCTGTAACTTCCAAAATTACACTGCCTGTCACATCCTAGTACAGTTAACATGTAGAGGATAGAGATGAAGGAGGACATAAAAACGTTTGGTTTTCAAACTCTTTGGGGTATCTTTCCTGCCCTCCTTCTCTGAGGAAGATGCACTCCTCTGTGTCTCCATGTTTTAAAGCAGCAATTGTTACATCATACTGCAATTGACATTGTACTTGTCTAGCTCTTCAGCTACACTATAAGCCCCTGAGAAAAAGATGTCATATTTTGCCTTTCCAGAGCTCAGCACAGTGTTTGACATATAATAGGAACTAAGTAGTTGTTGAGTTAATGAACTGATGTTTGATTCCGTGTAGCTACAGACGACAATACTAGGACCAACAGGTGACAGCTTCAAGAGGAGCTTATTTCAACTCACTAGAAGAAAGACCATCCTAACCAGAGCCTCCCAGAGTGGGACACACAAGGCAAGAAATAGGGAATCCTCTTTTACCAGAAGCCTGAAAACAGAGGCTGGATAACCACCTGTCAGGTTTACTGGAGAGAAGATATCTGCTTTGGGTGGTCTACAATTTAGTGATCCTATGATTCCATTCCATTCCAGATCCTAGGCCTTCTCATTTTTCTGAGACAAGAGTCTCTAGTGCCATCTTCCTGTAACCTGGGGTACTTTGTAAAGGTCTATCCTTGCCTGAGCTGACTAGTAAACTTGCTGATCTTATTTAGTATTGGGGCTCTGCAGTTAATATCAAAACAAAAACCAAGAACAAAAATAACCCAAAACCCACCCAATTTAGCAGGAGAAGTCTATGGTTGGGAAGCCGCTAAAACTTGCACTATTAGGTTGATCTGAGTTAGAAGAATGACACTTGCTCACATCCCACTAGAGCACAATACAGTCATAATAAACAGGGGTTTCAATATATACCAGTAGAAGAAATATAGACAAACCAAATCTGAAAACTTATCAGAACCTTATAGATCACCTGAACTAAAATGCTCATGTATAGTCCTCAAGAGGAGACATTTATAATCACATAGCTAGTGCCTGGTAGAGTTGGCACAAAATTCCGCTGATTATAAGGCCAGAATTCTTTTCATTACCCAATGCTGTGAAGCCCACTATAATATAACACTTAATTATACAGGTTCAGAAATACAAGTCAAAGCAGATCCCAATGTGATAAGAGATGCTAAAACTACATATGGGAAAAGCATGCTATAACGTGGTTAATTTATGACATAAATAAATTATAAAGGGATTGATTGCACTGTATTTTTCCTATCAAGGACTGAGTTGTACTCCTGTATCACATAGTTCATCTGTGTTGTAAACTCTAAAACACATGATCTCATTAGAATCCAAACCAAATAAGAGACATTGGGGCATCAGGCTAGATAAGAAAGACAAAGTATACAAGCACTAGGCTTTTGAATATACTAGCTTATTTAGACTAACCAACTACCCGTAGTTATAATTATCTCTATTTTTAAAGATGAGACTGGGGCTCAGAGACATCAACTGTTTAACCTCTTGTCACACTGCCAGTAAATAAGAGAGTCAGGATTCAAATCCATATTTATTTTGTTCTCAAGCCCAAGCTCCTGTCCCAAGGGATCAGGACACCCCAGTCACCCACGACTCTATAAATGAGTTTGATTTAAATAAATAACTTTCCCTCTTTTGGACTTAGATCATCTTTAAGGCCCATTCTAGTTCCAGAAGTTCTCTGATGCAACCTCCGATATTCAAGATTTGAAAGAAGTTCTTATATATATATATATATATTCTATCCAAAAATAAATAATGTAAAACATAAGCATGCACAATAGCCAAGATACCTAGATTGCTTTCTTTGTTATTTTCTGCTAGGACTCATTTAGCTAAGTTTGTCTGAATGTTGGCACGAACTGAGGGCCTTCAGTAAAGAAGCAACACATTCAGTTTCTTTATGTGCGTGATGGGCAAACTTAAGTGAGACATATACTCTGTGCAGAACTCTGTAACCAGCTGCAGCTTACACAAGCATCATCATAAATGCAGGCTGGAGTCAGCTTGTGCTGAAAGATGAGGGCCACCAAATGGTTGGAGACCATATCAGTTCTATGCATTAAGGCAAAGGTGAACGGTCCCTCTACCTTTGGTCCAATTGATCTTAGAGGACAGCCTGTGTAGAGAAAATAACCCATCTCTTCAAGGCACTGTGGTTTAGGGAAAAAGCCCCAGCCTAGGGACCAGGAGACCCAGCACGGCACTATTTACTGAGGACTTTGCCAAGATGACTTCAAGTGAGTCTCAGTTTATTCACTTACAAAATTCAAAATTAACCAACCCTCCTACATTTATTATGAGATCGCACATGCATGTGTGTGTGTGTGTGAGAGAGAGAGAGGAGAATCAAATCAAATAATGAGTGTGCAAGGTGTCTTGCAGATTCCAGGACACTAACATACTGGGAACAGACATTACTATTCTCTCTCTAGCCAAAATTTTGCCTGAGCCATTGACTCACCCACCTCAGAAACAGAGGTGAGATGTCTGTTGTTGGCTTTATTTTTTCAGCACTCCCACAGTAGGAAAAGTCTAGGTTTTGGTGTCATATGGTAGGAAAAGTCTAGGTTTTGGTGTCATAGGGATCTGCGTTTCATCCCAGGTAAAGTGCTGGCTGGCTTTGTGACCTTCAGCATGGTTCAGATAATTTTTCTTTTCTTCAGTTTTCTCATCTGTTATATGGGGATAATAACACCTTGCTAATGGTGATATATGAATTCACAATGACATATCTAAAGAGCCTAAGGCAGTGCCTGGTCCACGGCAGCTGTTCAGTAAATTGTAGTGGCTACCATAATTATTTACCACCCTTTTCAAAGGACCAGTGACAAACAATGGGAAAGGAAAGCTTCTTCCTTTACCTGCCAATCCCAGCCCTACTAACCCTTCCAGCTGTATCACTCACTTGCTATGCGGACTAGGGCATACACTTGGTGCTCAATGAGCCTCAGAACGATTTTGCCGTTCTGCTTTTTACACAGGCCACCACTTCAGCACTTCTGCTGCCACCCAGCAACTGCCCAGGGAAACTGCATAGATTTTAAGAAAATTAGGACTTAAAGAGATGGCTGTTTGAAAATTCTAAGAAGCAATGAGGGGAAACCTTTTCTGAAAGACTCTTCCCAGCAATGACAATTGACAAAGGCACAAGGGATTAAATGCTGAGATCAGGTCAAATTTAAAAATACTTCCATATAGTATAATTTCTATAAAACCACCTGGACCTTTTTTTCACCTTAGTATATCACTCTTATTATTATTTTTAAGAGCAATAACAGTTTCATATTAGAGAATTTTGGTTTTGAAAGACACCTGGAAGATCACAGACTGCTCTCATCACTCTACAGATGTTTAAAAAACAGTCCAGAGAAGAGAGAAGATATTCAAGTGTAACGTCAGGGAGCTCATTCATGGAAAGTCGAAACTCTTATTCTACATCTTCTATCTACCTGGCCAATGCGTCATTCTCTAGATGTTTCTAAAAAGCAGATTCCCTGTTTTCTGATGACATAAGGAGAAGAAAACCTAAAATGCTGGAATTTACAGACTTAAGTCAATGAACAACCTCCTTGGTTGTTTCTCCATCTTTAAGCTCTACTCTCAGCTTCGCCATTGGGGGTCTGGATCACAGTCCCCTAAGGCCACAGTTTACATCTATAAAATGAGGAAGATCGACCCAGATACTCTAAATTTCTTTCCAACTCCAAAAACCTGTATTTCTTGTCACTCATTCTCATTTACTGAATTATAATAATAGCACACTGAAAGAATTTAAACACATCATAAATAGCAGTATTTTCTGCAATAAATCAGAAGAAACAAACCTTGAGCTTTGACTCTGCCAAGTGTCCCCCCAGTCCCCATGTCATTCCTCCAGATGGATTCTCACCAAAACAGACCCTACATAGCCGGGGGGCTCAGCCCCATCTGTTAAACTAGCCTCTTCTCACTTGTATTTTAGCTGGTACACATCGGTAAGGTTTCTTCTTTCTGACATGATCCATGTCAGTGGATCCCCTAATGAAAGGCATCCAAAGTGTTAAAAACAAAAATAATATATTTTAAAAATAAAATAATAATAATAAATAATACATCACTAGTGGTTAAATTATGATTCAGAAAATCATGGGGAGAGTCACAGCTTGTGACCTTGATGCCACATGTTGTCATGGAGAATATGTGTTTAAGATGGATCTTGAGAGGAGGACCCAAAAAGTGACCTTTGATCCAGAACATTGGCGTGATCATCTCTTTACTTGTGTTTTTGCTTATGCCTGGTTTTTTGCTGTGTGTTTTCATTTGTGTTTTGTTTTGAGCTCTTAAAAGAAAAAAAATGAGGATGTTAACTGGGGAATTTCTAAGGACAGATGATTCCCAAAAAAGTTATAAGATTTAATTGCTGAGTCCTAATAGTCTCACTCAGTGAAAATGGAAAGAAAATACATAAACTACAAGGATTCTCTCCGTAGAGAGACCAGAAAAAGCTAAATTGGTGGGGCCTGAAAAACCAACATTCAAACATTGATTACAAAGAGCAACAGCAAAGGCAAGGATGACTTACGTCTGAAAGGTCCAAATTCCCTATAGCTTCCCAGACTCTGTGATTGGATTCCAGAAAGAAACAGGCTCTTTTTCAGAGAACTGACTTCTCTCTTTAAAGCCAAATCCCTAACTTGGATTCCATTTGTTCTTCAGAGTTCTGCCATTATGACACTGAAGACCAGAAGCATTGCCCCCAGAGAAATGTAGTGTCTCTAACACTGCTGGGTTTTCTTGTAATTCAGAGCAACAGAGTTCAGAGAACCTCAACGTGGATGCCCTCACACTAAGTGTAGAGTGAGTATAGAAAACATTTTAGGGTGGTTCTCAAACATTTCCTAGCAGGGGTGGGATCCTGCCCTCTGCAGGAATTCCTAGGCAATAACTTCCTAAGGAGGTATTTCTCATTTAAATATAACCTCCTGGCAACCAAATATTTATCTAGAAGAA
This sequence comes from Lipotes vexillifer, assembly GCF_000442215.2. Classification (NCBI taxonomy): domain Eukaryota; kingdom Metazoa; phylum Chordata; class Mammalia; order Artiodactyla; family Lipotidae; genus Lipotes; species Lipotes vexillifer. The sequence continues at coordinate 935,162 of NW_006785778.1, forward strand.
TGGCCCTGTCCAATCAGGCACCTGGGTTCAGTCCATTACTCAAAAATAACAGTATTGTGGCATTTGGGGAACGCCTCCTCTCAGAGATTTGCCAAGAAATAGCTCAGCAAAACCCCACCATCCACCCATCCTTGTCAACACGCCTCCCAGGGCATTATGAGTGACTGGACAGCACCGCACCCAAGATCAAATCCAGGGCATTCTTGGCACAGATTTCCAAAGGCAAAGTCAAGAGCATGTGTGACAAAATCCTTGCCTGTTGCCCAGTTCATCGCAGTACGTGATGTGACCTGATACTTGCTGAAGATGGTAGGTCCATAAACCCCAAGGCAATTCTGTTTCCAGATTTCATCGTCATCCAAGCAAATCTCAATGACTTTGCTCCATTGGAGTCTGAAGCCATTAATCAGCGTTGCCTTCAAGAGAATGATACTCAGATTCTCATTTATGACTTCTCCTTTCCACACTTAGGTCAAGCATCCAACACTTCTCACCAGGACTGACTCAAAGATCCGATCATATTTTTCTCAGTGCTCCAATCCATCCCACACACCACTATCTGGTGTGGTCAGGTACTCACCAGTCACTGAATACACAGTAATGTGCCTGCCACATATTAATGCACTATAGGCTGTAGGGACACGAGAGAGGCAGAAAACCTCTCTGCAATGAAACCTTTATGACTCCCACTAGCCAATCAAAATATATACAACCTCCTTACTCTGCCATTTGCCATTCTCCGTGAACAGGCTTTCCTCTCCCCGCTCCTCTCTCCCACCACTCTCCCTACACTCTAGCCACCCAGGAGGCTAGTCATGGTTTCTGAAGCAATGTTTTATACTTTTGTATCATCACATCTTTTTTTTTTTTTTTTTTTTTTTTTTTTTTTTTCTTTTTAGTCTAACTTTAAAACGTGGCAAAATTGCCTTTGATTTTAAAACAACTGAAGTTCAGCTCAATTATAAATATATTCACATGAAAACGCACAACCTCCTGCCCACCAGCAGCTATAAGACAGGGGTGAGGACTCAGGGACAGCGAGGTTGGCAGGGAGAAGGGACCTGGAAGCTCCCCAGTGCCCCATGCTCTGGTTCCTCCCGGCCTGGTTGCACCTCTCCTGGGGCTTCCAAGCGACTTGTCTCCTGCTTGCGGGGGCAACAGTACTTATCCGCGGAGCTGAAATTTCTAGGTGACATGCCTGGAAAAGCAGCAGCCTCCACCTGTTCCAGACCTGAAGGCACAACATCTCTCAACTGTTTTCTAAAGTTGTAGCAGATTATCTCTAGCTGATACCAATATTCTTTTCTGAATGATCCCATGCTAAAATTGACAAGTCAAACATAAAAATCGGGTGGCCACAGGGAATGACATTCAATATGCTGTGATAAACCACACGAATCCAAAAAGCAAAGGTAAGATCCTGAGCTCTGTGCTATTGCTTGATTTTTAGAATATCCGACTCCTCGGGGAGAAGGAGAATCGTGCCCTCCAATGCCCATGAGGATGCCGGAACCTTCCAGCTTCTCTTTCCATTTTTCAATGATAGTCATAGACTTGTCCTTACTGGCATCATTAAAAATGGAAAGCTCCATGGAGCCTTCGAAGTCCTGCTGCAAAACAGACCCCAAGCACTCGTCCAGCCACGGTTCAGCGTCATGGACCGGGAGGATAACAGACACTTGGACGGGGGCGCGGGCCTGGCCGAGGGCGGCGGCAGCCGTGTACCCGCTGGCCTGCATGGCGCGCGCTCCTCCTGTACCATCACATCTTTTGATAATACTCTTCCCCTAGTCTATGAGGCACCTTACTGTTCTCTACCAAAATTCATCAGTCTGTCTCTCTAGCAAAAATTCCCAACCTTAAAAATAAGTAATTGGGGCTTCCCTGGTGGTGCAGTGGTTGAGAGTCCGCCTGCCGATGCAGGGGACACGGGTTCGTGCCCCGGTCCGGGAAGATCCCACATGCCGCGGAGCGGCTGGGCCCGTGAGCCGTGGCCGCTGAGCCTGCGCGTCCGGAGCCTGTGCTCCGCAGCGGGAGAGGCCACAGCAGTGAGAGGCCCACGTACCGCCAAAAAAAAAAAAAAAAGAGAGAAAAAAGAAAGAAATAATTGCCTCATCATTGTTCCCATAATACATTGCTTCTGTCTTTCACTTAGGGTTTGTCATGTTATGTTTTGTTCTGTGAAAATTAGTTTTCTATATATTTACTCTCCCTGTTCCCAGTTACAGCTCAGACTGAGGGCAAGACCAATACATAATTCATCTTTCTTTCC
>NW_006785778.1:937443-964692 GCF_000442215.2 Lipotes vexillifer
AGAGACTACTAGGCACTGTCTTCCATTTGTCAAATCATCACATTAAAACTATTACAATTAAAGCTTGTTTCCAGAATCTAGGTGCAGCAATATCCAATTTACTGTGAAGGAGAAAAAATGCAACGGCAACACACAAAGACTGTAACTATATGAAGTAGCTGAAACAACTTTTTAACTAAAAAATCAAAGATTATTAATTACTTAATGTTCTTAATTATAAGTCAGGTTTTCTGCTAGAACCAGCTTCCTCTGCCTGCTGCCACATCACCAAATGGTAAAAAAAATATATAACCCTAGTTGTTTCAGGTGGCCACGTATTGGGTTTAAGGCCACTTCTCCATGCATACCTGTAGAGTCGTCCCTTCTTATACGTGCCTCCTGCTTGGTCTAAACTGGGGGCTACCATCTTGTTCCTAGGAGCATTTTAACATGTACTTTCCCTGCTCCCAGAAATAGACCCCATTAACAGGGCTTAGGCTTTCTTAAACCAACTCATCAAGTTCCTACTTCCATCAGAAAACAGGCTTCAGCTCTCCATTATTTTGCTGCAGAGTAACAAGCCTTGAGTTGAGTGAATAATTAACATTTCTTTCCTGTGAAACTTACAGCATAGAACTGTAGTCCTAACTGTCCCATCAGTGACTCAGTAACTTCTCAGGGAGTGTCTCTCTATTAGCATTTTGTAATACTTTAAAGGATACTTGTAGAGTTCCACCTTCTTAATTAAAAAAAAAAAAAAAAAAGCAGAGCATATTGGAAAGCAAAAAGAAACTAATGTATTTGGAGCACCTATAACAGTCATCAGCTTGGCACTTCTCAAGTGTTCTCATTTAATCCTCACAACTCTATATGGTAGATATTTATTAACCCCCAAATATGAACTATATGGCTGGGTCCAGGGAGTTTGGACTAAGAGAAGAGCAGGGGGGTAAAAAAGAGGAGAAAGAAGAAGAATGTGTCAGTTGAAGCTGGAAAAAAAAAATGTATCAAACACCAACTCTGGCCTATATTCTCTCCACTGGTTCCATCTTTCCCTGGGGTCTGCAAAATGAATGCACAAAAGTTCAAGTTCTGCCACCAATGTTAAACACTTTCCCAAAACAAAAACTGTCATTGGTCACAATATTCCTTGACTGCTGACAAGGAGTTCTTATTATTCTCATTTCACAAGAGCAATGGTGGAAAGAAGGTTATAAAATCATTGGTCCACAAGATGGCAGAGACCTTAACGGTTGTCTAATTTCATCCCTTTCATGTTACATGGGGGTAGAGCAAGGCTCTGAGAGGGGAAACAACTTTCTTTCAAGGACACACAGAACACTGAAGACACAATAGGGATAAAAATTCAGATTTTCTTATTCCCAGCCCAGCAGAATCTCCATGGTGCATTTCTAAGTAGTCACATTCACTTGACTTGGATTGACGAAAGCTAGTGCCCTTCAATAGCAGAGCAAAGAGCTAAAAAGAGAGACCTCCCCAGCCCCCACCCTGCCTCTCCATGCCTACACCCATTCCATCCACCTCCCAACATCTTGCTGCCTCGATTTGTTAACGTGAAACCCTCCTCAAGAACTCACATGAACTTCCCAGGTCTCTTAGTTGGGAGTAAAATGCCACAGCATCAAGGTGCACATCTGATTTTAATCCCCCAAATCTGTTTCCATCATCACTGATAAAGCCTTGTGTTTATATACCTTTCCCCAAGAAGCCCAGCATGATTTATGAACATTATCGCATTACACAATAAGTAATTATTCTAAGAGATAAGTGGGCAATTTGATTCATTTTATACACTGAATCAGACCCATTTTCCAGCAGTTCCAGAAACGGTCCTACAGTTTAGAGCAAGGGCTTTCAAACTAGTTTTACCTGTGAACCCCTTCCCTCTAGGGAATGCCAATGCAAGTGACAGATACAAGCTGAATTACTCTAATTCTTCCAAAAGCCATAGCTCATCAACAACTAAATATAAAACTCATCTCCACATCGGTGTCCCTTGGGCCCTCACGTTGGCCTGTTTTGAGTTCCTCAGAGGTGCCAGGTTCTCTCCCTCCTTTATACAAACTCTTCTCTCTCCCTGGACCACTCTCCATAACTTCCTTCACCTTGTCAACACCTACTCATTCTTTCAGTCCGAGTTCCAGAAGCCTTTCCTCAGAGAAATCTTCCTTCATCTTCACCCTCCGATTTAGGTCTAAATCCTGTAATAAATGCTCTGATCGCCCTCATGCAGTAGGCTACCTGTTCCACAGCCTCCAGTGTCTACCTCCTGACGTGCATGGCCTCGTGTGGCACCCACCCCTTGAGCATAAGCTGGATTTAGCAACTTGCCTCCAGTGAATAGAACATGGCGGAGGTGATAAGCTGTCCCTTCCAAGATTAGGTTACCTAAAGACTGTGGCTTCTGTCTTGCTTAATCTCTCTCTTTCTTTCTCACTCCCTCCCTTGTTCCCTGTGAGGGAGGCCAGCAGCCATGTTGTCAGTAGTCTTAGAGAAAGGCTCACACGCCAGGAACCGATCTCTGTGGCCATCAAGGACTTGAGCCTGCTGACCACCACATGAGTGAGCTTGAGATGTCACGGCCCCAGTGACCTGAACCACAGGACTCAGCTAAGCCACACCCACAGCCCTGACCCAGAACCAGAGAAATAATAAATGATTTTTATTTTATGCTACCAAGTTTTAAAGTAGTTACTTAGCAATCTATAATTCACATACCGCATATAGCAATCCTTCAAAGCACTTTCACTGTTGTAATTTTATACTTATTGGTATGATAATTTGACTGTCCCCTTGGCTGTGAACTCCGTGAGAGCAGAAACTCTCTCTTTAGCACAGTGGCATCACAGTGCCCAGCCCAGCATCTGGTAATGGCAAGTGCTCGGTAAATGTCAGTGGCGTGAATAGTTTATTCCAACCATCGACTTTTCCCCTAGCCAAGCAGGCCCCCAAATAATAAGCGTGATGAGCGTCTTCCACTTGTAGGCTCACAGCTCCTTCCCTCACTCCCCCTCCCATACAAAGAACACCTGATTCGGTCATGACCTGCCAGAGCTTCTACTGCAGCCAAATCTTCTCATATCCATGGTCTCCTTTTCTCATCCACTGACCCAGTTGAGATTATTATAATTTCCCAACTCTACCCTCAGAGAATCTGAGAATCTCTCCCTTAGTCTGCCCCTTTCTCCAATATCTGTTTCCTCCAAACCATCTCTTATATTGTTGCCCCCCCATCTTCCCAAAGAAAAATGCCAATTGTTTTAGCTCCTCCGCTAAAACCTTCAACGTCTCAGATCCTAAGATGATTAAAACCTAAACACCTCATATTACAAATATCATATGATATCACTTATATGTGGAATCTAAAAAAAGGGTACAAGTGAACTTATTTACAAAACAGAAGTAGAGTCACAGATGTAGAAAACAAACTTATGGTTACCAGGGGATGGGGGGCGGGGATAAATTGGCAGATTGGGACTGACATATACACATTACTATACATAAAATAGACAACTAATAAGAACATGCTGTATAGCAGAGGGAACTCCACTCAATACTCTGTAATGGCTTATACAGGAAAAGAATCTAAAAAAAAAAAAGAGTGGATATATGTTTATGTATACTGATTTATTTTGCTGCACACCTGAAACTAACACAACATTGTAAATCAACTATACTCCAATAAAAGTTTAAAAGAATAAAAATAAACACGTCATATAATTATCCAAAACCATTCAAAAGCTTCCACCATGCCTCCTCAACAGCTGAGACCCAGCCCCACAGGAGAACTGGCATGATCACACTAGTTGGGCATTTGTCTGCTTATGCCTGAACTACTCCTCACTCTCTGCCCCAATTCTGCTCATCCTATAAAGACCTGCTCAAATTCCACCTCCTCTCTAAGACCTTCCCATATCTCCCAGGAGAAATTCTCTCTCCCTCTCCTGTGCCCATGGCACTGTTGGCTTTCCACTGGAGCAGTAATCAAAGCCTGGTTAAAGCATTAGATCATATGTGTCTGTCTTCCCATGAGACCACAAACATCCTGGGGACAGAATCCAGGCCTCATCACCTTGTCATCGTCATACCTGCTACATGGCAAGAGCTCAGGAAGGCCTCAGTGAATGTAATCGAGTTACTACTTTGAAAGAACATACATTTAGGGAGCGCTTTTTATTTTCAGAATGCTGCTGGGAGGGCAGATGACTAAGTCAGTGGCTTTTTTTTTTTTTCTTTTTTTAAGCAAAGAGACCACAAACCACCTTTGAAGCCAAGAAAAAGATGTGATTGGAGGGAAATGAATTGCTACCTTTAATCCTCCAGGGAGTTTGGAAAAACAACAAAATGCCACCTTCCACCAGATCATTTCTTTTTAATTAAAAGTTAGTTGGATTCCTTTGGAGCACTCAATTTTCTGGTCAACAAGATGTAACCAATGCTATCCACACCCCCTCCCCTGTCCTTCCACCGCCACTCCTGGAGTTAGGCAACCCTTGGGGGTGGCAAACACTTCAGCTGTTTGCTCCATGCTCATAATTAGATTGTCTAGACAGGAGATATTGCTGGAGCAATAGGAAAATATTTTACAAGGCGTTCCGCAGAACCACACTTTATAACAGTGATTAGGACGCACTGACAGACGCGAAGCCAGCAGAATCAGCCTGGGCCATGAGCTGGTTTCACCCAGAGCAGAGGAGAGGCCCCTTTCAAGCTCTCATCTGACAAACATATGCCAAATTAGAACTCTGGGGGCACGGAGCAGCTCGTTGGCCTTTGGATCTCAGGGAGCAAGGTTGAGATGATGGGTTTATGTCTGGGATACCCTCCTCTCTCATGCCTTCCTCTTGCTGACACTAAGTCAACAGGGACAGCTCCTAGCCCCTGCTTTCACCAGCGTCTCTACAGACAGGATGAGGGGTGACCACCTCAAGCAATTTCTGAGCCTCTCTCCTGCAGCATTGCTATCCCTTATATTTTGCAGAATGCAAATTTTCAACGGCATGGAGAGATAAATGTGTAATGCCGACTCTTGCAGGAAGGCATTTCTAGGCCTGACCTTCCCACTCAGCTTTTGTTGGCATATCAATGTGACAGCAACAATATTTTCCAGCAGAATATCTTAGACCTTTTTCACAGGAGTAATTGATTAGGTAAAACCATTCAGCCCTCTAAGGTGAATGACTTGGGGAAATTGCTACATAAATAGAATACCACAAAAGCATAGGATTTCAAGACCAAAAAAAAAAAAAAAAAAAAAAAAAAAAAAAAAAAAAAAAAAAAAAAAAAATTAAAAAAGGAAAAAAAATTTTTAGAGATTTAGGGGTAAATTAGGAATTTGGGATTAACGTGTACACACTACTATGTATAAATAGGTAAGCAACAAGGACCTACTGTATAGCACAGGGAACTATATTCAGTATTTTGTAATAACCTATAAGGGAAAAGAATCTGAAAAAGAATATATGTGTGTGTGTGTACATGTGTGTATATATATATATATATATGAATGACTGAATCACTTTGCTGTACACCTGAAACTGACACAACGCTGTAAATGCTAGGAGTTGCCCCCTGTGGACTTAGTATCAGCATGAGGAAGGTATGAAAGAGGAGGGCGTCCCAGACATTATACTTCATAAAAAAAATTCAGAGATTTTATAAGTGAGGAAACTGAAATTCAGCCAGGGGAGGAGACTTTCCTGATTAAGAAAGTAGATCAGGACCCAGATCCCTGAATCCTCAATCAGTGTCTTTCTCCCAAACCTATTATAGAAGCTTACATCCTTCAAGTGCTTATTACATACCAGATATTTTTCTAAATATTTTATATGTATTATCTCATTTAATCTTCAACATGGACTGAGATAGATACTGTTACCCTCTCCAGGTTCCAGGTGAAGAGACTGAGGCACAGATTGTTGTGTGACTTGCTCTAGGTCACCCAGAAGCAGATCTAGGATTGGCTCCCAGGCAGCCTGACTTCAGAACCTGCTCTCTAAAGCTCTAAACTATTTATACTCTACCTCCTGATTACAGACTTCAGATAGGAACAGAGGTCACGAAATGGGGCCCATTTATCCTCAAAAATTACAATGCATTTGAGGACCAGTAGGAACTAGGTGCATGACAAAGGGAGGATTTGAAATCAGAGGATCTCATGTTCAAGAGCCCATCATCATGTATCTGTTTGACTACATACAAGTCACTTGACCACTCAGTTTCCTCATCATTATCTCTTGTGGGCATATTTTTAAAAATGGAAGAGTTAGCAAGTAAATATGGAGTTTTAGAACTCTTTAACAATTATTTTAACACCTTACAACTTACAAAACACTTTTATATCCTTTATTTAAATCTATAATGACCTATGAGTTAGGCCTGACAGGGATTTTTATTATTGACATTTTATAGATCGGAAATTGAGAGCCCAGGAATTAAAATGAATTGTCTAAATTCAAGCAGTAAGAAAATTGCTGTGGCTAAAATTGGTCATAGCTTTAACCTAATGGTTAATCTCATAGAAACGGAGTCTTCCTCTCCCTCCTCCACTTTTCTGGGAGGTTGTAGACACAACAGGATTACAAAAATTAAATTTTAATTGAAATCTGGGAATGAATCCAATTATGATAGAAATAAGATATAGGGTTCTCATCTCAGATAAGGAACAATAAAGGCTATGTACTAGCAACTAGTTAAGCTAGTTACTTTGTAAGATAAACCAGACCTTTTACCATTTCCTGGTTTTGTGTCTGGTGAATGTTCTAACCCAAAGAGAATCTTCCTTCATCTCACAGATAAATGATCCATAGCCTGTAGTTGTCTCTTCCCATCACACTCTCACTTCATATTAAGCCAAAGGCAAAACAGTGAATAAAACAGAACAACTGTGTGTTTTAAGTACCAATACGTGGCATACACTGGCACAGGTTCTGCTAAGTTCCAATAGTCCTCTTCACAGCTTCTTAAAGAGAAGCAGAAGCTACATTTACAGGAGAGGTTATCTTCACCCAGAGAGACAGAGAGGAGGAAAGGAGAGGACAGAGGATGAAAAAACAGAAGCAAGATCACAGACAGAGAAAGAGGAGAGGGAAGGGACAAGGAGGGGAGGGGAGGGAGAAGAAAAGGAGATAAAATATTATTTATTAAAGGAAAAGAACACTGGACAGGAAGTTAGAAGAATTGATTTTGAAGCCCAACTCTAATACTAAATAGCTGATGGTGCATGAATCCCTGGACCCCTCTCGGTCTCACTTCTCTCATCTCTAAAATGCAGTCAGTCCATGCTATTTATTCTTGCTGTTGAAGGTCAAATGGCACGAAGGAGGTAAGAGCTCTTGGTAAACAGTTTCAGCATTACCTTCTGCAGCCAGCAGGTGCTAATGTTAAGTCACTGCATTTTCTTATAACAAGGGAATTTGCTCACTCTATTCAGGCTTTTCTCTGGATTCAGTTTATGATTATTTAGCAGGTGATTTTCCCTTGCCTATTCCTCCTTTCCCTGCCTGCTGCTGCCTGAACTCTGACTTATAATGGTGACTTAATGCCCAACCAAGAAGGGCTAACTGACTTGGAAATAAAGATAAAAATCAAATTAATCTACTTAGTTCCATGTTAACAAAAGCTTTCATCTGGGAGAAAAATCAGAACTTGTTAACACCTGATATCTATAAGGCATATTACAAAGTGCTTTCAAATTATCACATTAGAGCTGTACAATAAGACTATTAATGAAACAGAATGACAGTATGAATGACCTTTCGAAAGATGAGGAAACAAAGTTAACAGTTGTAAAATTAGGACTGAAATCCAAGACTCTATCCCCTGTTCAGAACTCTACTATGGAGGTTTGCTAAGAAAAACTGAGCAGAACTTTAAAACCCACCCTTTCATCACACCATGTTCCTACACCTGGGGGGCCTAGAATAAGCATTTTAATTTTTAACAGCATGCTAGCTGCTGGGACAGGCTTTCTTACTCTAACCCAGGATGAAAATCTGAATAAAGCCACACAAGTTAATTAGGAGGCCCAGAAATACACCAACTCTCTATGGTAATAACTGGGTGCCTCATGGGAAATCAAATAAAACAAACCATAAAAAATGAAATTTGTCTGGTAAAACTAATGAAAGAAGGGAGGTGAAGGATGAGAGAATGTGAGAATAGTGTGAATATGTAGATTTCTTATGTTTCACAATGGAGCTTTAATATACGCTGCTGAAGATGGCATATCAAGTGGAAGCATATTCTTTAAATAAATAACCATGATATAACTAATAACAATAATTATAAGCAACTTTAAAAAATGAATGATAGAGAAGTATAAAAAGAAGATGAAAAAGTGGGTTGTTAATGCAAATGAGTTTATCTTAGGAAGTAAATAGATAATATTCAAAAAAGATAGAATTAAGATTACTATAAATTACACTAATAGTCACTAGTAGAAAGAGACTCTAAACTTTCTTGCTTGAAGAAAAATATGCTAAATGGAAAACAAAGGAAATATAGAAAATATGGTAATATATTTAGAAAAATGCAATAATACAAAAATCAAGATGGCAGAACTAAGACTGTAACTGTCACATTGATATGTATAAATAGGTTAATCTTACCAATTAAAAGAAAAGACCCTCAGGTTGGATCACAAAGTAAAATTCAATCATATGCTGCATAAAAGAACACATCAAAAAATAAAGAAACCCCAAAAGTTTACAGTAAAAAACAGGCAGAAATATATGAAGAAAATTCAAATAAAAAGGACATAAGGTTTACAATATTCAGCAGACAAGACCAAAAGCAAGGAAGACATTAAAGGAGATAAACTTTATAATGAAAAAGATTATAATCTAAAATAAGGATTCAACATCTATAAATGTTCCTACATCAAACAAGACAATATGAACATTCATAATGTTAAGTCACAAAGTAAGAAAAAAAAAAAAAAGCATAATAGTTAAGGAAAATTTAATTCTCCTCTCTCAGTCTATGAGAGATCAAGTAGCCAAAAAAACTTAATGAATAATAGGCAAAGACAAACAAGACACAAAGAACATAATGATAATGGATCTAAGTACCATTTGTTGAATTCTATACAAAGAAAGCAGAGACTGCACATTCAAGTATTTATTAAATGTTGATATAAATTAACAATTGAAATGTAAAAATATTCAGTAAATCTCAAGGAGTAGAAATAGTAGAGAAGACATTTTCTAAACACAGTGTAATATTAAAACTAGAAATTAATAGCAGAACTCAAGGGAGTAGGCACATTATAGTCAAACTTTGAAAACTAAGATAAAGGTAACATTTGAAAGTAGCTAGAGAATACACAGAGGAATAGCAGGTCAGATGACTGTGGACTTCTGTCCAGAAATTATGGAGGCCAGAAAACAGTGGAACAATACCTTGAAAATTCTGAAAGAAAAAAATGTCAAGTCCGAATTCTCTAACTAGAGGAAATATTCTTTAAGAATAAAGGCTAAATAAAGACCTCCCCCAAAATAAAAAATAAGAAATTTTATCACAGTAGATTACACTACAAGGAATGCTAAAAAGTAATTTTTCATGTGTAAGGAATATGACCTCAAAGAGAAACTTGAATCTTCTGGAACAAACGAAGAGCATCAGAAATGAAAACATGTGCATATAAAAGATAACTTTATTTTCTAATTTCTTTGAAATACTTATGATTTCTTAAAGCAAAATTTATAATGTTATCTTGTGGGGTTTAAAATGCACATGAAAGTAACATGCATGACAACTGCAATGTAAAAGGCAGTGAGGAGGGGATATAAATGGAGCTATATGTATATTGTATACATATATTTTAATTTTCTGTGTATTATAATGTTCTGACATCTTTCTGGCAGGGAAGAGACTGCCCCTCTTAGGGGTAGCCCACTCTTAGAGATAGCAAAATGCCCAACACATGGACTTTGATATGCAAATTAAACAATCCAGAGGCATGCCTCCTCTATCTGGCCCATACTTCCCATAAGGCAATATTCTTTTGCCTTAGCTAAGAACCAGGTACCAGGCAACCAGGAACCACCTGCAGTTTAAAGTCTATCAAAATTATTCATACTGGCCAATCATAAACTGTTTACCCTGCCCTGCCTTGCCCTTCCTGTGGAAACTCTAATAAAGATCACGGCCTAAGTTGTCCCCCAGCTCCTGCCCCTCTGCCTCTTGATGGACACTGTGTCTTCCCTTATGGCCCTACATGGCATATGGTGACTCCCTTTCTGGGACTTGTGAGTATAATAAACTTCTTCCTTCAAAGCCTCATTCTTGTTTCCTCCTGTGACTACACTGACTTTATCATGCTATTTCCAACATTTACATTCTTAGAACAATGTATTTACAAGGTTTCTATGATTTAAGTGTAGTGTTATAATATTAACTCTAAGTACATGGTGAAAAATATTTATATTATAATTTCTAGAACAGTGATTCTCAATTCAGAGTGATTTTTACCCCCAGGGCACGTTTGGCAATGTCTGGGGATATTTTTGATTGTCATAACACAGAGGCACGGTGCTATTAGCACCCAGTGGGTAGAGGCCAGTGTTGCTGCTAAACATCCAACAGTGCTCAGAACAGATTCCCACACCAAAGAATGATCCTGATCAAAGTGTAAATAGTGCTGAGGTTGAGAAAATCTGCCTAAAGCAACTACAAAATTATGTAAAATGTTATAGCTAAAAAGCTTATATATATTGTATTGGGTTGGCAAAAAATTTCGTTCAGGTTTTTCCGTAAGATCTTATGGAAAAACCCGAACTAACTTTCTGGCCAACCCCATATATAATTATGGAGAATTATATATATGTAATTATATATATAAGTTGAAGAATATTTATATACTTACAAAGAAGTTTGAAAAAAGTACAAAGAAATAAAAAATAGAGGGGAGAAAGAGAAAACAAGTAATAGGTATCCTTAACTTCAATCATATCAAAATTACTAAATTACAAAAGGAACTAAACACTCTAATTAAAAGGCAGAGACGGTCAGAACAGATTAAAAGTATGACCCAATTATGTGATCTCTACAAGAAATGCACTTTGAATACAAAGAGAGATAGTAAATGGATGAAAAAATATATACTATGCAAAAATAAGTATAAAAATGATAGAGTGGCTATAATAATATGAGATACAAAATAGATTTCTAGACAGAGTACTGCCAGAGATAAAAAGTAACATTGCATAATGAAAAAAGGCTCAATTCATCAAAATGACATACCAATCATGAATGTGTGTGCATCTAACAGACTCTCAGAATACATGAAGCAAAAAATAATAAAATTAAAGAGACAAGAGAAAATCCCACAATAATAGCAGATTTTAGCATTCCCCTCTCAGTAACCAATACAAAAAAAAACTAGACAAAAATCAGTAAACCCATTATCTAAACAACATTATCAAACTCAATGAATTAATTGATATCTATAGAAAACTAAACACAAAATTCTTTTCAAATGCACATGATACATTCAGAAAGACGTACTATATAGTTGAGTCAATAAAAATGTCTCAATACATTTACAAGGATTAAAGTCAAAGACAGTATATTCTCTAAGTTAAAACTCAGTAATGTTAAAACATCTAGGAAAACTCAAAATATTTGGAAATTTTCCAGTACACTTTCTAAAGTACCCATGGGTCAAAGAAGAAATCACAAGGAAAATTAGAAAATCTTTCTAACTGAATGATAGTATAAACACAACATACCAAAATCTGTGAGATGTAGTGAAAGCAGTGTGTAGAAGGAAATTTATAGATTTAAATGCTCACGTTAGAAACAAAGAAAGGCCTAAAATCCATGCCCTCGGGTTCCACATTAAGAAGTTAAAAAAAGTAAAAGGGAAGTAAACCAAAAAGTAAGTAGAAGAAATAAAAAAATAAAGGAAATAGTAGAAATCAACTACATAGAATCAGACTGTTGTGAAAATTGGCAAAGTGAAAAGCATGTTCTTGTTAAAACCAAAAAAAAAAAAAAGAAACAATAGGTTCATCAACAGAAAAAATAAAGAGAGAGAATGCAGATCACGAAAATTAAGAAAGAAGACATTAAATGGATAATAATGGAATATTAACAACTATATGCTTTCAAATAAAACAACTTAAACAACAAATTCCTTGAAAAATATAATTTACCAAAATTAACACAGAAGAAAAAAGTACGAGTAACTCAATATTTAGAAAACAAATTAACTTTATTATCTAAAACTATCCCACAAAGAAATCTCAGGCCCAGAAAATTTCCTTTGTAAGTTCTATCAAACACTCAAGGAAGAGATAACACCAGTTATACACAAAATCTTTTAGAAAATAAAAGAGAAGGGAACACTATCCAGCTTGTTATATGAGGCCAGCATAACACAAATACCTGGCAAAGACATTACAAAAGAATGAAAGTAATACACTAATATCCTCATGAACATAGACACAAAACTCTTTAATAAAACATTAGCAAGCTGAATTCAACAATGTGTAGAAAAGATAATACATCATGACTAAATGTGTTTATTTTAAGACTGAAAGGTTGATTTAACATTCGAAAATCCTATTAACAATAGGATTTTTTTTAATTAGGCAAGCTGATGGAAAAATAAATATGCATAAATAAATAAATTCTTGTAAAAAGTTAATAAGAGGGGAGTAACTCTACCAGATATTAAAATGTAATAAAATGTTATAATAATTAAAATCATTTTGTACTCTAGTAAACAGATGAATGGATAATCCAGAAATAAACACAAATACACATGGTAAAATATATATTGATAAAGGAGAGCACTGAATAAATGATGTTGAGAAATCTAGCCTGCCATCTGGTTAAAAAAATAAAGCTGATTGCTTATCTTTTTTCTTACTTAAGGTAAATTCCAGATGAAACATAAATTTAACTATTTTTTTAAATAAATTGTAAAAACTTTAGAAGAAAACGTGGAAATATATTTTATAATTTCAGTGGGGAGAAAACCTTTCTCAAAAAGAAATAAACTCAGAAGTCTTGAAAGAGTGATACATTTGACAACCTAAAACTCAAAGACAGTAAAACATAGCATTATAAAGTTAAAAGAGATATGACAAATGGGAAAAAAATATTTGAAATATATATGGCAGAAACAGGACCAAGTTCTTTGTTATGTAAGGAGCCCTTACAAATCAGTAAGAGAAAAATCAATATCTCAATAGAAAAAATATGGGCTATGATCAAAAATAGGCAGTTCACAGAAAAAGAAATAAAACTACTTTCTAACCTAAGAAAAACACCCTCAACTTCCTTCAAATTCTAGTGATGGAAATTAGAACAAAAATAAGACATTTTTCTTTATTTCCCTGGCAAAGAAAAAGAGTTTCATAATACACAATATTGGTGAGAGTGTGTGAAAAAGGATACTCACACATTGAGGGAGCATGAACTGGCATCACCTGTTTCGATGGCAATTTGGCAGTAGCTGTCAGTGGAAATTCACATGACTTTTGACCTAATAATTCCACTTGCAGAAATTTACATTACAGCTACATTTGCACATATGCGCAAATCCTGTAGACAAGGATATTTATAGCAGCTTTGTTTGTAGTAGAAAAGATAAAAATAAATATCCATGAATAAGGGGCTGGATAGATAGATTAGACTTGAAATGCAATATTCTGCACTATTAAAAAGACTGAAGTTAATCTTTCCATGATTACATAATAAAGTCTCCAAGGTATATGTTTGGGTAAAATAGCTTGAGGCAGGACATTTTATGGTATGTGTACCCGCTGGGTAAAATAATTTGTGATAAATGTATGTGTATATCAATATTACAAATATGTGTAAACCCACACATATACATACAAAGACATTTTTATTCTTATATACTTGCATATTATTTCTCAAAAAAAAAAGAATAAAACAAACGAAACTGCTAACTATCACCTATGAAAATAATTCTGGAAAACTGAAAGTCTGGGTTAGGAGAGATATCCTGACAATAAATAATTTTTTGCGATGTTTAAATAGATGTTTACCACGTGCCTATATTACTGAAAAATCCACCAGTTCAAAAAAGTCAGTGAACTAAATCAATCATTTCTAGCACCCATGAAAAGAGCAAATAAGAAATAGGTTTCTGATATGATACGCTTTATGTAAGGAAACCCAATCACTTGATCGGCCTATACTTTTTTCAGTATTTTAGAAAGATTTTTCAGCCAGGTGCTTAAAGAATGACAACAGCAAAAGGTACCTGCCCTAAAAGAGTTCACAGTTCCATGGGAAGAGTTCACATTCAGAGGTTCAGAGGGAGGCAGCTGTCCTCCGGCTTAGATTTAAAATGTTGAAGAAAGTCAGTTCTTCCTGAGACCATAACAAGAATTTGCTCAGTTCAGCAACCCTCCTCTATAGACCTCACCAGGTCTCTTGGTAACTGTCAACCTCTTCGAGAGAGGTGATGTCCCCTCCTCCACTAAGCTTCCAGGAAAGACCCCAAAGAGACTTCTTTCAAGAAGTCTTATTAGCCATCTTGGGTTCTGTTCATTAAGCTTTGTAGAATAATTTCAATTCCCAAAGGCAATTGACAGCTGCTGGGGGTGAGGATGGCAGCAGGACCCCAAGAACAAGGCCCTCCAGTGGTTGCTGTTATAAAGCCACACTGGTGGATTTGGCTGCACCTCTCTCTGGAATGTTTCAGACCTGACTGACCCTGTGTGGTAGGCATTACTTTTGTAGGAAAAGGTTGCAGGAACATTGTACAGCAAGGAAGGGTAGAAATGGTCAATTGCTTGGGGCTAGAAGCCACGGGTTAAAATGTCACGAATAAAGGCACCAAGGTGTCTAGAACCAGACTGCCTTAATTAAAAGCACTGGGTATTTTGCAGGTGACAGCAGTCTTAGGAGACAGGGGGGTATTCAGGCTTACCTCACAGATGGGAGTGGTACTGTATGGTGTTTACTCTACAGAACTTTTTCCCACCTTCCTTCCTTTGGTTGCTCTCTCTTCCTTCTGCTTGGAATATTCTTAAGCTTTTGTTCTTTGGCTGACTCCTACCCGATGTCAAATATTGGCTCAAGCTCTTCTCCAGGAAAGCTTCTCTGGTCTCTGCCACAGGAATTAGGTTAAAACCGTTTCCTCCACGTCCCCACAGCTCTTTCCACTTTACATTCAACCACTGACTTGTCAGGTACTCATATTAAAGTACAAATGTACTTAAAATTGTACCCCTGGTGTCTGACATAGAGTGGAAACTCAAGGATTGTTTGATGAATTCGGCTACAGTGTCACTGTCCTCCCCTGGATTCTCCCAGCTTACAGCACTGAACTGAACTTGGTGATTGTTTCCCCTGCCTGCCCCACACCCACTGCACCACTTTCCTGAGTCTAAGACATCATACTCACTTGTCCAGTGACATTGTAGGGAAGGAAAACTTGCCCAGGCAGATGCGATAGACAGCACTCAGGGGGAATCCATTGCAACTGCACACAGCCGAGCATGATGAAGTCGTATTTGCAGATCAAGAGAATCCTGTCTGTGACCAGCAAAATCCTCTCCTTCTCATTGTTCCAGCGGTCTATCCTGCAAAAAAACACCACAGAGAACAAAAGTTATTTGCATAATCTTTCCAAGTTGAAAATAATGGAATTGTCTGAAACATATCTACTGACACAGAAAATAATGAGGTTTGATCACCTCGGAAGAAAGAGAAGTTGAAGAATGCCATCCCTTCTCTCTCATTCCGGCCCCATGACTAAGGGAGGAGGGAGGTGGAGGATCACAGGGAAAGGTTTTGTTTTGTTTTGTTCGTTTTGTTTGTTGGCTTCTTTGGCTGTGTTTGGTCTTGGTTGCTGCACGCGGGCTTTCTCTACTTGCGGCGAGCGGGGCTGCTCTTTGTTGCGGTGCGCGGGCTTCTCATTGTGGTGGCTTCCCTTGTTGCGGAGCACAGGCTCTAGACACACAGGCTTCAGTAGTTGCAGCATGCGGGCTCAGTAGTTGTGTCTCACGGGCTCTAGAACGCAGGCTCAGTAGTTGTGGCACACGGGCTTCGTTGCTCCGCGGCATGTGGGATCTTCCCGGACCAGGGCTCGAACCTGTGTCCCCTGCATTGGCAGGTGGATTCTTAACCACTGTGCCACCAGGGAAGTCCACAGGAAGAGGTTTTACAGCCACAGAGCTCAGAGATGATTAGCCTTGACAGGATCCATTAGGGGAATAGCAAGATTGTATCATGTTGGCAGTCAACTGATTCATGCTCCTCCATGTCTTCCCAGTTCTCTAGAAAACCTTCATGGAGCACATCCTCCTCAAAGCACACCAAAAATAATCTTTGTTCTAACTCAATCTGGATGACTCATTAGGCATTAGTTTATGCTAATCTCCAAAGGTCGCATTGCTGACTGAAGATAAAATGGAGACTTGAATATAGGTCCAGTGACTTCCACCCAAGCCATCACTATTTCAAGCTCATTCTATCATTTTCTTATGGTATAAACATAGTGAAACAAGTGAACTGAGATTCTTACAAGCCAAAGACAAAGCAGACACTGGATAAGTGTTTACTGAATTGATTTGCTTCAGATTTGAGAGCCTTTCAGGATATGCATGGAAAATTCTGAGAGTTAAGAATTTCTCCAACAGAGAGAACAGAGAGAACCAGAAGCAGTGGCTTCTGGTTAAAAGAAAGGGAGCATGGTCTGAAATTCTCCTCGCTCTCAACGCTTTTGCTGTCTGTCTGCTACAGCCTTTGTATATAGCACTGCATGACTTATATGATAACTGTTTCAGTGCATGTTCTGTCTTCCCTAAGAGACAGAAAAGGATGATTTGTGACTGATTCATATCTGAACCCCCACTACACAGAGTCAATCTAATGTAAAAATTAGGACTGGGCACCCTGCTCCCATCCATTCTCACATAGTAACCAGAGTGCTATTCTTCAAATACAAAAGGAATGATGTTACTCCCCTGTTCACTCTGTTAAATGACATCTTTTTGATTTCAGAATCAAATCC
The DNA here is from genome assembly GCF_000442215.2 of Lipotes vexillifer. NCBI lineage: Eukaryota > Metazoa > Chordata > Mammalia > Artiodactyla > Lipotidae > Lipotes > Lipotes vexillifer. The sequence goes on from NW_006785778.1 coordinate 954,446, forward strand.
AAGTTACATAACATGGACTACAGGTCCCTGTATGGTCTGGCCTCTGCCCAGCACCATCTCATAGCAGGCTGAGAAAACTCATTGTTCAAGTCATAGTTCAAATGCCTCACTCGGAGTTCTTAAACTCCGATATAAACTTGTCCCCCTATTACATTTTCTCAAAGCTTTCTGATCCTTTTCCATTTTCAGCACTTCTCATAGTTTGTAAGAAGGAACGATATGTTAAAATTTTAGTAACTGGTACCACATGAACACTGACAAATCAGAATGGACACCAAAGTACAGAGGGTAGGGCAATGCCAGTGAGTGTCATCTGAGGATCATCCCTATGTGTGTGTGTGTCTGTCTCTGTGTGTGTGTGTGTGTTCCATGAGGGCTGTGACTGTGCCCGCGGGGCTATTTACTCTGTTCCTGTCAAATAGCCTGCTCTAAATAAATATCTGTTGAGTGGTGAAGGAGTGCCAATCATAATCATGTTGGAGGCCTTTGGGCTGAGTGAGTATGGGGATGAAAACTTCCAGCTAACTAACTCTATAAGATTGGCTATTGAGCCTGTCTGTAGCTTATGTTCCTTATCTGTGAAATGGAGACAGTACTCATCTCCTAAGTTTGGGGAGAGGATTAAGGGACATGATTCTCAATCGGTGGTTTGTAAATGAGCTGTTATTATCATTGTCAGGGACCTAAGTGACTAAGTGACCTTGGGTAACCCCAATATGTGCCATTCCTCAATGTAGTCTAAAGACAGGCGAGACAAAATTAAAAGTTTAATCAATAGGAAGAGGAACAGGAAGAGACATGAAGGAGAGAAAAAGGGAGATGAAGGAGGAAGAAATAGGGAGAAATAGAAGGAAGGAAAGGAAGATGAGATCATGCCTTATTATATGCCGGCCATTATGCATGTACAAGTATTAGCTCTCTACATCTCCCCACCACCCTTTGAAGAAAGTCACACTGAAAGTCACTCAGCTAGAATATGGTAGTAGTGTTAGTGATGTAGGGTCAAGAGATCTGGTTTAAATCTTGGTCCTATGGTTTCCATCCACTCTAACAATGCTGCAATATTCAACTTCTACTCCACCAAGAGAAGGAAAGAATTCTTGATAATCTGTTTAACATTCTCCGTCTTAGTCAGAAAGAGACGAGGATTCTGAAATGTTTTATCAGATATCTGCATAAATTTCTCTAAATAGATTGTATCTACTTAGCAGCAAGTTATAAGCTGCTGCCTAATAAACCAGACTTGTTTTTAGTCTAAAAAATCCTCAGATTTTAGTTTAATGGTTTTACTGAAAATGTCAGCACTCCATAATGAGATTTATTTTAAAAGGTAGCGGATGGATTCAGGAAAAAAAAAAAAAGAGAGAGAGAGAATTCTTTTTAGGAACAGAGTGCTCTGCTGTGACACAGACTCTGCATAATTTACATATCGGAAAAGTCTGAATCCAAGTAAACACACAGGCTTATACATAGTTTGGGGCCACCATCTCTAGCTTCTGCGTGGTATATTTATTTATTTAGACTTCAGTCACACCTTTTTTCCCAGAGAACTCCTGGAGAAAACATTGAACTTTATACTCCTAATATTAATATAAGTTTGGTGGTAATATTCAGAATAAATATAGGAGTAGGAATAACAATAACATATTGTGTTTGTGCAGTCCACGGACATTCACAAAGGTCTTGAATATCAATGCTTTTGTTTAATCCTCCCAACAATCTTTTGGACTAAAAGCTATTATCCTCATTTTAAAGATAAGACACTAAGGTCCAGAGACCCTTAAAATGACTTGCCCAATGCTTTACACCTAGCAAGTAGTAGTTCAAGGCCCTGAAATAAGTATGGAGACAGCAAATCCAGGCATAGTGTTGGCTTTCTCCATGGGACCACTCACCCCCAAGTAGAGGACCCTTCAGTGTGGTGTGAAAGTGTGGTAAGAGCTATCTCTGGAAGGAGCTGATGTGATGATCTATACCACTCCTGAAATTGTTCTCTCCAGTAAACAAAGCAAACATCTATGACTGTCCCCTCCAAACTTTGACCTCTTCCAGGGTTCCTATCTTGGGGGAAAACCCTTCTTCCATCCGGTTATGGATGCTAGAGACTTAGGAGTCTTTCGGGATGCATCCAATTTCTTCACCTCACATGCCAAGTCCTGAACATTCTACTACCCAGACATCTCTCAAAACCGTCCACTTTTCTCCAGCTAGACTTTCCCACATCTCCTGCCTGGACTCATGCAGTCCCCTTCTCACTGGGCTTAGGCAACTAGCCACCTGGACCTGGTTTATCTACATATACTTTAGTTCCCTCCCAGCCTTATACCATACTGAAATGAGGTAGACCTTTTTAAAAACAAATCTGGGGCTTCCCTGGTGGCGCAGTGGTTAGGAATCCACCTGCCAATGCGGGGCACACAGGTTTGAGCCCTGGTCCAGGAAGATCCCACATGCCACAGAGCAACTAAGCCCATGTGCCACAACTACTGAGCCTGCGTTCTAGAGCCCACGAGCCACAACTACTAAGCCCACATGCCGCAACTACTGTAGCCCGCACACCGCAGCGAAGGGTAGCCCCCACTCGCCACAACTAGAGAAAGCCCTCGCGCAGCAACCGAGACCCAACACAGCCAAAATCAAATAAATAAATAAAAACAAATGTGTCTGTCCTTTACCTCCCAACCCTGGCTTCAAACACTTCAACAGTTCCCCATAGCTCTTACAAGAAATGACAATTTTCACCTGGTCTAAGAGGCTCTGTAGGATCAGGCCTTACCTATTTCTTCAATGACATTTCAGACCTCTGCACTCCCTTCTCTTTGATCTTCTTTCAGTTTCTTGGGCTCAACGACGCCCACTCCTGCTGCAGGGACTTTGCACGTGCTGTTCTCTCTGCCGGTCATGTTCTTCTTGATCTTCTTTACTTAATTAACTCCTATAGTGCTGAGCTCAAGTACTCCTGACTCTGGAAAGCTTTCCCAGACCTCCAGGACTATTTCTCTTCTTTCTAAAATATACTTTCATAGAACTTCACATCTCTCCTTCACAGCAGTTCTCCCAGATGCAATTTTATAGTTACTTCTGTGATTACCTAATTCATGTCAGTCTTCTCTCCTATACTGTAAACATCACAAAGAGAGAGTCAGTTCTTAGCATGGTGTCACCACGGTAGTAGTCGTCCAAAAACTATTTCTGAAATGAATTGGTGAAGAATTAACAATTCTTGTGCAGCGCAACCTATATGCTTTGCCTCATGCTGCTTGAAGAATCCTATCCACGGTGGCACACATTGAAATACTCCCCCATAAAATAGCACATTTTCAAAAAAAATAAATAAATAAAGTAACATTGGGAAAATGTTCAAACCAAAAGAGTGAGAAAGAGGAGGATACAAAATGATACCTTCAGTGTACTTCCAATTTTATAACAACAGCAAAATATATAGATCAAAATGTTAAAAATGATTATATCTGAGTGCTGGGATTTCAAGTGACTTTCATTTGTTCTCATGCTTTTATGAGCCAAAGTTGAATTTTTTATGATAAACTTTCTACTTTTATGATAAAAGAGATCTATCTTTTAAATTTTTTATTGAAATACAGTTGATTTACAATGTTGTGCTAGTTTCAGGTATACAGCAAAGTGATTCAGCCATACACGCGTATATAAATATATATATATTCTTTTTTTACATTGTCCTCCTTCATAGGTTACCACAAGATATTGAGTATAGTTCCCTGTGCTATACAGTAGGTCCCTGCGGGCTATTCATTTTATATATGGTAGTGTGTGTATTTTAACCCCAAACTCCTAATTTATCCCCTTCCCACTATCCCCTTTGATAACCATAAGTTTGTTTTCTATGTCTGCGAGTCTATTTCTGTTTTGTAAATAAGTTCATTTGTATTTTTTATATTTTTTAGATTCCACATATAAGTTATATCATGTGATATTTGTCTTTGCTTGCTTAGTATGATAATCTCTAGGTCCACCCACGTTGCTGCAAATGGTGTGAATTCATTCATTTTCATGGATGAGTAATATTAAAAGAGATATTTTTTAAATAAAAAAATCACCTATCCTTCAGGTTCCCAGCTTAAATGCTATCTGTTTAATGGCACCTTCCCCTCAACTCCCTCGCCCCCAAGTAGATACCATCTCTCTTTCCGTTAAATACACACAACCTTTATCAAGGTTTCAGTTGTGGCCTTAGTCACAATTTTCTGTACTTCTCCTTCCGTTCCCCACACACATGATGGAAGACCCTATGGTGTAGAGTCAGTGACTGAGCCCTATCTGGGTCTCCTCACTGTGCCCAGCATAGAGCCAAAGAGAGAGCAAGGTCTTAGTAAATGAACAGAGCATGGAATAAAAAATTAGAATCATAAGATTCATCCCCACAGTGATGAGAGCCTGTCTCTCCTGGCAGAGAATTTGCTACATTCTCCTACCACTGCTGTTCCTCAGCACTAGCTGCATTTCCCATCTTTGATGGGGAAGGGGTCTAGACCTCCTGGTGGAAACAGGGAACCTAGTTGCTCCAGGAGATTTGCAGTTTCCTGGTACTACAACAGTTTGGCCAGCAGAGGGCAACAGCGACCCACCAATGACAGGTGGGACCCATCTGAGCAAGTTTCCAGGACCCCCACCCCATTACTCAAACCATCCCAGATGCTCTGCCAGTTGCCCCAGCCCTACTCCTAACAATACTCTCAGTTGCTCTTTTAAGTCTGTGTCAAATCAGTTTATGGTTTGGAAATTATTTTTCTCCCCCAAATATTTTCTTCTAATATTATCCCCCCAAATATGCACACACATGCATGCGCATGCATACACACACACGCACACACACACACACACACACACACACACACACACACACACACCACTAAGACATCGTCTCTGATATTGAATAGAGTGATTATACCTGATTTACAAATCAATCTTCTTTCCTGTGCCCCTCTAGCCTCTTAGAGTAACCAGCCCTTGAAAGAGGAAGACAGCTCCTTGGCTAGCCAGGAATCAGCAACTCAGGAGGAAAACACCGAATCATTCATTCCACACATATTCCCTGAGCACCCACTGGGTTCCAGGCCCTGAAGAGAATCCAGTTTGGGTTTACAATTCAAACACAAACAGATGAAAAATGCATGGCATTGAAGTAAAGCAATTTGCCTCCCCCTGGGTTAAGTGAAGTCTTATAAAACATTTAGCTAAATAACCCACATGCAGTTCTTTCAATCATTTGGTTAATCTCTCCCTGGGCCTCTCCAATGTGTTTAAAATAGGGGACCCTCCAAGTAAACACAGTATTCTAATAAAAACCCCATGTCCACAAATCTTCCCTGTTCCCGTCCCCTGACTTGACCTCGTGTGGTTCATTTTTTTCCCACTACCCCATGCAGCCAGCCATGTACCTGGCCCTGCACTTAGCTACTGGGAATACTGAGAAGAGCATTCAGCTCTTAAGGAATACACAGTTCTCTAAGATGTGAGGTGAAATCACCTAAGGAAGAGTTAATGGGTATGATGAGACTGGATAATGAGAACACAAGTCCACAGACTCAGGTGTCTGGATTCCCAGCCCATTGCCCACAGGGCTGAGGAAAAGGAACCCTAGGTATCTATTTGATGTCCTTAAAGAAGACTCTCTTATCAGCTTTTCATTTCCTGCTGTTTGGTGAAGATCTCAGTGTTGGAAAAGCACAAGTTGCAAAGTACGGATGATTCTCTGGAGGTACACTAAAAAGGCCTCAGGAATATTTATTCATTTCCCCAACACGTCTTTAACATGTACCACTCAGTATAGGGCAAAGTGTCCCCGTAAAATATGGACAAGGATGAACCTGGAAACATCCACTTTTGTATCCACAGAACTACTTTTTTGCCTGAGTAGGAGAAGTCCTACCATGAAATTTCATATTGCTCCAGCTGAGTGTAGAAAAAAACAATGGTCAATTTTCCCCCTGGAAAGCAAAGTCCGCAAGATGGGATCCATCACGTTTTCTGAAACAGCAAGGAAGTCAGCGTGACCAAAGCGAAAGGAACAAAGAGGAGAGTGGAAGGAGGTTTAAGCAGAAGCCACATCTCGCGCTGAAATAAGCACAATTTCTTTGCAATTTGAGAATGTTTTCACGTTAAATGGTTATTATCCCCACTTCACAGGTGGAGGAACCAAGTCTTAATAAAGTGACATGCATCTAGTACCAATGACAGAGCCATGGTGAGAATCCAGCACTTCTGACCACCCCAGGCCATATACATTCCATCTAGCGGCTTCTCCCACGTATCTTCCCCGTGCAGCAGGCATCTGTGCTCTCCCCACCACAGTACCATCAGTAAGAGGATATTTTAAAAGCTACACAAAAGAGAAGACTCTGGGCACACCCCCATCCTTCTCTCTTTCCCACAAAACAACGAAATAGCTGTTGCATAGCTACTGGGCACACCAGGCACTAATAAGAGGCCCATCCCCGAGGGGCTCTCTCCTCCCCGCCTCCCCCAAATTCACTTTAGGGGATTCACTTGATCAGAAGCCAAAGAAGCGGCAGGAGAACGAGGACTAATTTTGAGGAGGCGACAGAGAGGGAAGAACAGAGGGATGGGATACAACAAATGCTCACATCTTGCCACCTCCCTTGTTTTATTCTTTTAAGTGGAAGAGATATTTGCTTACTGTACTGTGTTAGTTACACTTCCTTGGGTACAGGAGACACAGCCCACATCAGGCAAGTCCAAGAAGAGGAGATGTGTTATGAAAATACTCTGAGGAATCCCACAGAAATCTACGAACAGGAACCATGGCACAGTTGGGATTTAGGAAACCTAGAAAGTCGCAAGGAATGAAATGCACTCTCGAGTGCTGTCTCTCTCATGACGTCTGTGCATCGCTCCACACATCTCATCTGTTTCCTCTTGACTGATGTGACCGTCTGCTTACTGCCAGTGTTTGCTCCTCTTTAATTCCACCTTGCCTATGACCTTATCGTTTCCTTAGTCCTGACTATACATGAATAGTCAGAATAGTCAGAATCTGCTCTCGTAGCTAACTGGCCTCTGTTGTCCTAAATCTCCCAGTTCAGACTCTCAAGATAAGGGACTCTGTTAGCCCAAATCATTCCTCTGAGTTGTCTTTTTGAGTCTCACATCAGCTAACCGATTAGCCCCCATTTGTCCAATCAGCTCTGGCCAGGGGCTGAAGCTATATAGTAGAAAATAGGATTTGCCAGTGAGAAACACTTTATTCTTCCTTTTTAGAATTGTTTTAACTATTCTAATTCCTTTGTCTTTCCATAAAAATTTTAGAATAGTGACTTCCCTGGTGGCACAGTGGTTAAGAGTCCACCTGCCAATGCAGGGGACACAGGTTCGAGCCCTGGTCCGGGAAGATCCCACATGCCACGGAGCAACTAAGCCCTTGTGCCACAACTACTGAAGCCCGCGCACCTAGAGCCCATGCTCCACAACAAGAGAAGCCACTGCAACGAGAAGCCTGTGCACCGCAACTAGAGACAGCCCGCATGCAGCAACAAAGACCCAACGCAACCATAAATAAATAAATAAATAAATAAATAAATATTTGTAAAGTAAAATAAAATAAAACAGGCAAACTGAAAAAAAATTTTAGAATAGTTTTGTCCATACCTACAAAAATCCTGCTGAGATTGAAAGGAATTATGTTTAACCTGTATGTCAAATTTGTGGAAAATTGACATCTTTACTATATTGATTCTTCCAATCTATGAACATGGGATTTAGATCTTTGTTTCTTTCATCATCAGTTTGTAGCTTTCAGTGCGTAAGTCCTATACATATTTTGTTAGATTTACACTTAAATATTTTTCTTTTTTTGAGTGATTATGTTATTATATTTTTGTTTGTACCTCCTCAATGCTAGTGTATTGAAATATAATTGATTTTTTGATTTTTAAAAAATTATTACTAAAATATTTTTTGTTATGTTTATCGTGTACCCTGAAAACTTGCTAAACTCATCTACTAGCTATGGAAACTTTTTGGTAGATTCCTTGGAATTTTCTACATAGACTATCATGTCATCTACAATTAGGAACAGTTTTTATTCCTTGCTGTTTGACCTGTATGCATTTTATTTACTTTTCTTGCCTTGTTACACTGCTAGAACTTCCAGGACTATGTTGAATATTGGTAGTGAGAGTGGACGCCTGCCTTGTTCCCAATTTTAGGGGGAAAACATTGTCTTTTCCCAATAGCATGGTGTTAATTATAGGTTTGATGTAGATGTACTTTATCAAATTGAAAAGGTTCCTCTCTGTTATTTTCTGAGGGTTTTTGTCATGAATGGGTAAGTTGAATTTTGTCAAATGTTTTTTCTGCATCTATTGATCTGATCATATGATTTTTCTTCTTTAGCCTGTTGTTAATATGGTGGATTACATTGATTAATTTTCTAATATTGAACTAGCCTTGCATCACTGGAATAAACCCCACTTGGTCATGGTACATAATTATTTTTTTATATTGTTGAATTCTATTTGCCAAAGTTTTGTTAAGAATTTTTAAATCTATATTCATGAGGGGTATTGGTCTGTAGTTTTATTTTTGTACTGTCTTTGTGTGGATTTAGTATCAAGTTGATACTGGCTTCATAGAATGAACTGGGACGTATTCCTTTCTCTTCTATTTTCTGGAAAAGATTATGTAAATTGGTGTTCATTCTTCTCTAAATGCTTAATAGAATCCTCCAGTGGAACCATCCAGGCCTAGATGTTTCTTTTGGGGAAGGTTTTTTTTTTTTTTGCGGTACGCGGGCCCCTCACTGCTGTGGCCCCTCCGGTTGCGGAGCACAGGCTCCAGACACGCAGGTTCAGCGGCCATGGCTCACGGGCCCAGCCGCTCTGCAGCATGTGGGATCTTCCCGGACCAGGGCACGAACCCGTGTCCCCTGCATCAGAAGGCGGACTCTCAATCACCACGCCACCAGGGAAACCCTAGGGAAGGTTTTAATTACAAATTTAATTTCCTAATTGTTATAAGGCTACTTAAATTATCTATTTCATCTTGGGTGTGTGTATTGAGGAAAGCATTCATTTCATCTAAGTTGTCAAATTTATGTGTGTGGAGTTGTTGGCTATAATTCCTCATTATCTCTCTGGTGTTTGTCGGGTCTGTGTGATACCCCCTGTTTTATTCCTAATATTCTTAATTTATGACTTTTTTGGGGGGGGGGGTCATCCTTGCTAGCAGTTTGTCAACTTTATTGAAATTTTCAGAGAACCAGCTTTTTGCTTCTTTAATTTTTCCTATTGTTTTTGTTTTTTATTAACTTCTACTTTTATCTTTATTACTTCTTTCCTTCTCAGCTTTGGGTTTGTTCTTCTTCTAATTTCTTGAAGCTGAAGCTTCTACTATTGACTTAGGATGTTTCTTCAACTGATTTGAGCACTTTTCTTTTAATGCTATAAATTTCTTTCTCAGGACTGCTTTAGCTGTATCCCACACAGCTATGGATGTGTTTTATCTTTATTTGCATTCCATTCAATGAACTTTTTAATTTCTTTGAAATTCTCTCTTTGACCTCAGGATTATCTACCCATATTTAGAAGTATGTTGTTCTGTTTCCAAGCATTTAGATATTTTTCTGTTATCTTTCTATTATTGATTTCTTGTTTGATTCCACTGTAATCAGAGAATACACCCTGTATGATTTCAATTCTTTTAAATTTGGTGAGGTTTGCTTTGTAGTGCAAGATATGGTGGATCTTGGTATATGTTCTGTGGGTGTTTGAAAAGAACATGTATTCTGCTGTTACTTGGTGGAGAGTTCTATAAAGGCTGATTGGGTTGTAATGTTGTTAAGTTCTTCTAAATCCTTGCTGAATTTTTGCCCATTTTTTTATATCAATTATTGAAAGAATGGTCTTGAAGTCTCCAACTGTAATCACGGATTTGTCTACTTCTCCTTTCATTTCTCTCAGTTTCATTTCAAAAATTTTGCAGCTCTATTATTTGGTGTATACACATTTAAGATTTCTCTGCCTTCTTGGATGAAAGGATTGACACTTTCATCATTATACAGTTTCCTCTCAATCTCCCTGGTAATTTTCCTTGCTCAGAAGATTACACTTTTACTAATTCACATAGCACAGCATTTCAGAAGCCACAGCAATTCTCAAACTTGGTAGTTCTTTCTGTTGAACATACTAGTGGAAGCAGAGGCTCTTTTCTCTTCACATTGATTACTCTTCCTAAACCAACCTACTTTCCCT
>NW_006785778.1:964702-978064 GCF_000442215.2 Lipotes vexillifer
TTCCCTACAACAGGGCATTTTGGGATAACCTAGGGACCCAATAGAGTGGAGACAATTTCCTCTTTGTGTATCAGGCATCACATTTATTCATAAGAGACTATAATAGTTGTCTGTATAACAGCTGTAGTGACCTAAATGTGTTGATAGCCTCAATATTAAGGTTGAGGTCTTATTTGTTTTCTTTAATAAACCACACATTGGCAGTCCCCAAAATAATCAAGACTAAGTTTAAATTGTTGGGCAACTATTTCCAGAACCTATTGCCTTTCTAATAATGTCAAAACCCTATTTAACTCAAGACAGCAATGCCTATATAGTGGTCATGAAGGAAACAAAGGCAGTGGTGTGCTGTAAATGGTAAACACATTCTAAAGTAACAATAATGATAATGATGATGCCCTGATTTTATTTCCTTGGTATAAATTCTCCTGTCATGGCTGATTTCAATATCCCAAGGTGAGGTCACTGGACCTGGAGTTGGAAGAGATGCACACAGCTGGCCATCATGAGTGGGAGAGCCGAGCACACACCACTGCATCAGGGAATGAAGAGGGGCCAGTGTAAGACAATGGGAAGTGACAAGGTGTTGGCAAACTGGAAGCACATACCTTAACTAAAAACATTCAAATTCAAATTTTGAAAAATACTTAGCAGGGTGGAAATGGCTTATGGATCTCCAATTTGTGACTCAAGAAAAAAATTTGATCCATGCTCCTTAGCCTGGTGTTCAAAATTCTTTCCTTTCTGGTTCCTTTCTGCCTTTCCAACTTCTTTCTAGTTCTCTGACTCTTGCTCATTAATCCAGCCATAGAGAACTGTCTGTGGTTCCCTGAGCCTGTCTCAGTTACTCTGCACAGATTCTTCCCTCTTCCTGAGATATTCTTTCCCATCATATCTTTTTTGGAAATTTCTCTTCCTCCCTTGACCTATGTCAACAATACAGACACACTGAGTTCTGAGCTACCACAGAATAATTTGTAAGACTGTGTATCAGCAAGTTATCATACTGTGCTGTGACTTCCTTTACATGTCCTTCCCCACAAGACTGAGAGTTCCTTGAAGACAGAAATTTTGTCTTACTTGTTTCTGTATTTTCATCATTTAGGGCAGAGTCTGGCTTATGTAAGGAGCTCAGTAAACACATAAGTGGTTGTATAAATGGGTGAATATTATTAATACTAATAATAGTTATTATCATTATAAAGGCAAACTCTTAGGTGGCACATACTATGTGGCAAAAATTGGTATAAGCGTTGTATATATTTTAAATAATTTAATTCTTAAATCAATATCCCTCTTTACATAGCCATTTTATAAATGATAAAACTGAGGCCCAGAGGATGTAAGAGACTTACATACCAAGGTCACATAGCTAATAAATGATGGAGCTGGGCATTTAGCTTCATCAGACTCTTTTTGCACCTCTTGGCTCTTCCTGACACTTCCTTAACTCATAGCAGTCTTGGGAAAACAAACACTTCCAAGTACGTTTGTGACTGCAGTATCTAGATGCTCTCACTGTCCTGTAATTCAGGTTACTTAGGGACCATTAGCTATCTGGTTGAGGCTGTTGCCATGGAGGAATTTATAGAGAAAAGCAATGTGTTTAATTAAGTGGTTGTCGAAAACACCCACCCAGTATAAATGGATTCTGGCAACAGAGGTGCTTTTGTTGCTGCCAGAGTCCTGCCACAGGTCATTAACATCTTGATAGATCTGAGGCATTTTCAGCCTGAGTGCTTTCACCCAAGGATGGAGGAAGTCTCGTTGGGCTTTGAGCTGCTTGGAGGCCCAGGGTAATAGAGGCAGGACTCGATGGATGGACCCTGCTAGTGTCAGTGAAGGGCTTCAAGCAATAGATGGCTCTATCAGAATTAGATGCAAGTCAAGTCCATGATCAGTTCTGAGCCCCTACCAAATGCCAGACACTGTACTAAGTACTGGGAGGTGGGCCGAGATGGGCTTGGACAAATGTGACTCCGAATCAGGCCCTGACTTAAGGAATGCTTTCCTCACAATGTGCACAATGAACTATATTATGTTGTATAAGGTGAGCACAGAGAAGGGAGAGAGGATTATTCTGCTTGAATTAATATGGAAAGGCTTTATAGGCACAGTGTCCCTGCAGGACAGGAAAGGTCTGGATGAACAGGAAGGAGAGAAAACATACCAGATAGAGCAAATTGGATGAGTACAATCATGAAGCCAAGGTATTGTGTCAGGAGCTTTAGGGGAACAGCAGGTAATTCAGTTTGACTGGTAGAATTTGTTAAAGGGCATAATGGTAAATAAGGTTGGAAAGGGAAATTCGGTCCATGACATGTAGGGTCTTAAAGATGCAACAGAAGGGTATATAAGCAGTGAGAATCCACTGATATCCTCAGAGCATGAGCATGATCTAGACCGGTGCTTCTCAAACTTTAATGATAGGAATCAACTGGAGATCCTATGAAAATACAGACTCACGTTTAGTATGACTGGGGTGGGTCCTGAGGGTCGGCATTGCTAACAAGCTCCTAGGTGATGCTGCTACTGATGATTCCAAGACCACACTTTGAGTAGCAAAGTCGAGAATAAATGAAAGTATGCAAAAATGAGTGGGGTTGGGTAGGAGATACATTTCAGGTTGTTAATTTGTATATTACATTTATTATTCATGACTAAAATGTTTAGCAATCCCTGATTACTCAGTTTACTTGGGGTTTTTGTTTTATGTGTGTCTTTATTTTTTAAATTATTAGTAGCAGTGTTTTTCATTACAAGAGTAGTTCAGCATTCCTAATTATACTGTGACAAGATAAAGTATGACTGACCTTGGCCCATCAACAGCAGCCACTATTCCCTACAAGTATCTGACTTTTTAGTTGATTCTGGGAGAAGACTAAATAGAGTCAAATGGACAATGCAAGGCCAGAAAGATCTGGAGAGGAAAAGAGGAAAAGGTCTCTGAACCTGCCCAAGGAATGACTGTCCTCCTCCCTGAAAACAATAGACAATCAATGAAGAAACCAGACACAGGCACAAAGATCATTTAACCAATTTAAACCGTGGTGATGGCTGTGTCGGGAGATGAAAAAAAATCACAAAAGGCAGCAAGAGCATGACAGTGAGAAGACACCTGGGCTGAGAGAGAGGTCCCGAGAAGTCATGCTGTCCTGTGACCCTTAATAAGTGGTTGCCCTTAGATAGGTCGTCTAATATCTGGGTTTCTTCAACCAGAAAATAAAGCCAATAGTTCCTTCTTGCCTTCTTCCCTGGGTCTGTTTGAGGATCAAATGTGAGTGCAGGTGTGAAAACAAACACAGGCATTGCTTTGGGGATCAGTGAACTACAGTGGCACCCTGTGCCTGGGAAATCGTTTGGTCTCCTGTGCCTCAACATTGCTTCGCTTCCCGGATGCCTTTCTTTTTATTTAAACATCTAGGATAGTTCTTTCTTCTGGGAAATCATTCTAAATTAAGCAGAGATGCCCTGCACAATTCCACTTACCCCACCAAGCCCAAGAAACAGAATTCTGAGTTTAACCATTGGGTTACAGTCTGAGAAGGGGCACACGTGGAATCTGGGCACAGTAGCAAAAGACCATTTTAGCAAAAGTCAGGGCAGCATAATGCATTGGAGCCCTGTCTCTGCTACTTTAGAGCTGTGTTACTCTTCTTTTTTCAGAAATTTTTATTGAAATATAGTTGATTTATAATGTGTTAGTTTCAGGTGTACAGTAAAGTGATTTAGTTATACTATATATATATATATATATTCTTTTTTTACATTCTCTTCCATTATAGGTTATTACAAGATATTGAGTATAGTTCCCTGTGCTATACAGTAGGTCTTTTTTGTTTATCTATTTTGTATGTGTTACTCTTCTGAGCTTTGATTTCCTCACCTGCAAATTGGAGTTCATGTTTCCTGCCTCAGACAATTGCTATGAAGATTGAATTAAATGAAGAAGAGTAATTTTTAAACTATAAAGTGCTACAGGAATATTACTTACTATTTTTTATCAAACAATAAGTGGAGAAGGCCTTATATATTTTCATTTCTCTTTCCAATTGTGGAATGTTACTCGGGCCCACTGGTAACTCTCCCTTACTTGGTGCTTCAATTTTAAAAAGATAATATAAACCTTTACATTTGTGTAGCCACTGACAGTTTAAAAGTAATTGTCTAATACTTTACAAAAAACTACAAGATAACCAAGAAAAATACGAGGAAAAAACCCTAAGAAAAATGCCATTTAGAGATCATAAAAATTATATAAATTATACAAATATAATGGCAAATGCATGGAAAGCACTTATCACAAGGTACAGTTTAAGTGCTCAATAAATGTGATCTATTAATATTATAACAATCTTTGACAGAAGATTGCATGGAGAAAAGCTGGAATGATATATACCAAAAACTAATAGTAGCTGTGCTTCTTTCAAGAGCAGTAGATTTCTAATGGATTAAAGACTGTATTAAAACAAATTCACTAATTTAAAAAAACAAAATGGAAAGCCCACTCAAGTTCACCTAGCTACACTGATAATAAGTAGCAGAGCCAGGAATCAAACCCAAGTCTTCTGATTCCAAATTCAGAACTCTTTCTGTGACAACAGGCTGCTTCCTTGACCTCACTTTCATTCTACTGTCTTTATGTCTGACACAGATAATTAGTCGGATTTCACCAAAGTCTGAGGATAAAAACCTAGGTGGGTTTCAGGAGAGGTAGGCAATGAAACATGCTGAAAGTATTTTTTTTTTTTTTTTTTTTTTGCGGTACGTGGGCCTCTCACTTTTGTGGCCTCTCCCGTTGCAGAGCACAAGCTCAGCGGCCATGGCTCACAGGCCCAGCCGCTCCGCGGCATAGGAATCTTCCCGGACCGGGGCACGAACCCGTGTCCCCTGCATCAGCAGGCGGACTCTCAACCACTCACTGCGCCACCAGGGAAGCCCCATGCTGAAAGTATTTGCCATGAAGATGAAGAGCAAGAGTTACTTGATCCCAGCCACTAGAGGCAAGTCCTCTCGTTCAGGAATAAGGGGAATGAGAACAACAACCCTCACCACCACTTCACACTAATGTGTGTGGAGGGAAGGTCTCATCTCCTCCCGTCTCCTTAACCACCCCAAACAAAGACATCCTGAGTACATTTGACTGAAGAGCCACATCATTGCCATCGTATCACACTTTTCTGAGACTCCATAGAGTGTCAAGATGTTCTCCTGGGTACTGGCTTAATGGATCACTTCTAAAAGCGTATGCACTATTTATTGTAAAAGTCCTTTCCCAGAGGTCCAAGAAAGACAGTACGAGGAGGAGATAAACATCATCCTGTCTTTAGAACTGTAAACATAAAATTCCTAAATGGGCTGGGCTGGGCTGGAAGCCTGAGTCTCACTTGAAGTCTCCTTACGGTATTCTTTTTATTTTCTTTTGAATGTTTAAATTTTATTTTACTTATTTATTTTTTATATAGCAGGTTCTTATTAGTTATCTATTTTATACATAATAGTGTATATGGTACACTTTAAGAATACCTTAGGGTATTCTTAATGGTTTCAGCTAACTGGGATCTCGCCGGAGCTGATAGCATCTCTCTAGTTCTCCTTTTGGTCTCTCTGCCCATCCTCCTTGTATTCGCTACCCAAGTGCCTTCAAACTCATTTTTCTAATCTGATGAATGATATATCTGTCTAAATTTAGAACATCTCAAAGAAGTTAATCTGCACTAGCTTGGGTGATATCCCTTGGAAAATGCTTTGACTGACTTAATGCTATTTCACGCCCTTAGCACCTATATAAGGCAGGCCTATATAAATATGTCAGGATTACTGTCCCTTTTGAAAAATAATGGAGATGGCATCTGTACACATATGTAGAACCATCTATTCAATACCACTATGAGGAGGCACTATGGACACCTCAGACACATTTTTTTCCCCACAACTTTATACAACAAATCCTGTAAAAAAGTGAATGACAAGACTGTTGGGAGGATTAAGTGAGACTGTGTGCACAGTTTCTCCTCCAATGTTTGGCATGTGGTGGTTTCTCAATAAGGTAGAGAGCTACCATGTCCTTCTTAGAATTGTGGCACAGACAGCCCATCAGTTTGCCAGGCCAAAGCCCAAGCATTACCCTGAACTCCTTCCTCCTAGATGATTAAACACAAAGATCCACAAAGCCCAGCTATGTCAGTTATCAGCTTATTGCTTCTCAGTACCTAATGCACACTTCAGTATATGCTCTATGATAAACATCAGATTCTCTTAAGCACTTCTGCTTTCAAGTGTGCCCCCATGTTATGATTTTGCAGTAGAGAGCACTAGAGGGATACAGAGGAAGAAGAGCCCTTTTGGAATTTCCAGCTTAGGCTGGGAGTCAGCAGGCTGATGCGAGAACAGCCAATGGTCTCTGCCCCAGCCAGAACACAGACCCTCTGCAACCTTGCAACCTCTGCTTGGCATTCATCTTTCCTCAGCCACCTGTCCAGACTTCATCCATCCACCAATGAAAAAGGTGACTTTTTCCTGAATTGGATAATAGTTTTTGAATTCTGGAAGAATATTTCCTCAAATTTTTTTGTGCTATGACAATATTATAGCCACAGACACGACTCACTTTGAAACTTAATATGCATTGTTAACATATCCTCTATTACTTTCTTAAGTTTAGACCATAAACAAAACAATAAATCAAACTCTGACCTCTAGTTTGCTTACTTCCACAAGATAATTGCAGCCACCGGAGCCAATTCTAAGCTACCAACCTGATATCACTGAACATCCAATTGGTAGAGAGGGGCAGGAACACACTGTCATGTATTATTTCCACCACACAAATAGAATAGGCAAAAATAACCCCAAGAGCATACATAACAGCAAAGTGAAGTAAAATCATCAGAGGATGAGGCATTTTGAGTATATTACCTTTGTTTTAAATTTATTTGGGGTGAAAGGTAAAAACCCACCAGACCAAACAAATGAAGAGGAAATAGGCAGTCTACCTGAAAAAGAATTCAGAGTAATGATAGGAAAGATGACCCAAAATCTTGGAAATAGAGTGGAGAAAATTCAAGAAATGTTTAACAAGGACCTAGAAGAACTGAAACAAACAATGATGAACAAAACAATAAATGAAATTAAAAATTCTCTAGAAGGAATCAATAGCAGAATAACTGAGGCAGAAGAGCAGATAAATGACCTGGAAGACAAAATAGTGAAAATAACTACGGCAGAGCAAAATAAAGAAAAAAGAATGAAGAAAATTGAGGACAGTCTCAGAGACCTCTGGGACAACATTAAACACACCAACATTCAAATTATAGGGGTCCCAGAAGAAGGAGAGAAAAAAAAGGGGACTGAGAATATATTTGAAGAGATTATAGTCTGAAAACTTCCCTAATATGGGAAAGGAAAGAGTCAATCAAGTCAAGGAAGTGCGGAGACTCCCATCCAGGATAAATCCAAGGAGAAACACGCCAAGACACATATTAATCAAACTATCAAAAATTAAATACAAAGAAAAAAATATTAAAAGCAGAAAGGGAAAAACAGCAAATAACAGACAAGGGAATCCCCATAAGGTTAACAGCTGATTTTTCAGCAGAAACTCTGCAAGCCAGAAGGGAGTGGCAGGACATATTTAAAGTGATGAAAGGAAAAAACCTACAACCAAGATTACTCGACCCAGCAAGGAGCTCATTCAGATTTGATGGAGAAATTAGAACTTTAAAGACAAGAAAAAGCTAAGAGAATTCACCACCACCAAACCAGCTTTACAACAAATGCTAAAGGAACTTCTCTAAGCAGGAAACACAAAAGAAGGAAAAGACCTATAATAACAAACCCAAAACAATTAAGAAAATGGAAATAGGAACATACATATCGATAACTACCTCAAATGAAAATGGATCAAATGCTCCAACCAAAAGACATAGACTGGCTGAATGGATACAAAAACAAGACACATATATATGCTGTCTACAAGAGACCCACTTCACACCTAGGGACACATACAGACTGAAAGTGAGGGGATGGAAAAAGATATTCCACGCAAACGGAAATCAAAAGCAAGTTGGAGTAGCAATTCTCATATCAGAGAAAATAGACTTTAAAATGAAGACTATTACAAGAGACAAAGAAGGACAATACATAATGATCAAGGGATCGATCCAAGAAGAAGATATAACAATTGTAAATATTTATGCACCCAACATAGGAGCACTTCAATACATAAGGCAAATGCTAACAGCCATAAAAGGCGAAATCGACAGTAACACAATAATAGTAGGGGCGTTAACACCCCACTTTCACCAATGGACAGATCATCCAAAATGAAAATAAATAAGGAAATACAAGCTTTAAATGTTACATTAAACAAGATGGACTTAATTGATATTTATAGGACATTCCATCCAAAAACAACAGAATATATTTTCTTCCCAAGTGCACATGGAACATTCTCCAGGATAGATCATATCTGGGGTCACACATCAAGCCTTGGTACATTTAAGAAAATTGAAATCATATCAAGAATCTTTTCTGACCACAACGCTATGAGACTAGATATCAATTACAGGAAAAAATCTGTAACAAATACAAACACGTGGAGGCTAAACAATACACTACTAAATAACCAAGAGATCACTGAAGAAATCAAAGAGGAAATCAAAAAATACCTAGAAACAAATGACAATGAAAACACGATGACCCAAAACCTATGGGATGCAGCAAAAGCAGTTCTAAGAGGGAGGTTTATAGCAATACAATCCTACCTAAAGAAATAAGAAAAATCTCAAATAAACAACGTAACCTTACACCTAAAGCGATTAGAGAAGGAAGAACAAAAAAAAACCAAAATTAGCAGAAGGAAAGAAATCATAAAGATCAGATCAGAAATAAATGAAAAACAAATGAAGGAAACAATAGCAAAGATCAATAAATCTAAAAGCTGGTTCTTTGAGAAAATAAACAAAATTGATAAACCATTAGCCAAACTCATCAAGAAAAAAAGGGAGAAGACTCAAATCAATAAAATTAGAAATGAAAAAGGAGAAGTAACAACTGACACTGCAGAAACACAAAGTATCATGGGAGATTACTACAAGCAACTCTATGCCAATAAAATGGACAACCTGGAAGAAATGGACAAATTCTCAGAAAAGCACTACCTTCTGATACTGAACCAGGAAGAAATAGAAAATATAAACAGACGAGTCTCAAACACTGAAATTGAACCTGTGATTAAAAATCTTCCAACAAACAAAAGCCCAGGACCAGATGGCTTCACAGGCAAATTCTATCAGATATTCAGAGAAGACCTAACACCTATCCTTCTCAAACTATTCCAAAATATAGCAGAAGGAGGAACACTCCCAAACTCATTCTACGAGGCCACCATCACCCTGATACCAAAACCAGACAAAGATGTCACAAAGAAAGAAAACTACAGGCCAATATCACTGATAAACATAGATGCAAAAATCCTCAACAAAATACTAGCAAACAGAATCCAACAGCACATTAAAAGGATCATACACCATGATCAAGTGGGGTTTATCCCAGGAATGCAAGGATTCTTCAGTATATGCAAATCAATCAATGTGATAAACCATATTAACGAACTGAAGGAGAAAAACCATACGATCATCTCAATAGATGCAGCGAAAGCTTTCGACAAAATTCAACACCCATTTATGATAAAAACCCTGCAGAAAGTAGGCATAGAGGGAACTTACCTCAACATAATAAAGGCTATATATGACAAACCCACAGCCAACATCATTCTCAATGGTGAAAAACTGAAAGCATTTCCACTAAGATCAGGAACAAGACAAGGTTGCCCACTCTCACCACTATTATTCAACATAGTTTTGGAAGTTTTAGTTACAGCAATCAGAGAGGAAAAAATAAAATAAAATAAAAGGAATCCAAACTGGAAAAGGGGAAGTAAAACTGACCCTGTTTGCAGATGACATGATACAATACATGGAGAATCCTAAAGATGCTACCAGAAAACTGCTAGAGCTGATCAATGAATCTGCTAAAGTAGCAGGATACAAAATTAATGCACAGAAATCTCTTGCATTCCTATACACTAATGATGAAAAATCTGATAGAGAAAGTAAGGAAACACTCCCATTTACCATTGCAACAAAAAGAGTAAAATATCTAGGAATAAACCTACCTAAGGAGACAAAAGACCCGTATGCAGAAAACTATAGGACACTGCTGAAAGAAATTAAAGATGGTACAAACAGATGGAGAGATATACTATGTTCGTGGACTGGAAAAATCAACATTGTGAAAGTGACTATACTACCCACAGCAATCTACAGTTTCAATGCAATCCCTATCAAACTACCAGTGGAATTTTTCAGAGAACTAGAACAAAAAATTTCACAATTTTTATGGAAACAAAAAAGACCCCAAATAGCCAAAGCAATATTGAGGAAGAAAAATGGAGCTGGAGGAATCAGGCTCCCAGACTTCAGACTATACTACAAAGCAACAGTAATCAAGACAGGATGGTACTGGTACAAAAACAGAAATATAGATCAATGGAACAGGATAGAAAGCCCAGAGATAAACCCATGCACATACGGTCACATTATCTTTGATAAAGGAGGCAAAACTATACAATGGAGAAAAGACAGCCTCTTCAATGAGTGGTGCTGGGAAAACTGGACAGCTACCTGTAAAAGAATGAAATTAGAATAGTCCCTAACACCATACACAAAAATAAACTCAAAATGGATTAAAGCCCTAAATGTAAGGCCAGACACTCTCAAACTCTAAGAGGAAAACATAGGCAGAACACTCTATGACATAAATCACAGCAAGATCCTTTTTGACCCACCTCCTAGAGAAATGGAAATAAAAACAAAAATAAATGGGACCTAATGAAACTTAAAAGCTTTTGCACAGCAAAGGAAACCACAAACAAGACAAAAAGACAACCCTCAGAATAGGAGAAAATTTTTGCAAATGAAGCAACTGACAAAGGATTAATCTCCAAAATTTGCAAACAGCTTGTGTAGCTCAAAATCAAAAACAAACAAACAAAAAATTCAAAAATGGGTAGAAGATCTAAATAGATGTTTCTCCAAAGAAGATGTACAGATTGCCAACAAACACATGAAAGGATGCTCAACATCATTAACCATTAGAGAAATGCAAATCAGAACTACAGTGAGGTATCACCTCACACCAGTCAGAATGGCCATCATCAAAAAATCTAGAAACAATAAATGCTGGAGAGGGTGTGGAGAAAAGGGAACCCTCTTGCACTGTTGGTGTGAATGTAAATTGATACAGCCACTATGGAGAACAGTATGGAGGTTCCTTAAAAAACTAAAAATAGGGCTTCCCTGGTAGTGCAGTGATTGAGAGTCCGCCTGCCGATGCAGGGGACGCAGGTTCATGCCCCGGTCCGGGAAGATCCCACATGCCACGGCGCGGCCGGGCCCGTGAGCCATGGCCACTGAGCCTGCATGCCCGGAGCCTGTGCTCTGCAACGGGAGGGGTCACAGCAGTGAGAGGCCCACATACCAAAAACAAGCAAACAAACAAACAAAAAACCTAAAAATAGAACTACCATACAACCCAGCAACCCCACTATTGGGCATATACCCTGAGAAAACCATAATTCAAAAAGAGTCATGTACCACAATGTTCATTGCAGCTCTATTTACAATAGCCCGGAGATGGAAGCAACCTAAGTGTCCATCATCGGATGAATGGATAAAGAAGATGTGGCACATATATACAATGGAATATTACTCAGCCATAAAAAGAAACGAAATTGAGCTATTTGTAATGAGGTGGATAGACCTAGAGTCTGTCATACAGAGTGAAGTAAGTCAGAAAGAGAAAGACAAATACCGTATGCTAACACATATATATGGAATTTAAGAAAAAAAAATGTAAGTACGTCATAAAGAGAAAAACAAATACCATATGCTAACACATATATATGGAATCTAAAAGAAAAAAAAAAGGTTCTGAAGAACCTAGTGGCAGGACAGGAATAAAGATACAGATTTAGAGAATGGACTTGAGGACACAGGGAGGGGGAAGGGTAAGCTGGGACAAAGTGAGAGAGTGGCATGGACATATATACACTACCAAATGTAAAATAGATAGCCAGTGGGAAGCAGCTGCATGGCACAGGGAGATCAGCTTAGTGCTTTGTGTCCACCTAGGGTGGTGGGATAGGGAGGGTGGGAGGGAGACACAAGAGCGAGGCAATATGGGGATATATGTATACATATAGCTGATTCACTTTGTTATACAGCAGAAACTAACACACCATTGTAAAACACTTATACTCCAATAAAGATGTTAAAAATAATAATAATAAATAAACTAAAATACAAAAAAAATTATTTGGGGGTGAAACTAATTTTATTTAATTTTACATATAATAATAACTTGTAAAACTATATAATTTAAATTTAAGAATTAACAACTGGGGGACTCTTTCCAAGATGGCGGAGGAGTAAGACGCAGAGATCACCTTCCTCCCCACAGATACACCAGAAATACATCTACACGTGGAGCAACTCCTACAGAACACCTACTGAACGCTGGCAGGAGACCTCAGACCTCCCAAAAGGCAAGAAACTCCCCACGTACCTGGGTAGGGCAAGAGAAAAAAGAATAAACAGAGACAAAAGGATAAGGACGGTACCTGCACCAGTGGGAGGGAGCCGTGAAGGAGGAAAGGTCTCCACACACTAGGAGCCCCTTCGCGGGCAGAGATTGCGGGAGGCGGAGCGGGGAGCTTCGGAGCCGCGGAGGACAGCACAGCAACAGGGGCGCGGAGGGCAAAGCGGAAAGATTCCCACACAGAGGATTGGCGCCAACCGGCGCTCACCAGCCCGAGAGGCTCGTGTGCTCACCCGCCGGGGGCGGGCGGGGCTGCGAGCTGAGGCTCGATTTCGGTTTCGGTCGGAGCTCAGGGAGAGGACTGGGGTTGGCGGCTTGAACACAGCCCGAAGGGGTTAGTGCGCCACGGATAGCCGGGAGGGAGTCCGGGGGAAAGTCTGGACCTACCCAAGAGGCAAGAGACCTTTTCTTGCCTCTGTGTTTCCTGGTGCGCGAGGAGAGGGGTTTTAAGAGCGCTGCCTAAAGGAGCTCCAGAGACGGGCGCGAGAAAAGCTCGGAAACCAGAGACGGGCGGGAGACGCTAAGGCTGCTGCTGCCGCCACCAAGGGGCCTGTGTGCGAGCACAGGTCACTGCCCCCACCCCTCTTCCGGGGAGCCTGTGCAGCCCGCCACTGCCAGGTTCCCGGGACCCAGGGACAATTTCTCAGGGAGAACACACGGCGGGCCTCAGGCTGCTGCAACGTCACGCCGACTTCTGCCGCC
>NW_006785778.1:984053-1019495 GCF_000442215.2 Lipotes vexillifer
TAAGAGGGAAGAGATATGGGAACATATATATATGTATAACTGACTCACTCTGTTATAAAGCAGAAACTAACACACCATTGTAAAGCAATTATACCCCAATAAAGATGTTAAAAAAAAAAGAATGTGGGGCTGTCTGGAGGGGTGGGATAGGGAGGGTGGGAGGGAGGGAGACAAAGAGGGAAGAGATATGGGAACATATATATATGTATAACTGACTCACTGTGTTATAAAGCAGAAACTAACACACCATTGTAAAGCAATTATACCCCAATAAAGATGTTAAAAAGAAAAAAAAAAAAAAAAAATTAACAACTGACTGTCAAAATTCCTGAAATCCTACCATTCACCTCTTATGAGCATGTGTGAACCAGCTCCAGCATGCCACTGGATCAGACCCTCATGGATATTGCATAAGTATCTAATATGTCACCTAACCTCCCACCCATTCATTGATCCTCCACATTTCAAACATGTACAGGCCACAAACCCTGATCCACAATTTCAAATTCAACAAAGCTCTGAAAATTGCAGCCGTGGTGCAAACTCATTTTGTGGTAAAACCAGATCTGAACCAGATGACCATTTATGCTATTTTTAATATCACATGTTTCCCTGCAAAGATATTAATATGTTTGATTAGGGGGGGTTGTCCCAGACCTCCACTTGGGGCATAAAATAAACAACGTATGCATTGTTTTACATTTGCAAAATATGAAAAATTCTCAGCTGATTCAAGGGTTTTAGATAAGGGATTGTGGACTTTCAGTGATCTTCATAAAACATAAATACAGAACCTCACCCATCAGAGCCTCCCTATCACCTAAGGGATAGAATCGAAGTTCTTAAACATGATACACGAGGCCCATAAGCCCTTTTCAAGTTTCCTCTCAACAGCTCCCACCTTGCCCTCCTATATCAAACTACTTCTAGGAGTCTGACCAACCATGACTAAAGATGGAGCTGGGCTTATTAGTCACCCCACATCTACACTGTATATACCTGGGGAAAGAATCAGAACCCAGCTAATGCAGGAGTGTGGTGGTCCATCCTTCTTGCTCTATCACTTACGGGATCTTCATCTGGCCACTTCATTTTCCCTAGTCTCCACCTCTCATCTATAAAATGGGAATCGTACAACTAACAAGGATGTAGGGAAGGTAAAGCAAGTTCATGGACACGAAGATACTTTTGCATGTGCTATATACTACATTAAAAGATTTTTTACTATTCATCATTCTGAAACTGGAATACTGGTTTGAAAGCAGGTATTCTTTAAACCACTGATGAGTAGCCAGGGATTTCTCATCTCCCCAGAAGGAGCTGAAAGTTGATGTACATGAAGTCCAGTCTTTTCTGTCACATACAAAAAAAGTGTTATGCTTGAAAACAGTCGTGTGGTTGGTGAGGCTGGGAAAATAGGTCTATGTTACAGCCCCTGTAACTCTCAGGAATGGCTGGGTTTTATTCCATTAGAAAAAGGAGGAAAGGGGACAAGAGCAGCCCAGGTTCTCACCTTTCTGGGCCTGTGTGTTTATACATTTGTTTTGTTTAGTCTTGCTGTTGTTATTTTGGAGGTTTTGTTTTTTGCTTGGTTGGTTTTTCTGTTGCTGTTTCTTGCTGCACTACAGCAAAAGGACTTAAGTCTGAAAGGTCATTCAAAACCTATGCATTGGGCTTCCCTGGTGGCACAGTGGTTGAGAGTCCGCCTGCCCATGCAGGAGACACGGGTTCGTGCCCCAGTCTGGGAAGATCCCACATGCCGCGGAGAGGCTGGGCCCGTGAGCCATGGCCGCTGAGCCTGCGAGTCCGGAGCCTGTGCTCCGCAACGGGAGAGGCCACAGCAGTGGGAGGCCCGTGTACCGCAAAAAAAAAAAAAAAAAAAAAACTATGCATGCCCCTCCTTTGACAAACAGCTTCCTATCTTCTGCTTGAACAGTCGCAGTGAAAGGGAGCCCATTCATTTAGTACAGATGCCTGAACATTTTCTTTGCAACTGGCACCTCCTTCTATTACATGAAGGCAGTCTGAACCAGCTACAAAGAGTAACAGGAAAAGAAAAGAAACTGGCAATGTCTTACTCTGGTAAAAATGACTGGAATCAGATCTTTTCTTGAAAGTAGATTTTGATGGAGGGTTGTGGGAGAAGTAAAAGAATTTTGAGAGAGAAGAATGACCAAAAATGAACACAAAATCACTACCATTTAAAAAGGAGAAATGGGGCTTCCCTGGTGGTGCAGTGGTTGAGGGTCCGCCTGCCGATGCGGGGGACACGGGTTCGTGCCCCGGTCCGGGAGGATCCCACATGCCGCAGAGCGGCTGCACCTGTGAGCCATGGCCGCTGGGCCTGGCGTCCGGAGCCTGTGCTCCGCAATGGGAGAGGCCGCAACAGTGAGAGGCCCGTGTACCGAAAAAAAAAAAAAAGGAGAAATGGGTTCCAATGTGCAAAGGAAGAAAGTCTGATAGCAAACAAGCAAATATGATTGCTTGAAATTCTACATGCACAGGATACATGCCTCATTATTGTCCTTAATATAAATGGGTACCACAAGACAAAAGAGAAATAGAAAACTAGTTGCCAGAGATTTCTTACCAACTTTCTGAGCTTCCTATTAGGTTCAGAGGTAGGTACAAGACTTGTGTCTTTGGGGCAAAGCTGTTCATATTTACCTGAAAACTGCTGGTGTTAGCAATCATCCTAGCTGATGTTAAATCAAGCACACAATTATAGTGCTAAACCTCAATGCAGATCACACAATCAGATTTATCTTTCAAAAATTGATATCTACAGGCCATTGCAATCACAGAGCAGAAACATTCAAACAAACAAAAAAACAAGTCAAACTTCTGTACAAATAAAACCAAACAAAGTATGCACACTTAAAGAAATTACTGATTGTATTATTTGAGAATTCAAAAATAGCCACCACTGGATTTGAAAGACCATGTTTGTGCATTCTTTCTTATAAATGAGATACATTGTAGAAATGAAATGAGATATATTGTAGAAAAACAGTGAGATACATTGTAGAAACAAAATAGGTGTTTACTTCTGTTGTGACCTTCAGAATTTATGTAGACATCTCGCTTAATCAAGGCAGCCTTTTCATTTGCACAAATCATATTTTACTCTGCAGATGGGAGGTGGAGAGTAGAGAATAAAATGTAAGTTGGTGCAAGTGAATAAATTAAAGAACTTTTCATTAAAGGTAACCCAGAGATGATAGAGATAGAGATAGACAAGATAGAAATAAAGGCAGAGGCTACCAATAACAACGTCAAAAAGTATTGCCTTTTACCAACAGTTAGTACTTGAGAACAGAGGAAGGACACTGACGTCCATTGAAAATCCACTATGTGCTAGGGACTTTGCTAAGAATTTTACAATGTTACCTTGTTTAGTCTTCATAACAACTTGTCAGGTATATATCATTATCTGCAATTCATAGATGAAGACACAAATGCTCAGAACTTGTCAGCTTGGTTTTCAAAAATTCATTTTAATTCAATTTTTGGAACCCATTTGAAACAAAAACATGATATGGTGGTCAGAAAGATGGATTCACAGGTTATTTGGTTCTGCATTCCTTTGATTGAGGGATTTGTTCTGCTTGACTGGAAGGTTAAACATCCCGGTGTTGTCCTCCTAAAATTTATTCAAAGATGTCCCTCCCAGAAGGGAAAGATAAAATGATTCTTCACTCAGGTGTAGAAATGACTGAGCTTTTCAGCTGGAACCTTTGGTGACTGTATTACCAAGAAAACTTACTGAACCAATTAAGTATCTCAAATGGAGTTCTAATTGCATTCTCCATTTAATATCATGGATTCTGCAGAAGAAAAGAGATGCCTCTTACCCTTATTATGTGCATATTTTACTTATTATTACAAGGACTATGGCATTCCTAATATTCACCTGGTGGGTGAAAAACAGGTCACACAGACACTAGAGTTTCAGGGTAGGACAGAAAGTTAACCATCTTCATTGTGTCTTTGGCAATGAAAACCCCTGTAGCTAAGATAAGCCTTGAGGGTGAATAGAGCAGTCATTAAAATGACAAGCACTTAAGTGTTAGATTTGGTTTTTACCTTAACTCTGGACAGGTGGCCTTTCTTTTGAGGGCTTTTTATTTGCTTGTTTTGTTTTTTTTAATTTTTATTTTATATTGGAGTATAGTTGATTAACAATGTTGTATTAGTTTCAGGTGTAGAGCAAAGGGATTCAGTTATACATGTACATGTATCTATTCTTTTTCAAATTCTCTTCCCATTTAGGTTATTAGAGAATATTGAGCAGAGTTCCCTGTGCTATACAATAGGTCCTTGTTGGCTTTCAGTTTTAAATATAGCAATGTGTACATGTCAATCCCAAACTCCCAATCTATCCCTCCCCCCCGCCAAGGTCGCCTTTCTTTATCCTGCATGATTTGTTGCTCATGTTATTGTACCCAACTTACCTAATGATAAAATTCACACTGTATATGTTGACCTCATTCATCCTCTTTCCCAACCTTCCTTTCCACTGTACCCGGAGTGGGATGGTTAGTAGCCTGATGTGGTTGGAGGGAGAGTGCTTACAAGAAACAGAGATTGGAACCAGAGAGATCAGTTAGGAGGCTAATACAATGGTCCCTGAGAGCCCTGATGAGGGCCTGACCCAAGGTAGTCAGAGTGATGGTTGAGTGAAGCAGCTAGCCTGGAAAACAGTGGTAGAAGTCAAACCTGGTCATACCATCAGCCATAGGGCACCATGAAACTTTACTCTCCAGCTCGGTATGTCAATCAATTATCTCACTGTAACCAGGAGAAATTCTTCCACTGGGCCATCTCCTATTCTATTACGGTGTTGTCAAGGAAAAGGCTAGATTTCCACCGCCCTTCACTTAGTCATAACTACTCACTCTGTCGAGAGCCAGAAGCCTTGAATTTTCTCTCCAGAAGCCTTGGCAATGTGGCCTTTCAAGTCTTCCGTGGCAGTCTCAATGGCCCCTGCCTGAGTAGGAGAAAGAGAATACCTAGTTTAGAGAAGACTGAGTCCTCTTCAAGCTTATGATTAATTACTGTATCCCAGCAATTCCTCCAAAAAGTTGACCAGGAGAGAGAATTCTTGGAGTTGCCTGTTTATTGTAGGCACTGCCTGCTGGAGAGCTTAGTCTTAAACTCTGGTATTTACTAAGTTGCTCTCCTTGGGTGGGACAAAAGTGATCCAAGTCCTGTGAGATTTCTATAATCTTACTCACATTTTCTCATAGAAATGAAGATAGCCATTTTCAGAGCACCAGTTTTTCTAATAAACAAATGTGTATCAGGAAGTTCAATGCATTTAGCAATACATACACTTTTAAAATCTAACCTTTCTCTCTTCAAAGAGTACATGGCCATAAAACACACAGGAGGAAAGCTTCTTCAGTATTCTGACTATAGTCTGGCTCTGGGAAATGAATTTTTTGTCTCCTTACCTCTCTTTTTTTACCTTTATCCAAAAAGGAATTCCTACTATGAGGCTGCCTCTAGTTTAAAAATGGATTAACCCTGTCTTAATAATAAATTCATAGACCCTCTAGCTCAGTGATTCTTAAACTTCAGCACACATCAGAATCACCTGAAATGTGTCTTAAAACAGATTTCTGGGCACTGTCCCCAGAGTTTCTGATTCAGTAGTTCTGGGGTGGGCCTGAGAATTTGCATTTCTAACAAGTTCCTGGGTGATGCTATTGGTGTGGGACTCTACTATAAGAACCATTGTTCTCTAGGCAGTTACTCTCAGCCTTGGTTACCCATCAGAATCACCGGCAGAGCTTTTGAAAATCCTAATGCCAGGGCTGTGCACCAGGCCAATTATATCAGATACTCAGTGGATGGGATTCACCTAACAGTATATCAGGACTTTTTAAAGCATCCCAGATAACTCCAATGTATAGCCAAAGTTGAGAATCACTACAGCCAAGGGCTTATCTATTATAAGCCATTCCATTTTATAAGTGTGAAAACAGGGGTCTGTGTAGGGAGACAAGACAGGAAACCCAGACATTCCACTTCCAGGCCTACAACACAGTGCTGGTCTCATGCCCAACCCTGGGACTAGCATGTTACAAGTTCTCATATAGTCTCTATATAATAGGGCTTTATGCTAGACACCTAATCTTCCATAAACATTAACATTCCTAATCCTCCTAGCTTGAGACCTTTCTCTCCCAAAAGGAAATGGGGATACTAGCCTGGCTAGGACCCATTCAAATATCTTCTCCCAGAGGTGAGGTGACTGTAGGATTTTGGTTTGCTTGTTTTCTCAAACTATGATAAAAGGCTTTGAAAGACGTTAGCCACAGAGTCCATCAGTTAAGAAAAATCTTATATGAGTCCACATGTAAAATACAGGGAAAGAATGGAGCTGCTTCAGAAGTGAAATGGTAGTAAATGGTACAGAACTTTAAGTACTTATCTGTCCCCCTCCCTTCCGCTCATTCCACACAGCACAAGTCATCCAGGAAATGGATAGGACAACTACAGAGAATTGAGTGACCTGTGTTCATATTCCAGATATGTCATGAATAAATTCTGTGATCTATAGATAATTATTTAACTTTCCTTGGCTTCCATTTATTTATCTATAAGACAACTGAGTAGACTGAACCAAAGCTTTCTGAGCCAAGTTGATGATCAAAACCTCCTGGAAATCTTAAATATGACCATAGCCTTTTACACTGAGAGATTCTAATTTTCAATTTTAACAAGTTTCCTGTTGGATTGGACAGTCAACCAGGGGACTGAATGATTTCCAACTCTTTTGTCATCCTCTGCTGCTGGTTAAAGGATTGTCAGAAAGCTAGTATGGTACCCCGGGCTTGCTGAAACCTGTGTGTCACAAAATCAGTAAGTTCTGGGACACTAGTCAAATATGCCTTGAGCTCCCACTGACACAGGAGATTGTGTCAACATCACTGGTTTCCAGTAATCCAGCTGGTAGGACTGGACTACCTTGAAGGGAAATTTCCTGATTCTGTGACAATTCTCCCATCATCCATCATCCTTGGCTCCCCGTGATACAGCCTAACTCTACTAGGCCCACTAGTCAAAGCTCTCTAAAAAATGATGCTTTCTTTGATGACTCATCATGGCTATTTTTCCTGTCTCTTTTCCTGTATTCACATAATTTCTGCCTCAAGTTAATATAACTTGGTAGTGAAACTAATACTTTTCAGAAGAAAAAAATTATAAGTGGAATTGGAGAATAATGAAATAATCCTAAAATAAGCATTTTGTTGGATGCTTTTATGCCAGACACTTTGCCAAAAACATGTAAAGATGAATAAAAGAATGTAGAATTTTTCAAAACCTTACTTGTCTTCCCTATGGAAGGCAATTGGCAAAAGCTATCAAAATGATCTAATCTTCGATCCACACATTCCATTTCTGGGAAGTTATACTATAGATACTCTTGCATATGTACAAAATGACATATGTATAAAGTGTCCTTTGCAGTCTAGTTTGTGGACAGCAAAAACTTGGAAACCATGCAAATATCTATCAACAGGAGAGCTGTTAGATATATTATGGGACATATCCATGCAATGAAATATGATAAATATGTAAAAAATTAAGAAACATGTACTAATCTTCGATTTCAAAATACGTTATTAAGTGAAAGGAAAAAAATGTTCAGAAGAAAGGGTAAATATGGCAACTTTTTGTGTGAAAAGGAGGAGGATGGGTGAGAATAAGTATCTGTGTTTGTACAGGCCTAAAGTCACTCTAGAAGGATACATAGAAAATGTTAACAGCAGTTCCTTAAGGGTAGGGAAGGAACTTGGTGGATGGAGCCAGTGGATGGGTGTTGTTTGGCTATACACATTTTCAAAAGTTAAACATTAAAAATAAAGTGTATTCCTTACAGAACAGTTTGGAAGTCTCTGGAATTCCGTCCATGTCCTCACTCCCTGAATTCTTACCTTCAGTAGACATATCAGTTGTGCCTCTATGGAACAGTTGTGCATGGTATCCTGATAGAGTATTTTATTCTCTTCCATTTGTTATTATCGGTTTACTATGATAAATTAACTTCAGCCTTTTAGTGTCAAAAATGAAATAAAGTGTGTGAACACTTTGACTTGTGTCCGGGACAAGGTTTTAAATCTCAGCCTTTCTGCTGGCTGTGAGACCCATGTTAAGTCACCTTGTCATTCCATGCATCGGTGTAAGCATTTGTTAGATGGATAAGATATCATTAACTGTAACAGAGCTGTTAGGAAATGGTGAAAACATTTGGTAACACTGAAGAATAAAAGACTTCATTATCATTCTTCTTGTTAACATTAAATAGAAGGGAAATCATTGTACTGGGATAGGGGGATCAAATGGTTACTGAACAACCAGCTCTGAGACTCCTTGTACTCTAAGACTAATAAGAAAGTATAATGGAATGATATGTACTCATCACTCGACCAGAGAAAGCCTGGCAAGAGTACACATACATTTCTAATTCTAAATTTTAAGAAAAAATCATTAGGGGGATCCTTACTTATAAATCACTACATAGCTTAATGGTCAATATTTTCTCTAATAGTCCGGCACTAAATATTTTCAATCAAAACAAACATAGTGAGGAAAGTTCAAAGACATATGTATTTGTCTCCTTGTGTTTCCTCGAGCTAGAATAGCCCAGGGCCAGGAGCCACACAAACAATATTCATGTCTGCTGCTAATATTTTCCCGTGTACTGGACCCCTCAGCTAGACAGTGAGAGGAGGGGACACGATAGAAAGGAATGCTCCTAGGGACTTAGACACAATCAGCTCTCCCTTGAGGGTGTCGTCATACCTAGAGTTTACTTTGTGGTATATTCATAAGGTAAGAAAACCAGCTGTGAATTGGATGTGATTTGTAAAGCCCAGGCAAATTTGTCTCTCCCTGAAAATGAAGGAAATGCTTCTTATTTCATGATTGTTAAGTGTCTGCCCTCAGATAGAAACATCAACTTTATTACCATCTTCAAAAGATTTCAGTGTAAGGAGGGGATTCAAGAAACATTTTGCCCAGTGAGATATATAATTTCTAAATCACAAAGAAGCTCACACAGACAATAACAATACAACTAATATATTTAGTTGTTCCCAGTACTAAGAGCAAGACATGGGGAAGCGTGTAGTAAGAGAAGAGGGAAAAGGAGAGAGTATGAAAGTCAAATTAGTGTCATGAAGGCAACAATGTCTTGCCACACAATGGGAAGTCCCAAACCTGCTTATTAAAATCTTGTTGCTCACAATAGAATACAGGCTATAAAAAGGCCATGGGGAACCATTAATTAAATATTAAAAGATCAAAGAGTTTTAGTCCCATTAGTTTGTATGTAATTTACATTCTCAAGTATAAATTTAGAGATAATTCCCCATCTCTAATCGCTTTCAACTTTCTGATAAGGTATCTGCAAATATAGAGTCCTACAGGGAGTTTAAATATATCTTTCTCCATGAGGATCAAGTATTGTTCCTTTCATAAGAAGTTGCTTTTGAATATCACTCTCCACGACTAAAGTGATTATCATAATATACCTCAAGTTATTAGCCTTGAGGGGTACTTTTGTTGAGAGAAGACAGTAGGCCATTTTTAGATATGTCTAAGCAATAATAGCCGATGAACAAAAATATGAGGAAAAGGTTATCCAAGCAGACTGATAGCAAGTGGTTCAGACCTTCATTACTGTGACTCCTCACTCATTGTCCGAGGCCGAAGGCAGTGGATGGGTGGTAGAAAGTTCCAGGAGTCTTGGGTTCTTGGCCTGCTGTGACCCCTAAGTTGCTGGTTGCCTTTGGACAAGTCATATCTTCTTTATGTGTCTCAGGGGTGGGGTTGGATATTTTATGAGGCCCCTCCTGGCTCTGAGAAAGAATGTTGCTAAGCTGTATCAGAAGGGCAATTTTGCAGTAAATAAATAATTGGCTGGAAGCCTGAGGGAAGAAAGCAACAACCCAGAGTGACCCATAAAAGAACACAAGAGGTTTAAGGGACCAGATTGGCTTGTTTTACGACCAGGTACTCAGAGATGTGATCTAATGCACGATATTATGATGCTAAAAATGCCTTGTTTGTCCTAAATTGATCTATACTTTCATATCAGTCACATCTTTGCATATCCAGCTTGAAACTCATATACTGATCCTCCTTCTTATTACAGCATTGGGTGTCCACTCCTGGCAGCTGAGTAACTGAGTGCCATCCTGTCTCAGCAAGCCAAGGAATAACTTTCCTTTCCAGATATGAACAAGAACCAACTTAAATATCCAGCAAAACTTAAATAGATTGTACTACATCTCCATAGTGGGATATTATAGAGTGTTAAAAATGATGTTATGAATCTACAGTTATTGACATAATAAATATTTGGCATGTAATTCTATTCTTTTGCACAATAAAATGTACATGTAAGAAAAAGTAAGGTTATTCACCAAAATGTATAAAAGCACATTCATATATTTTGGTTAACTTTGAACTGTGGAATTATGGTGACTTTTATCTTGCTTGCCCACATTTTCCAATTTTTTTCAATAAACCACCTCCTGTGAAATTATTTTAGAACCCTGTAATAAAATAAAATGCATGGCCAAAGAATTTCTCCACTCAGTCACTTACTGCTTTTCTGAATTTGCAAGATATATCCTTAAAATTCTTACACTGTAATAAATTGATTTATTTTAAATCACTGCATGGGATCACAGAACTATGAATGGGAATTGGGGAACATTTGTTCTAACCCTAGCTTTGCTACTTACTAACCTCTTGGGCAAGTCAGTGCTCACTAACTGTTAAGACCTTGGGTGAGCCACTGCCCCTCTCTGGACCTTAGTTGCCTCTAAAAATTAGAGAATTGACTAGCAACTTGGTGTTCAAAGCGTGGTCTGTGGACAGGAAGCATGAGCATTGCCAGAGAGTTTATATAAATGCAGAATGTAAGGCCTCATGCCAGACCCACTGAATCAAACCAGTATTTTAACAAGCTCTCCAGGTGATCCGTTTGCATGATAAAGACTGAGAAGCATTGGACCATATCATCCTTCGATCTCATTTCAGCTCTAAGAAGCAAAACATTATGATGTATGTTTCATAGATCTGAGTCATTCAGAGCCCTGGCCTGATTTAATTATCCCTTGAGAAAATCAGTTAGCTTCCTTCATTTGAACCTCTTTCCTGCTACAGACCCTATAGGTCTACATTTATATCTCACCTTAGGGGTCATGGTGAGGTCATGGGCATCTTAATATCATTCCTATTACCAATAACGGGAATGTGAATGTCAAGTCAGCAAAAGAGAAAGAAAGCATTTAGAATAGCAAGAGATGCTGTTTATGAAATGTTAATAGATGTGTCTTACACTGTACTAAGAACTCTTTAAAAATTAGCTCATTTAAACTACCATATAAAACTGATATTTTATCCATACTTTGAAGATGAGAAAATTTATATATATGTATATACACACACACACACACACACACACACACACACACACACATATACATACATACAATGTCTCCTCCCATTTCCTCAGCTACCACCACATCAGCAGATTTGTGGTTTACAAGGTAGTAAAACTGGATCATTATTTATCCAAAATAATATTTATCATTGTTTCAGTCGAACCAACAATTGTATTTTCATTATCCTCATAGGCATTAAAGCACGTTCATTATACTCACATGCTAAAAAAGAAAAAACCTCTTCATATTTTGTCTCTTGGTCTGAAGGAAAGTTAATGCCGACTGCTTGGGAATGTAGCCTTTACAGATACCTCCTAAAGAGTCCTCAGGTCTACTCCAGACTCACTGATAAGATTAGAAGAAAGTTTTCCTTTCCCAAGCTCTTGAGAACTTAAAGTTATTTTCTATACACTTGTTGGAGAAGATGTTCTTTACATGAATCGTAGTCAATCACTGACAATCTTTACTAGGGGGCCATACATTCAATTGTACATTATGGTAGAAAGAGCACCGGACTTAGAGACAGAAGGTACAGAGTCTAGCTATAGCTCTTACACTAATATTACGTGACTTAGGTCACTTCACTCCTCTGAAACTTCAATACGTTTACCACTAAAACAAGAGTGATAAGCCCTTTCCTGCCTACCTCACAGTGCTTCTCCAGGGGACTGTATTTTATAAGCTACATAGAGCCACACAAATAAAAGCATCATGTAAATAAATAAATAAACAAACAAAAGCTCCGTTGCGGCTTTAGACTGTGTCAAGTTAGCTAAGCTAGAACTACATTTTCTAGAATTTCCTTTCCTGTCTGCTTCTAAATTAGTGTTGGCCACAAGAGACGTTTGTGTCAGATTTGAAAGGCAGAAGTGAAACATCAGTCACGATTCCTTATTGAAGATGAGGGCAGGACAATCAGGCCCAAGTGCAGCTCATGTTCACAGCTGCCAACCTCCTGTTTACTTGGTGGCATGGGAGGGGGTGGGGAAGCCCCTGGACCTACAGCTCCTTCCGTTACAGTCAGACCTCCTCCCTCAGATCCTCCTTCCCTGAACTGGGTAAGTGTGCAGCTCGCTCGGAGGAAAAGAGCACTGGCTTCTCCTGAAAGTGGCTCACATCTTCAAGTTCAGACTTGGTGGGAGACAAACACAGGTTCCATTTTTCCATGGTGGGAGCCACTCGGTCAAAAGCAATTCCAGTTTGTCCATCCAGGTTCAGGCTATTCCCTATTTCCTATTCCTACTTCACAACAGCCAACTGGTTGATCTATAGCAACTTCAGACCCATCATCAGATGCAAAGACAACAGCTTTGCATAGACTTCTCAGGCAGCTCTCTTAATTGAACGAGCTTCCAATGATAAAGCCCTTATTCTAGATCATTCATCACTGTTCTTCTCTCGTCAAATCCTGTTCTTCTCTCACCATGACTATCAAAGAAAAGGACACTTTAAGGGATGTTTTGATTTCTTTCCCAGCTATATCTTAAGCTGAACTTTGCATATTCAATAAAGTTCTTATACTTTGGAAAATAAACCATTTGCTTTGCCTATGCAAAAACACACAAACACACACATAGTAGAAAACATGCCAAAGCACTCTGCACATATGAGTCACTGAATATAGGTAATATAGGTATATATCTTCAAACACACACACACGCACACACACACACACACACACACACACACACACACACACACATTGAGTCTCTTTAGCTACAACTTTATCTTAACCAAAGATATATTTTAAAGGCTAACAAATCAGGGTTTGTTAGTTAAAGCATTATAAATAGTCTCAAACTCTTGGCCACCACTTATTTAGCAGTTGAGTTGAAAAAAATTTTTTTTCAACAAAGAGATGTTCCATGTACACTTGAAGAATCTCTCTGTTGCCACAGTGCACAATCTGCAATGTTGCCCCCAGTTGATGGTAGCCTACAAGCTCACTGCTTTGATGCACAGGAAAGAAGCTCAGCTCCAAACTGCAGCTACAGGTTTGGAATAAAGTGTTTGTCCCCGTATTGTTATACCAGCATGCCCATGTAGACCCTTGAGGTTTAGCCCATGCTCAGCAACCCTTTCCACTCCATCACCCATGTCTTTTCCAGACTTACAACAAATATTCCCTCTGGGCTCCCAGCCTTATATTCTAGCCAGTCTGGTTCTCTCTCCATAGAGCATTAATTTATTGAGGTCAGGTCTAGCATGAATACAGGACTCAGGAGCCAAAGACTCATGGAGGCTGAAGGACCTGCTTCTCCTTGATACTATCTGGTGGTCAAAAACAGACACTTAACTTCTCCGAAATTCAGACCTTTTGCCTATAAAATGGAGATAAGGATGACTACTTCACAGTTATTGTGACTATTACACAAGATAACGAATATGAAAACAGTTGGTAAAACATGTGGTATATGGAAGGATATTAGGATATTCTTAAGGAGAAGTTTTATGTAGTATTTACATTCATGATTTTATTATTTTACCCGTGTAACAAAGTACTTCCGTGAGATATAAGGCTGGTGATAGGGACGGGGGTAGAGTGCTGATTCAGTCACACTTGGAGGCCTTGAAGTCTGCCTTGGCCCTGAGACAGTGCCTGGGTCACCCTCCTCCGTGGACAGCTGATCAGTCTCAGAGGTTTGGTCATCTCCCTCTTGCTTCAGAGACACAGGTAGGAATCCTTCAAAACTCCCAATGGTTGACATTTCTTCAGCCTAAAACAAAGGAAGAAACAATCTTCCCAGAAAAAAAAAAAGTTGCCTGTGTCCTAGCTATGGCAAAACAGTGTATGATGAGCAAATGATGCTCCTGAAACTGACAAACCCACCACACATTAACTAAACAGAGGCACTGACGGATGCAGTTCAATAACACAGACTCTACAATCCTCTGTGGACGTTTACCAGAGGAAAGAAGCAGAGACCCTCTGGACAGAGAAAAGGAAGCTGCAAGTATTTCCATTTTCCCCGTCTTTATTCCCAGGGACAGGAAGCTGAACAAGGGAACAGCAGTATAAAATCA
This sequence comes from Lipotes vexillifer, assembly GCF_000442215.2. Taxonomy (NCBI): domain Eukaryota; kingdom Metazoa; phylum Chordata; class Mammalia; order Artiodactyla; family Lipotidae; genus Lipotes; species Lipotes vexillifer. Next base: position 998,546 of record NW_006785778.1, read on the forward strand.
TTATCAGACAATTTCTCTTCAAGTTTTCATAGCATTTTTGCTTGAAAACCTACTAGCCTGCAAGCTTATTTAAGAGTTAAAAGCAATGATATTGCACCTTCTTGTGTACTTCTTGGGTAGTAATAGGGCACGAAAGCACTTAGAACTGAGCATATTTTTAACCGCAAGATTGCAATTCTAAAAATGTATCTTCAAGTATACATGGGGAATATAGCCAACTGTAAGTGGAATATAATCTTTAAAAATTGTGACTCATTACATTGTACACCGGTAACTTATATAACATTGTACATCAACTATACGTCAGTAAAAAATTTTAATAATAAATAAAAATGTATCCTAAGGGAATAATTTAGACAAATGCAAAGACATAAATATAGAAGTTTGTACATTACAACACTGTGCCTAATCGTAGAAAAGTACATAATTTTATGTCTAATAGCAAAACATTGTGTATAATAGCAACATTACACACTCACACATCTAATACCAAAAAAATATAGTGAAACTAAGTATCCATCAGCAGAGAATTGGCTAAATAAGACACGTTATACTGCACAGTGAATACAATGTAGTCATTACAAATGTGAGGATATATTTTTACCATGGAATGATGTCCAAAACAACAATTGTTAATGGAAAAAATGTTATAAAATATTATGAATAATGTTATTCAAATTTGTTACAATAATTCAGAAAGAAAGAAGGAAGGTAGGGAGAAAGGGAGGGAGGGAAGGAAGGAATAATACCTGGACTTGCATATGTATATACATGTGTGGTAGGACAGAGGTTAGAAACAATCTAAAAGGAAATAAAATAAAGTGTTAATAATGATTATCTCTGACAAACTAGTGGTTACCAGTGAGGAGAGGGTAAAAGGGAGGGGCAAGATAGGGTTCGGGTGGAAGATGGCGGAAGACTAAGACGCGGAGATCACCTTCCTCCCCACAGATACAGCAGAAATACATCTACACGTGGAACAACTCCTACAGAACACCCACTGAACGCTGGCAGAAGACCTCAGACCTCCCAAAAGGTAAGAAGCCCCCCACGTACCTGGGTAAGGCAAAAGAAAAAAGAATAAACAGAGACAAAAGGATAGGGACGAGACCTGCACCAGTGGGAGGGAGCTGTGAAGGAGGAAAGGTTTCCACACACTAGGAAGCCCCATCGCGGGCAGAGACTGCGGGTGGCGGAGGGGGAAGCTTTGGAGCTGCGTAGGAGAGCACAGCAACAGGGGTGCGGAGGGCAAAGCGGAGAGATTCCCGCACAGAGGATCAGGGCCGACCAGCACTCAACAGCCCGAGAGGCTTGTCTGCTCCCCCACCGGGGCGGGCGGGTCTGGGAGCTGAGGCTCGGGCTTCGGTCAGAGCACCAGGAGAGGACTGGGGTTGGCGGTGTGAACACAGCCTGAAAGGGGTTAGTGCACCACGGCTAGCCGGGAGGAAGTCCGGGAAAAGTCTAGAGCTGCCGAAGAGGCAAGAGACTTTTTCTTCCCTCTTTGTTTCCTGGTGCGTGAGGAGAGGGGATTAAGAGTGCTGCTTAAAGGAGCTCCAGAGACGGTTGTGAGCCACGGCTAAAAGCGCAGACCCCAGAGACGGGCATGAGACGCTAAGGCTGCTGCTGCCGCCACCAAGAAGCCTGTGTGCGAGCACAGGTCACTATCCACACCCCCCTTCCGGGGAGCCTGTGCGGCCCGCAACTGCCAGGGTCCCGGGATCCAGGGACAACTCTCCTAGGAGAACGCACAATGCAACTCAGGCTGGTGCAGCGTCACGCCGGCCTCTGCCGCCGCAGACTCGCCCTGCACTCCGTGTCCCTCCCTCCCCCTGGCCTGAGTGAGCCAGAGCCCCCGAATCAACGTCTCCTTTAACCCTGTCCTGTCTGAGCGAAGAACAGACGCCCTCCAGCGACCTACACGCAGAGGCGAGGCCAAATCCAAAGCTGAGCCCTTGGGTGGGAGCTGTACAAAGAAGAGAAAGGGAAATCTCTCCCAGCAGCCTCAGAAGCAGCGGATTAAAGCTCGACAATCAACTTGATGTACGCTGCATCTGTGGAATACAGGAATAGACAATGAATCATCCAAAACTGAGGAGGTGGACTTTGAGAGCAAGATTTATGATTTTTTTCCCCTTTACCTCTTTTTGTGAGTGTGTATGTGTATGCTTCTTTGTGAGATTTTGTCTGCATACTTTTGCTTCCACCATTTGTCCTAGGGTTCTATCTGTCTGGGTTGTTGTTTTTTATTTTCTTAATAATTAATTTTTATTTTAATAACTGTATTTTATTTTACTTTATCTTCTTTCTCTCTTTCTTTCCTTCCTTCCCTGCTTTAGACAATGAATCTTCCCAAATTGAGGAGGTGGACTTTGGGAGCAAGATTTATGATTTTTTTCACCTTTTCCTCTTTTTGTGAGTGTGTATGTGTATGCTTCTGTGTGAGATTTTGTCTGTATAGCTTTGCTTCCACCATTTGTCCTAGGGTTCTATCCGTCCATCTTTTTTTTTTAATTTTTTTTCTTTTTTTCTCTTAATAATTATTTTTTTATTTTAATAACTTTATTATATTTTATCTTACTTTATTTTATTTTACTTTATCAGCTTTCCTTTTCCTTCCTTCCCTCCTTCCTTCCTTCCTTCCTCCCTTCCTCCTTCCCTCCTTTCTTTCTTTCTACTTCTACTAATTCTTTCTTTCTATTTTTTCTCCCTTTTATTCTGAGCCATGTGGATGAAAGGCTCTTGGGGCTGCAGCCAGGAGTCAGTGCTGTGCCTCTGAGATGGCAGAGCCAACTTCAGGACACTGGTCCACAAGAGACCTCCCAGCTCCACATAATATCAAACAGCGAAAATCTCCCAGAGGTCTCCATCTCAACACCAGCACCTAGCTTCCCTCAATGACAAGCAAGCTACAGTGCTGGACATCCTATGCCAAACAACTAGCAAGACAGGAACACAACCCCACCCAATAGCAGAGAGGCTGCCTAAAATCATAAGTCCACAGACACCCCAAAACACACCACCAGACGTGGACCTGCCCACCAGAAAGACAAGATCCAGCCTCATCCACCAGAACACAGGCACTAGTCCGTCAAAAACAACGGGAGCTACGAACTTGCAGCCTGCAAAAAGGTGAACCCAATCACAGTAAGATAAGCAAAATGAGAAGACAGAAAAACACACAGCAGATGAAGGAGCAAGATAAAAACCCACCAGACCTAACAAATGAAGAGGAAATAGGCAGTCTACCTGAAAAAGAGTTCAGAATAATGATAGTAAAGATGATCCAAAATCTTGGAAATAGAATGGACAAAATGCAAGAAGCAGTTAACAAGGACCTAGAAGAAATAAAGACGAAACAAGCAAAGATGAACAACACAATAAATGGAATTAAAAGTACTCTAGATGGGATCAATAGCAGAATAACTGAGGCAGAAGAACGGATCAGTGACCTGGAAGATAAAATAGTGGAAATAACTACTGAAGAGCAGAATAAAGAAAAAAGAATGAAAACAACTGAGGATAGTCTCAGAGACCTCTGGGACAACATTAAACGCACCAACATTCGAATTATAGGGGTTCCAGAAGAAGAAGAGAATAAGAAAGGGACTGAGAAAATATTTGAAGAGATTATAGTTGAAAACTTCCCTAATATGGGAAAGGAAATAGTTAATCAAGTCCAGGAAGCAAAGAAAGTCCCATACAGGATAAATCCAAGGAGAAATATGCCTTATTAATCATATTAATCAAAATGTCAAAAATTAAGTACAAAGAAAACATATTAAAAGCAGAAAGGGAAAAACAACAAATAACACACAAGGGAATCCCCATAAGGTTAACAGCTGATCTTTCAGCAGAAACTCTGCAAGCCAGAAGGGACTGGCAGGACATATTTAAAGTGATGAAGGAGAAAAACCTGCAACCAAGATTACTCCACAGCAAGGATCTCATTCAGATTTGATGGAGAAATTAAAACCTTTACAGACAAGCAAAAGCTGAGAGAGTTCAGCATGACCAAACCAGCTTTACAACAACTGCTAAAGGAACTTCTCTAGGCAAGAAACACAAGACAAGGAAAAGACCTGCAATAATGAACCCAAAACATTTAAGAAAATGGGAATAAGAACATACATATCGATAATTACCTTAAATGGACTAAATGGACTAAATGCTCCCACCAAAAGATAAAGATTGGCTGAATGGATACAAAAACAAGATCCATATATTCGCTGTCTACAAGGGACACACTTCAGACCTAGAGACACATACAGACTGAAAGTAAGGTGACACATACAGACTGAAAGTAAGGTGATGTAATGGTGATGTAAATGGAAACCAAAAGAAACCTGGAGTAGCAATTCTCATATCAGACAAAATAGAGTTTAAAATAAAGACTATTAGAAGAGACAAAGAAGGACCCTACACAATGATCAAGGGATCGATCCAAGAAGAAGATATAACAATTGTAAATATTTATGCACCCAACATAGGAGCGCCTCAATACATAAGGCAAATACTAACAGCCATAAAAGGGGAAATCGACAGTAACACATTCATAATAGGGGACTTTAACACCCCACTTTCACCAATGGACAGATCACCCAAAATGAAAATAAATAAGGAGACACAAGCTTTAAATGATATATTAAACAAGATGGACTTAATTGATATTTATAGGACATTCCAACCAAAAACAACAGAATACACATTCTCCTCAAGTGCTCATGGAACATTCTCCAGGATAGATCATATCTTGGGTCACAAATCAAGCCTTGGTATATTTAATAAAATTGAAATAGTATCAAGTATCTTTTCTGAGCACAACGCTATGAGACTAGATATCAATTACAGGAAAAGATCTGTAAAAAAAACAAACACATGGAAGCTAAACAATACACTCCTTAATAACGAAGAGATGACTGAAGAAATCAAAGAGGAAATAAAAAAAATACCTAGAAACAAATGACAATGGAGACACGACAACCCAAAATCTATGGTATGCAGCAGAAGCAGTTCTAAGAGGGAAGTTTATAGCAATACAATCCTACCTTAAGAAACAGGAAATATGTCGAATAAACAACCTAACCTTGCACCTAAAGCAATTAGAGAAAGAAGAAAACAAAAAAACCCAAAGTTAGCAGAAGGAAAGAAATCATAAAAATCAGATCAGAAATAAATGAAAAAGAAATGAAGGAAACAATAGCAAAGATCAATAAAACTAAAAGCTGGTTCTTTGAGAAGATAAGCAAAATTGATAAACCATTAGCCAGACTCATCAAGAAAAAAAGGAGAGGACTCAAATCAACAGCATTAGAAATGAAAAAGGAGAAGTAACAACTGACACTGCAGAAATACAAAGGATCATGAGAGACTACTACAAGCAACTATATGCCAATAAATTGGACAACCTGGAAGAAATGGACAAATTTTTAGAAATGCACAACCGGCCAAGACTAAATCAGGAAGAAATACAAAATATGAACAGACCAATCACAAGCACTGAAATTGAAACTGTGACTAAAAATCTTCCAACAAACAAAAGCCCAGGACCAGATGGCTTCACAGGCGAATTCTATCAAACATTTAGAGAAGAGCTAACACCTATCCTTCTCAAACTCTTCCAAAATATAGCAGAGGGAGGAACACTCCCAAACTCATTCTACGAGGCCACCATCACCTTGATACCAAAACCAGACAAGGATGTCACAAAGAAAGAAAACTACAGGCCAATATCACTGATGAACATAGATGCAAAAATCCTCAACAAAATACTAGCAAACAGAATCCAACAGCACATTAAAAGGATCATACACCATGATCAAGTGGGGTTTATTCCAGGAATGCAAGGATTCTTCAATATACGCAAATCTATCAATGTGATTAACCATATTAACAAATTGAAGGAGAAAAACCATATGATCATCTCAATAGATGCAGAGAAAGCTTTTGACAAAATTCAACACCCATTTATGATAAAAACCCTGCAGAAAGTAGGTGTAGAGGGAACTTTCCTCAATATAATAAAGGCCGTATATGACAAGCCCACAGCCAACATCATCCTCAATGGCGAAAAACTGAAAGCATTTCCACTAAGGTCAGGAACAAGACAAGGTTGCCCACTCTCACCACTCTTATTCAACATAGTTTTGGAAGTTTTAGCCACAGCAATCAGAGAAGAAAAGGAAATAAAAGGAATCCAAATCGGAAAAGAAGAAGTAAAGCTGTCACTGTTTGCAGATGACATGATACTATACATAGAGAATCCTAAAGATGCTACCAGAAAACTACTAGAGCTAATCAATGAATTTGGTAAAGTAGCAGGATACAAAAGTAATGCACAGAAATCTCTAGCATTCCTATACACTAATGATGAAAAATCTGAAAGTGAAATGAAGAAAACATTCCCATTTTCCATTGCAACAAAAAGCATAAAATATCTAGGAATAAACCTACCTAAGGAGACAAAAGACCTGTATGCAGAAAATTATAAGACACTGATGAAAGAAATTAAAGATGATACAAACAGATGGAGAGATATACCATGTTCTTGGATTGGAAGAATCAACATTGTGAAAATGACTCTACTTCCCAAAGCAATCTATAGATTCAATGCAATCCCTATCAAACTACCACTGGCATTTTTCACAGAACTAGAACAAAAAATTTCACAATTTGTATGGAAACACAAAAGACCCCGAATAGCCAAAGCAATCTTGAGAACAAAAAATGGAAAATCCCTATCAAATTACCACTGGCATTTTCCACAGAAAGAGAAGAAAAAATTTCACAATTTGTATGGAAACACAAAAGACCCCGAATAGCCAAAGCAATCTTGAGAACGAAAAATGGAGCTGAAGGAATCAGGCTCTCTGGCTTCAGACTATACTACAAAGCTACAGTAATCAAGGGAGTATGGTACTGGCACAAAAACAGAAAGATAGATCCATGGAACGGGATAGAAAGCCCAGAGATAAACCTACGCACATACGGTCACCTTATCTTTGATAAAGGAGGCAGGAATGTACAGTGGAGAAAGGACAGCCTCTTCAATAAGTGGTGCTGGGAAAACCGGACAGGTACATGTAAAAGTATGAGGTTAGATCACTCCCTAACACCATACTCAAAAATAAGCTCAAAATGTATTAAAGACCTAAAAGTAAGGCCAGAAACTATCAAACTCTTAGAGGAAAACATAGGCAGAACACTCAATGACATAAATCACAGCAAGATCCTTCTTGACCCATCTCCTAGAGTAATGGAGATAAAAACAAAAATAAACAAATGGGACCTAATGAAACTTCAAAGCTTTTGCACAGCAAAGGAAACCATAAACAAGACAAAAAGACAACCCTCAGAATGGGAGAAAATATTTGCAAATAAAGCAACTGACAAAGGATTAATCTCCAAAATTTATAAGCAGCTCATGCAGCTCAATCACAAAAAAACAAATAACCCAATCCAAAAATGGGCAGAAGACCTAAATAGACATTTCTCCAAAGAAGATATACATACTGCCAACAAACACATGAAAGAATGCTCAACATCATTAATCATTAGAGAAATGCAAATCAAAACTACAATGAGATATCATCTCACACCAGTCAGAATGGCCATCATCAAAAAACTAGAAACAATAAATTCTGGAAAGGGTGTGGAGAAAAGGGAACCCTCTTGCACTGCTGGTGGGAACGTGAATTGGTACAGCCACTGTGGAGAACAGTATGGAGGTTCCTCAAAAAACTACAAAGAGATCTACCATATGACCCAGCAATCCCACTACTGGGCATATACCCTGAGAAAACCATAATTCAAAAAGACTCATGTACCAAAATGTTCACTGCAGCTCTATTTACAATAGCCCGGAGATGGAAACAACCTAAGTGTCCATCATTGGATGAATGGATAAAGAAGATGTGGCACATATATATAATGGAATATTACTCAGCCACAAAAAGAAACGAAATTGAGCTATTTGTAATGAGGTAGATAGACCTAGAGTCTGTCATACAGAGTGAAGTAAGTCAGAAAGAGAAAAACAAATACCATATGCTAACACATATATATGGAATTTAAGAAAAGAAAAATGTCATGAAGAACCTAGGGGTAAGACAGGAATAAAGTCACAGACCTACTAGAGAATGGACTTGAGGATATGGGGAGGGGGATGGGTAAGCTGTGACAAAGCGAGAGAGAGGCGTGGACATATATACACTACCAAATGTAAGGTAGATAGCTAGTGGGAAGCAGCCGCATATCACAGGGAGATCAGCTCGGTGCTTTGTGACCGCCTGGAGGCATGGGATAGGGAGGGTGGGAAGGAGGGAGACGCAAGAGGGAAGAGATATGGGAACATACACGTATATGTATAACTGATTCACTTTGTTATAAAGCAGAAACTAAGACACCATTGTAAAGCAATTATACTCCAATAAAGTGTTTTTTAAAAAAGGGATAGGGAATTAAGAGGTACCAGCTACTATGTATAAAATAAATAAGCTATGAGGATATATTGTTTAGCACAGGGAATGTGGTATTGTATTTTATAATAACTATAAATGGATTATAATCTTTAAAAATTATGAATCACTATGTTGTACAACTGAAACTTATATAATATTGCACACCAACTCTACCTCAATTAAAAAAAAATTATTATCTCTGGGTGATAGGGTTACAGGAGATTTGTATTTTCTGTTTTCATAAGTCTCTGGATGCTTACAATGACTATATCTGACTTAAAATAAATAGAAACACAATAGATTTATTTATATTTTGTAAATATAAAGAAGTAACACAAAGCAAAACAAAATAGAAGGTACATGCTAGCTTAGCAAAAAGTGCCCTCAGTCAAGTGGCCATTCTCAAGCGGAGGCCACATAGTTATGGCTACAGTATGCACACCACTAATGCTACAAGGTAGGAGGGTCTCACACACAGCATCACAGTGGGACTGGAAATGCCATCTTAGTGTCAAGGTTGCCTCAGAGTTCTTAATCAGACAAATTCCATTCCTTTGTTCTTGTGAAATACCAGAAAGTGAGAAATGGCCCCTACCCATGGCAAGTTTGCATTATTGAAACTGGGAATAATTCAAGTATTCAAGAGAGCTAAATATAGTATGAGCATATAATTTATTGCCTAACCCTGGACACTTTTGAGCATGAAAAAAGTGTTATTAACAATCATGCCAGGATTATAGGAGTAAACCAGCATTGTCTCAGGAAAATGTAAACATACACAGTCCCCCCGAGGGGACTCACGAGTGAAAAACCCTCTGTAGATCATACTACAGGTTATTTCCTCTGATTCTCCCAGCAACCCTAGAAGGATGGTTTTATCTCCATCTCTCTGGGGATCCCAGAATTGGTGGGACCCCCCCCCCCCACCCAGGGCACACTTGGATGGTAGTGACAGCATGCAGCCTTCCACTCAGGACTCCCAACCACGATTGGAGTCCAAGAAGCCCACCATGATGCACACTGTCTTACAACAGAAAGGGCCTCGCTGAGTTTTTCAGATGATTTTTTAAAGTTATTAGCCTGTGAGAAATACAAGGGCACGCATGGAAAAGCAGGAGAAATTTACTGTGTGTGTGTGTGTGCGAGAGAGAGAGAGAGAGAGAGAGAGAGAGAGAGAGAGAGAGAGCATTGAGGCACTGCGGCTACCCTGGCAACTGCATGCTCTATTTTTGCAGGTCTGCCACCCCTATTACAGTGGCTGTTGGAAGGACGTGTGTTTCTAGAGTTCCCTGTAACCTGTGAAGGAAGGTTTGTGCCTTTGGAGAAGGAAAGCTTGCTTCTGCATTTGCAGAATTCTCTGAACTGGAGCCTAACAACAGACATCTGTGAAAGGCTCCAGTGCCTGGAAAACACTGAGGGAGGATTTAATTAGCACCACTTCCTCTCCCTCAGGCTGTCTTCTCTGGAAATACTTGGAGAAGGGAAGTGAAGCACTTGGAGACTAAGATTTTGAGGTCCAGGAAGAAGGAAACTCTCAGCTCCAGTTAAATTCTGACAGTCGTGAAGTGTAGAAAAACTGAGCACAGCCACCTCAGCTCAGAATGATTCCAGCTCTGTTGCAGTCATGGGGACATCTCTGCAAGCACAATGAACGTAACTTCAAGAACCTCCCGGATATGAGAGGGGTGCCTTGCGTTGAAGCAGCCCCCAACGGTCCTCAGCGCCACCTGCCCAGACAATGTTTATTCCCAATTCAATAAAACACATCCTCCTGTCTCTGCTTAACCAGACTATATACATTGAAATTCTAAAAGCTTGTACCTGGATAAATTATGCCTTGCCGCAGACCCATCTAGAGCCATTTAGCTTTGAAAAGGATCATCATTCCCTAAGATTGCCCAGTAAATTTATCTTAGCCTGTGGTGCTCAAGAAAGTAAAGGCAGTATAATTTCTAAAGGAAGCAAAGGGTCAAGGCTTAGCAAAGAATTATGTCCATACTTTTTGACCTCATTTTCTCATTTGACGGAATTCATGTAATGAAAGTTATCCTAAAAACAGAAAAGCCTACAACACTGCACTAATTGCATATTCTAGGCAGTAATGAAAAATTGGGAACCAGCTAAACACCCAATGGCCAAGGAATTGCTAAGCTACCCGACTGATGTTGAGCAGACATTTAAAATATGTGTTGCAGCAGCTGGAGTAAAGGATGTATCTTCTTGGGTCAAGAAAAGCAAAACATAGAGATTTTCTCTGGGATGATTGAATAATCTTTACATTGGTAAAGACCAGAAAGGAAATACTTGGATTTATTGATAGATTGATCATAAATGAATATTTGGTGTTTTTTAACTTTATATCATGTTAGCTCTGCTTTAGTAATAAAAAATAAAATATATGAATAAATGTGTTGATTCACAAACTCAGGAGAGCTTCCCGGGTGAAATCTGAAACTGACCCCTGTACAGAAAGACCAAAAGAGACCGAAGAAAGAAGCAGACCACTCAAGATTGGTAGGTGGCAGGGTTCATAAGCAAGGGAACTTACATACCAGGCTTGTCTTGGGTGGCCTCAAGGTGAGTAGATCTCCACACCTGCCCGCCAGAATCTTAAAAGCTTATAGAGAGGCCTTAACTGGGTCCGGTCATGTATTCAGTCCAGATGGTCTCAATACCACTCCGCTCTCTCAAGGCTGTGTCCTCAAAAAGAGCTGCCACGGTGGGAATGGTGGGCGAAATGTACACGTACATTGCAAGGACAAGGCAGGGGTGAGGAACCGCCCATTGACCAGCCCACTTGCTGGTCAGCTAGCAGCCATGTCCTCTGGATGACCTCCTCCAACAATGCCAAATAAATACATAAAGAAGTGCTACCCTTTCTTTGGCCAGATAATAAGAATTCTACATTTCTCAGCTTCCAGCAAATTCATAGCTAAATTTAATATTGTATTGCAGTAAATAACTTATTTCTGGATCCTCGTCTAAGTATACCTGCCTCCCTTTGTACCTGCTTTCATGTATCTCTCTGGGACTTTTTCTAAGAATATTTCAGAGGCATATAGGGCATAAATGATAGCTAGAGAATTATTGTCCAGTCCAACCCCTTCATTCTGCAAATTTTGGAACATGGATGTAAAAGACTTGCCCACGGTGACACAGCTAAATAGAATCAAAACATAGAATCAGACTCTGGGACTCTAGTTCACTGCTTCAAGTTGTAGCATTTAGAAGAAAAGCAGAGAGGCAGTTATCAGACTTACACATTGGTAAACTGAAGACACTTTTGCCAAGTGTCTGCAGTCTGTCAGCCGTGCTTTGCTTTGGGATGGAAGATACAGCTCCCGTGAAGCAGGGGTTCTCTCCAGCTTTTCCCCCACCCAACACTGCAGGTGAAGTTTCCTCCTTCACCTGGCATCAGGCTCACTTATCCTTAGGCACAGGAAGCACAGGAAGTTTTGTGGGTCCACAAAACTTTTAGGGGCTCGGGAAATGTTTTAATGTATTTTAAAATCAGAAGAGAAAAATGAAATTTTATGCTCAAAAAAATGTTTTTTTTTCTCATATCAGAGAAAAGATGAAATTTGTAGGCCACCCAAAATCTATTACATTTTGCCTAAAAACCAAAATAGATTAATTAAGTAAGTAATTAATAAGAAACTGAACTATGTACAGTTATAGAAACATAAATTTTAATAGTGATATTATTTTGGTAGAGACATTCACAAAGGCAAAAGAGGTTTAGGCCCATAGAAGTCATAATGTGGACCTGACTTGAATCTGTATCCTACAACTCACATTCCCTGCTTAATATTCCATTCTGGGGCTCCATACTAGACCATCAGAGCCAGAAACATCCCCACATTCTAGCACTTTCCAATCTCCTTATAAAACCATGGGTAATCATTAGTCAAATCCATTTCCCCTGCCTTCACTAATCAAGGTTGTTTAAGATTTGCATGTCCTCTGAGCAGCATGTAGCCTAAGTAAGAAGATGTTTGCCGGAGGTGTTTTCCATGAGCTTGGAGTCAGTTGTGGCTAGTTCGAGCTGAGTTATTTAGGACTGGAGAGGACCACTGACCCTCCAACTGGGCATGTGTAAGTGTCCATCTGCTTTCTGACATTTTGATGCCAGAGAGCCAAGACTCCACTCTCAGATCATGCTAAGTGCCTCCATTTGTGAACATGAAAGGCCTGTAGGCTAGTTATATCTGTGCAGAATGTCCGTCAATTACTGCACGTTTTTCCAATCATTTTTCCCCACACTCCCCGCGCTCTCCACACCTCAGACCACCCCGCTTCTTTGTTCTTTATTGCATAAATACTCAGAGCCCCTTGCCTTCAGGGAGGCAGATGTGAGACTGGCTTGGCTGCCTTATGAATAAGCCTTCTCTTTGCTGCAAAGCTCGGCGCATCAGCATTTTGACTTGCTGTGCTTCTGTCAATATGGACGCGGTTCGGTAACACTTACCCTGGAAAACTCTGTTCTACTATGCACTGAAAGATTTCTGTCCTTGTAGACAAACTGTACAATCTTGAGATAACTATTTTTGCTTTCTTCAAATCAAAGGGAGATCCAGCATAGTTAACCTCCAATGAATATGTGTTTCCCGGAGTAGATGAATAACTACCCTGAGAACTTCTACTAATCAGCTTGAGTGGCCACAACCCCAGCCAGAGGCAAAGAAAGGTGGAGTCTGGGGATTTTTTTTCCCTCTCCCAAGAGTTTAATATAGAACAGTTTGGACATAACAAAAAGCATCACATTTCTGATCAAGAAAGCAGGACTGACATTACATGGAGATACTGGTAAAACTCGGGGCTGTTTCATGGTGAACCCCTTCTTAGGGCAATGTACTCTCCATTTCCACAACACGATTTTTCCTCTTTGTCCATCTAGTTTTAAAAAGTCCTTCCTGGCTCCCTGCTCTCTCTGCCACTCTGGAGAGCCTGCACGGCCAGTCTCAACCTTGCTTTCTTTACTTTCCATGCCTGTCTCCTAAGAGCTCCATTGAGTCTCCCTGAGATTTATTTATTTATTTTTATTATTAATTAATTTATTTATTTTATTTTTCTTTTTTGTGGTACGCGGGCCTGTCACTGTTGTGGCCTCTCCCGTTGCGGAGCACAGGCTCCGGACGCGCAGGCTCAGCGGCCATGGCTCACGGGCCCAGCCGCTCCACTGCATGTGGGATCTTCCCAGACCGGGGCACGAACCCGCGTCCCCTGCATGGGCAGGCGGACTCTCAACCACTGCACCACCAGGGAAGCCCCAAGTCTATGATTTGTTGCCAAGAAATGCTCCCCTCTTGCAGGTGAGGTAGTGCTGGGCTGGGGAGGAAGTGTGAGCCTTAGTTCCTGTGGCTTGGGTTGCACTCAAAGTCGTCAACTGTGTTTTTCTGATGGTGACGCCTCTACCCACATGAAGGGGTTAACTTTCTCGAGGCACAGCCCCCAAATAAAAATCTGCTTTTAGTTTTGACATTTCGCAAAGGTAATTTATGTGTGCAGCCTTTCCTGGGTCTCTCTGTGAGAACAGCTGAGGGATGTGCAGTGGATACACAACAGTACTCTAACACCTCGAAACTCTGTGCCAGTTGAGATAAGAAAATTGGCAAACAATTCTTCACAATTTCACGTTTGTACATCAGTGATAACATGCCAGCAGGGCTGCTCTGTGTCCTGAGGGAAAGTGGAATTTATGGAGGGTCTCTTCCCTCCCAGCTTCTCTTCTGCCGGGCGGGGCCCTCTGCTCTGCTACCTGAGCTTTCACTCAGCAGACGGGGTTGGGAGGATGAGGGGAGAATACAGGCCCCGGATAAAGAAGTGTGGGTCCCCACTCCCTCCCTCCCTCACTGGGTAACCCTGGGCAATTGCTTCCCCCCTTTTGCAAAGCAGTTCTTCATCTACAAAATGAGGGGCCAGACTTTACGGTTGGCAAATGTGTACTCCTGAAAATGACTCACCCATTTCAATCAAAACAGACCCACTTATCTGTTTCTGTACTTCCTCTGAAGCTTTCATTTGCCAGGGGAAATGTATTGAAGTCTGAAGTTGTTGGACTAAATTATTCCTTCCAGCTCAATCACTCCACAAGATTTAATTTTTCTCCAGTGCCCAGAAGATTCCAGATCTAAGCCTACAGAGGCCATTCAATATGGCTTCCCCATCCCCTCTCCAGCTGAGCAGGTTAGTTCCTTGTGATACAAATGCTGTGAGGTCAAAGGAGGAGGATTGTGGTGACAGTTGTGAATTCAGGCACCCACTGTGGAAATTCTGGGGTGTTTGGCCTCTGACTTACCTCTAATGCAAGTGGATATCCCCAACGACCAGAGATGTTAGGGACACCCACAGTGGAACATTGGACACCCCACCTGCACCATGGCCAGAGACATGCTGGATCCTCAATAACTATTCTTGCATTTAAGAAGGGAAAAATTTAGAGGTTTTCTGAGCTTCTCACACAAAACATTAATTTTTAGAGGGGTTTCCTCAAAAATGTACGGAAAAGAATTGATTAAGATAAGGATATTGGCTAGAGAACTTGGTGAGATTATAGATCCCTTGAAATTAACTTTGCCCATTTCCATGAACACTTTCACCACTCACCCAGTCCAGGTTACAATGACGCTGGAGTTCCTGACTCCTGTAGTGTTTGTCACACTGTTCTGTAGTCACCATTTACTTTGCTCTCCTGGCTTCACTCCTGGGCTGTGAGCAACTCTGGAGCAGGGACTGTGCTACCTTCATCTCTAGAGACAGCACTTGGCATGGGATGATCCAGAACAGGCACTTAGAACAAGTTCCTAAATGCATGAATGGATGCCTTGCTTGTTTCTCTGTTAGGTCTGAGATCTGAGGGCAAGTCTTATGTTTGATCCGTTGTTGTTTGCACATTACCTCATGTGTCATCCATGAGTGCTCAGTAAATGCTTGTGCACTGAGTAATGAAGCCCTTTGTGGGGCATGAATGGAAATAGCTCTGTACACGTGCAGAGCTTACACTCAGACACACATCAAAAAACATGCCACAGTCTTTCATCTACAGAAGCTCATAGTCTAGTGGAGGTGATGGAAACGTAAGTGGATAATTGCAGACCGATATGATAGAGCCGGAATACAAGAATGTGCACAAATACAATGGAAACAGAAGTTGGGAGTAACAGGGGTGAGTGGAGAGAGAGGCTGGAGAGGGTGGAAAGTTAGAGCTATGGAGAAAGGTGTCTCAGAGCTGACTGCATGTTAGAGGATGGGTGAGGACATTCCTGGCAAAGGTGCAAAGGTGTGAGGTGTGAGGAGAAGGGTGTGTTCAAAGGATGGTGGGTAATATGGTGCGTGTAATTCAGATGTCAGCTGCCCATATCCAGCCCCTACCCCTTGAAGAGCTGGTAACACTTGGTTAAAACTTCGGCTCTCTGACAGGATGAAACTCTGGAATCCTCCTCATGCGTCCTCTGTACTCCCTTCTCTCTGCTGTCACACCTCCATCCCTGCTGGTATAGGTCCCCCACAGTCAACCCAGATGCAGTGTCTGGGCTCAGCACTGTAAGATTCCACTTGCTTCAAGAACTTCATGAGATTAACAATTTCCTTAAAGATTTAGAGCAGTTGTGGAGAGGTGAGTCACATTGCGTATGGTCCAAATTTGCCCCATTCATTTGTTTCTTCTCTGTCCAGGATAACAATTTCTGCTTTGTGTGTGTTTTCATTATTTGAAACACTTATCTATTTTATCCACATAACCTGATCTCTCAGGTTCTCCCCTCGACATCCCAGAATAAATGGAATTCCCCCACCAAGATGAATTCTGGAGGTAATTATTAATATAAACCTGTACAAGGATTTGTGAGTCAGGGAGACGTGTCTGAAAAAGTAGGAGGCATCCAACCTATAAGCCAGACATCAAGGGTAATGACTTATCTCAGGCAGCAGCCGAAGCATCTACTTTGCAGCTGGCCTAGGGCAGAGAGGGGACAGGAAAGTGGTGGCATTCTCCTCCTGTGGAAGACAATAACTGAGGCTAAATCAACAGCCTCCCTACATGCTCCAAAGAAAGAATAAAGAAGCATGCGAGGAACTGACCAGGTTAAAGATATTGGTCCCAACAATGTACTTTGGGGGTCTTGTAAGCACTCAAATATTTTTTTCCTGTACAAGTGAAAAAGAAAGGAGCAAAGAAATGAAAAGAATCAACGAAGGCTAACAATTCAGCTTGCAGCAGCTCCATTTTTTTCTCTCTCTAAAGTAATAAGATCCCTGATTTTGAATCTGCTGATTCAGAAACTAGATGGTGACAATGCCTAGAAATTAGAGCCAGCCTCTTTCCCAGTTATTGGAATGTCCCAGGGGAGTGTGTGGATTATGCTACCAGGGATTACTACGTACCCAGCATTAATCCTGGTGCCAGGGAGAGGGGCACTAGCCCACATTCCTCAACCAGGTGTTCCTGTCTGGGAGCTCTGTTTCAGGAAGTCGTTCCAGAGCCTGGGTTTCCTGCTAGGCCAACTGTGACTTCTCACGTACAGATTTCATGAAATTCAGGGAAAGACATTCATCCAAATGCTGACAACAGTCTTCTCCCCCAAATAAAAACTACAGCCTTTGTTATATTAATGACGTTTTCATTATAAACATTTTTATTGAAGTGGGACATGCATTCCAAAAATCATTAGTGTGCAGATCAATGAAGGATCATAAAAATAAACACACGCGTGGACCCATCACATGGGTCAAGAAACACCACATTACTGGCACCCGGACAGGATTATCTTTCTCAAAGTGAATATTCAGTTGGTTTAATGGAATCACTGCCAGACAGCTGACATCTAACTCAACACCCTCAGTTTACAAATAAGAAACCAGATGCTCCCATGGGATCAGGGAAGTGACCACCTCAGGTCACAAAGCAAGTTAGAGGAAGTACCAGGGTTTCAGGGCCCTCTTTCCTGTTTTCATTGCCTTCAATTCCTAGGAAGCCTTAGCTGGCCTGTGAAGCAAGAGGAACTTGCTTGGTGACTCCTTTCTCCAGGAGTCTGAGGTCAGCCCTCTCCTGTCCCCAGGAAGCCAGGCTCTGAGGACCTGTCCTGAAGACACCGCTCTGAAACCTACACAAATCATCGCTTTCCTCTGTCAGAGTGCCTGGTACACTTCCAGCACATGGTAAACTGTTAAGTGAATTAATGAAGAGACACTTCCTGTTATCAACAGATGCTCTTCAAATCCTCCCCCTTCTTTTTCCATTACCAGACTGGTCATTTGGACTCATGGCCCGTGAGATGGCCTTCCTCTTTTCTAAAGAAGTTATCACATGGATGGTGAGTGACCACTAACTGCGCCACAGGAAGAACAACAGAGGGAACTGGAGAAACTGAGTTGAGAAGAAAGAAAATGTGGAGGACTCTGATCATTCTCTTTGGATACTTTAAAAAGCTTCCCAGGAGGAAAAGAGCACATTTATTTCATTTGACCTTAGAAAGTCCAAGAAGGATGAATGGCTCTCTTGTTTTTCATGACCAAGTTTCTCGAAAAAAATGGTCCATTCTTGCTGTCTCTCATTTTATCTCATCCACCCCTTAATCCACAGATTTTAGCATATCTTTGAAATATTCTCAACAAACCTCTCAAGACTTAAGCCAATATCTTCCACTCTTTATCTCCCTTGATCTCTTTTGCACTGTTGATTGCTGACTCATGCTTCTTGAAATTCTTGTTTCCTTCTGTTCCTCGGCATGGCAGATTCCCAGTTTTCTTGTTTTTTTTTTTTTCTACTTCCTTGCTCATGGCTTATAGTTTCCTTCATGGAAACTATACCCCCATGCCTCTCATGCTGATGTTTGCCAGAAATCACTCTGTATGCTCTCACTAAGCTATCTCCTTTGTTCTCATTGTTTAACCACAGTTTGTAGATCTATGACTCCCATATCTACAACTACAGTCAGATCTCTCTCCCAAGCCCCAAATCCATCTACACAACTGTCTACTAGATCTGTCCTCTTTGCTGGCCCACAGGTAATTCTTCCTGTCCAAAGATGAACTTATCATCTTCTTACCTCCCCCATAAACATGCTCCCCCTTTTTGTTCCAAGCTCAGTGAAGGAGATCACAGCTATACAGTTACCCAGGCCAGAGAGCTGCCTGATTCCCTCTTCTTGCCCAATACTGACCAATCAGCTGCTTAGTCCCACAGATTTTAATTCCTTAGTAGCTACTGAATTCTCTACTTTGCTCTACTCCTTGCCACAGCCTTCGTTCATCTCTTGAGGATCATCATAAAGCTCTTCTAACTGATTTCTCTTCAATATTACTCTCTCAGATGTATGCAGCACACAGAGGGAAGACTCATCTTCCGAAAATACAAACTGTATCGTGTCACTAGCCACTTACCCTTCAATGAATCCCCACTGCCCTCTAAATAAAATCTGACTCCTGAGCATGGTAGGCGAGACCTTCGTGATCTGAACTCCTACTAACCTGTAGAGATTCATGTCTCACCAAAGCCTTTTCCTTCCTTTATCTTCTCCCATCTTCCTCACCCCACCACGCACTTATATCCTATGCTTCAGCTGTACTACTCTACCTGTAGACTCATAAATTCACCAACCTCCTGCTCATTTCCTTTACCTGATTAACTCCCATTTCCCTTTTTTGTCTCAGCTTAGAAAGCAGCTATAGGCTTCCTTGACCAATCTCATCTCATGACTTACATGCCTCTCCACTGTTTCTCCTTGTAGACCGTATTTATCATTACAACAGAACTTATCATACAGTACCTGTCAACTTGCCTTAACTTTCACAGCCTCCTCACTAGTACATAAGATCCCTGATGATAGGGACAGGATTTTGCGTTTTTTTCACTACAGTATCCTTAGCACCGAGTGGAGCACATAGAAAGCATTCATTATGTATCAACTGAACAAATGGATCAATAATAAACATCCATACTCCATGGAGCGCCCGTGGCAGAAAATGCAAAGGAGATTCATCTTAGAGAGTCTCTCTCCTCAGATGTGATGGAATGGGACCTGACAAGTGATGATTTGAAACCCTTTCTTCTAGACCAAGCTCCAAGCTCACCAGTTCCCTCAAGTTTAGCATAAATGGCAATTTAGAAATGCAATTTGACCTGTGCTCTCCACAGGCACCATGATCTTTTATCAACCAGTTCTTTAGTCATTGCCTGTAATTGGTCTCCATGAGGAGATCGTGAGCTCCGTGAGGGAAGGAACCATGCCCTCATTTACCCTTTTGGATGCTCACAGGATGCTGGACCCTGTGTTTGGCACACTGAGCTCAGTCACAGAGGATGTCACAGAAGATATCTATACCACAAGAGACACAGAACAAGGAAAAACTCACTTCTGCCTGAAACTACCCTGTGGGGTAAATGACAAATATGAGAGCCTCTCCTAAGAGCTGGATGGAGGGAATAGAGGAAAGTTTATCTGAAGACCAAAGGGCAATACTTGTTGGGGAGCAGGCATTTGAAAAGGGTGGGAAAAGACCAGAAATCAGAGCGTCTAGGGTCACAAAAACGATACTGCTACCTTCTCCTCTTGTGGGTCACCATCACTGAAGGACAGTCTGTGGTTTAATAATGAAGTATACACTGAGTTCCTAAAATGCTGAATGCTAAACAAGACACCTAATTGGACAAAATAAGTAATATAAGAAAGTGTTAGAGGAATATTCTAAGGTAACTTTGACCCTTTTTCACTCCTACTAGGCGAGAATGTAAACACCGGAAATTCAGTCTGTTCTACAAGGTGCAAGAAGATCTAAATAGGTCTAGAGAATTCCACCAGAGAGAGAGAAAAGGCAAGAGAACTAGAGCAAAGGGGTAGCTCTCATGAAAATAATGAAGGCCGGGATACAAGTATAGAGAAACCAAAGCAGTTCAGATTCATTACAAGATGATTTAAGAAAAGTGCACAGTTCAGAATGCTAAAGGATAAAAACTAAATATATATACACATATAGTATATATAGAGAGTATGCATATATAGTATATATAGAGAGTATATATAGTGCATATATATATATTAGCTTGCTGAAGGTAGTTAGATAAGAGACACAGGTGAAGAACAGTAACATCCGTCAAAAAAGGCCTTTTCTTGTTTCTGTATTTCAGCAAGAAAACAAAACAAAAATATGTGTCTAAGAAAATAGAATTATATACACCTATAAGTGCATAATGTTAGAAAGTAAGGATAAATGTATATTTATGTGTGACCTGCTACAACTACTATTAAAGCAACGAGCAACATTAGCCAGAATAAATAGTAAATGCACTGAGAAAATGAAAACGCTACCTTGTTATTCAGATTTCCTTGGTTCCGTGAATGTGTATTTCAAGGCTGGCTAACTCGGGAGAGACGATGTTTGTTTTTTTTTTTTTTTTTTGGGACGCGGGCCCCTCCCGTTGCGGAGCACAGGCTCTGGACGCGCAGGCTCAGCGGCCATGGCTCACGGGCCCAGCCGCTCCCCAGCATGTGGGGTCT
>NW_006785778.1:1020640-1048945 GCF_000442215.2 Lipotes vexillifer
TTTGTACTTGATTTCCTTGACGTCATGTTTGTTTTTGTTTCTTTTTTTGCGGTATACAGGCCTCTCACTGCTGTGGCCCCTCCTGCCGCGGAGCACAGGCTCCGGACGCGCAGGATCCGCGGCACGTGGGATCCTCCCAGACCGGGGCACGAACCCGCATACCCCTGCATCGGCAGGAGGACTCCCAACCACTGTGCCACCAGGGAAGCCCCCGTCCTCCTTTCTTAACGAGTTGGGACCAATCTACAATATCCAGTACTATTCCTAGTTAATGTTATTCATTACTTCTTCTCTTGCAACCCCCCGAAAATAGGTAATGCCAGGTTCCAAATACCATCAATGTTTGACTGCGAAACTCTGTAATTCTCCCACCAAAGCCCAGCCAGTGGATAAACTTATTAGAAAATGCTACAGAGAGAGCTAAAACCAGCTCTCCTGTTGGGAGTGATTGAATGTAGAATCTTGAACTTAGGAGGGACCTTAGATAGTTCAACATCATATCCAGTAGGTATCTCTAAGCTGGTCACTTTGGTTTTCTAATAATGTTACCTATCTATAGATTTAGGTCTCATGACAAAGGAAGTGGGATTAATCAGTACATCATTAGAAACTGTGCTGGTATATTTTAACATATGAAATAGAGAGATCATTTAAAATAAGTGATATATCTAGCTATCTTTTTAATTCATCATCTTCCAGTGGCAAATCTAAGTGCATTCCTTATGCCAATGCCCTTTTGAAAATAGCGATACTATTTTATAATTTATTTTAATAGCTAAACCACCTAAATGTAGTTTAGATAAAATATTATGTAGCTGTTATAATTAACATTGTACAAATACAATAGAAAAACATACACAGTATATTTTTGAAAGTTATCAAATAGGACATAGAATGATCTTAATTTTTATCAAAATAAAATATCGTTATGTATAACTAATATATATGTATTACAAGAATATCCACAAAAATGTTAACATAGGTTTTCTCTGGGTAATTTAGATTATAGTTTTTTTTTACTTAATTATATTTTCTAATTTTCTACAATGAAAATATTATAAAGAAGATAAAATAAGAAAAAAGTATTGGCACTAGTCAGAACATTTGAAAACGTAAAGGTTTTTTAAGCATTCACATTTTCATCACAAATTACCTATTCTCCAGTACAAGGGGAAAAAATAGTTTCATACAGTAAATACACCAAAATTTAGCCCTCAGAAATTTTCCAAAAATTAAAGTCAAAAGAAGACTAAAATTCATACCCAAATAAAGACTTTCCTATACACAGATAACTGTATTTTTGGGCAATGATTTTACCTGCCCACTAATATGCAAAAGCTGCATTCAGGAAATAAAATCAAAGAAGTTTTGAGAGATGGTGAAAGATAGTGTCTCTTGGGCAAGTTTTATCACAAGAATTTATGAAACTGCTATGTGGGCCGAGAAGTTACAAACTCTTTATGTAAATTATGTAAATGGAAAAAGGTGGGAGAAATATTGTCTTAGAGAGATAAGTCCAATGCACCTCCAGTGAACAGATCCTCTGAGAACAAAGCCCTTGGTTACAGAGGGACTGGACAGGATAATTTGGCAGAAGTTCTAGTTTTCCCAGCAAAAGGTCATAGCAAGTTATGTGGAGTTGGAGAGGAAAGGGGTGGCAGTGACCCTCTTTTAAAAAGTAACCTTGGGGAGGGATAGTTGGGGGGCTGTGGAGGGGAGCCATTCCATACCACCCTAACCTTGGCCTAGGCCAGCTTCAAAAACATTGGTCTGAAACGAACTAGAGGAAAATAATTTTCCTTTTTCCTCCTGTGTTACGTCAAAAGAATTAGAAGTCACGGTATAGCCCATCTTTCTTTGAAAAAAGGTCAAGAAAAAATGCCTGGCCAAGGGAATCCATATCCCAAAACATAGCCCTAAATTTCTTTCAAGCCTGCTAACTCTTCCATGACTCTTCTGACATCAATGCTTCTCCTTGAATACATTCTCTCTCTTAGTAGAGATGACATTACTTAAATTGAACAAGGTTTTTTTTCTTTCTTTCCCTTTCATGCTTCTATTTTCTTCAACTTTTGCAAAACTTTAATTATTGTTTGTTTTCCATTGTTAAGCTTCAATCCTAATTGAAGCTTAGCTGAGCTCCATTGGCCTGAGGCGACCCAGCACTGGAGCCTACCCGGGTCTTTGGTGGGGCTAATGGCGGACTCTGGGAGGGCTCACGCCAAGGAGTACTTCCCAGAACATCTGCTGCCACTGTCCTCGTCCCCGCGGTGAGTCACAGCCATGCCACGCCTCTGCAAGACACCCTTCAACATTAGCAGGTAGGTCTGGTTCAGTCTCCTATGGGGTCACTGCTCCTTCCCCCTGGGTCCTGATGAGCACACTGCGTAGTGTGTGCCCTCCAAGAGTGGAGTCTCTGGTTCCCCCAATACTGTCATCAAATCCCGCTAGCCTTCAAAGTCTGATTCTCTAGGAATTCCTCCTCCCGTTGCCGGGCGTAGTGTGTGCCCTCCAAGAGTGGAGTCTCTGGTTCCCCCAATACTGTCATCAAATCCCGCTAGCCTTCAAAGTCTGATTCTCTAGGAATTCCTCCTCCCGTTGCCGGACCCACAGGCTGGGAAGCCTGACGTGGGGCTCAGAACCTTCACTCCAGTGGGTGGACTTCTGTGGTACAATTGTTCTCCAGTTTGTGAGTCACCCACCCAGCGGTTATGAGATCTGATTTTATTGTGATTGCGCCCCTCCTACTGTGTCATTGCAGCTTCTCCTTTGTCTTTGGATGTGGGGTATCTTTTCTGGTGAGTTCCAGTGTCTTCCTGTCGATGGCTGTTCAGCAGTTAGTTGTGATTCCGGTGCTCACGCAAGAAGGAGTGAGCGCACATCCTTCTACTCCGCCATCTTGAACCAATCCAAACAAACCCTCAGCTGAGCTCCATTGGGAGCTTAGCCAATCAGTAGGAGGGGCTAAGCCACACAGTTTAGCCTCCTCCATTGGAAGCTATTTTTTATTTAAACACAACTTTATTTTTTATTTCAACTTTATTTTTTATTTAAACACAACTTGGTGGGCTATGTGTCAAGAGCACTCACCTACAACTCAAAGACACAATAATGTTTGGAGAATTAATGAAGCCAACCTTTCCACAAGATAATGGATAAGGAAAAGCAAAGACATAAATTGATTCATTTCATGTAATCAATTCCTGTATCAGGAAGTAGGCTTGCATAGTAGAGAAAGCTTTGGAGTCAGACAGACCTGGGCTTCAGTCCAGACTCCACAACTTACCAGCTGCCTGAGGTTGGGGAGCAATTTAAAAATCTTGAGCTTCAGGTTTCTCAAATGTGAAATGGATCCAATATTTACCTTGTAGGACAGTGTAAGAATTAGGGGAGCTAACGGATCGAAAGGCCTACCTAACAAAGTACTTAAAATATAGTGGGGTTTCAAAACATAGTTTTAAAGGTTTAAGGAAAAGGATGGAGAGAAGGGGTCTAATAATCAACTGAATCTATGTGAGAGCAACTTGAACAACTGGGAGAAGATGCTACGCTAACTAGTGATGGTGGAAAATGCCTTAAAGTGATAGGAGTCAGGAAATCTGGGTTCAGATGTAAGTCATTTCTTCTCTCTGGGCATCATTTTTTCATCTGTACTAAGAGGATATCGAACCACTTGACTCCCACATTTCCTTCTAGCTCTGGTAGTCTAGGACTCCACACAGACCTGATGGGGAGTCTCCATTCTACATCAAGGTAGAGAGCTAAGAGGTCATCTGCAAAGCAGGTCAAATACCAACAATAATAAGGCTGGAATATTTTTAATTGTATCACCTTTATCCCACTACAAATCAAAACTTTCTAGTCCTTGGTTGTATGTTTAAAGAAAATTGCATCTTTTAAGAGCATCCTGGAAAAGAAATCAATAAGAACAAGAGACCAAGTTACTAGCTTGTTTTTGTTTTTGAATTTAACAGGCAAGGAACACTGAATGGTAAGAACTTCTCGTTTGGTTTCGTTAGCTGATTCCTCCAACCTATG
This sequence comes from Lipotes vexillifer, assembly GCF_000442215.2. Lineage (NCBI taxonomy): Eukaryota > Metazoa > Chordata > Mammalia > Artiodactyla > Lipotidae > Lipotes > Lipotes vexillifer. Next base: position 1,024,679 of record NW_006785778.1, read on the forward strand.
AGAGCGGCACTCCAGAGAGGACTGACCTTCCTAGGCTGGGACATCATCCAGGTAGACCTGGTCCACCCAGAGTAAAATTCTCCCTCCCACCCACCCAATTACAACATTGTGAGTAAAGCCTCTTCACCAGTCTCTGAAATAACCCAGTCACAGCTTCCTGGATCCCTGCACATCATAAAGGCTTTCACGTAGAGTTCATCTCATTTAGAACAAAGGATTTTTATCTTTGTCAATTGACTACAAGACTACAAAGAAGAATCAAAACTAGATCTTCCTGCATGGAGTTCAGAACTTAGAAGAGGAGATCATGATTTAAGCATCAATCCTAAATTAGAGGTACTTATTGTATCACTCTATATGTACACACTCATAGTGGAATATTATGCAACCCTCAGAGATGGTATTTTTTAAGACGATTAAATGACAGAAAAAAAGTCACAGAATAATGCTAAGTGAAAAGTAGGGTCCTAAGCTACACATACCCTATGGCTTTATTTTCAAAACCACAAGTATATACAAATAGGCAAATAAAGATACTAGAAATTAACATATTGAAGTGTTAAGAGGAGTTTATCTTTAGGAGAGGGAGATTGTAAAAGAACTCCTAGAATAATTCTGTAGACAAGTATTAATTGGCACGAAAAGGTATATTATCATGAAGCAAAAATGCAGCTTATAAAATAATATTAAAAATCACCCACACATGCATCGGAAGCACATGCACCAAAATGTTATAAATGATTATTTCTGCATGACTAGCTTATGGATGATTTTTACATTTTTTTTACATCTTTCTAAATTTTCCATTTTTTTTTTTTTGGCACTGAACATACATAATACTTATGATTGAGGGAAAATATATTCAAGGAAGTATACCAAGTGAATATAAGTCAGAGTCATAGGGCTATGGCTACAAAAGAAATTAATTGAAATAGAATAAAAATCAAAGACCCCAAAAAGTGGTGGGTAAAGAAGCAGTCATACAAGAAATCTCATCAAAGGTAATGTGACACAAGGAGCTTGGAAGGACTCCATCCTAGTCAAAGATGACTATACCTGTGGGCTATGGAAACATAGTTGTTTTTAAAGTCCATCTAATAATCGTTCAGCCCTACCTCCTTAAAGAAGGTTTCCCTAGCTTCCAAAACTCATTTGCGACAGATGGACCTTCTCAACAAGATGAAGATGAAACATGCACCATTAAGGTAAATGTCCTTTTCCTCTAGGGCACTCTAAACTCCTCTAGGTCAGAAACCACCCTCTCTGCTGCTTGATATCCCACCCCACTGTCAACACTGAGTGTTCTGAACAGAACAGATGCTTAACAGATATTTATGGTGCACACCACATGGGGTATGGCAGAAGGACAAGGATAGAGGAGCAAGGGAGACCTGGAGGTAATCAACCAAGCACTACCAACCATTGGATATATAGCCTTCATAACAATGGTATGGAGAGATTTTGGTGACTTGACAATGAGGAAGCGGTGATAACACAGGCAAAGAACTACTGCATTGATAAATGTTCATTTATTTATAGGGATGGATGTTAATGATTCATTGGACCCATTTAACTTTTCTTATTACATTATTGGCCATACATAAAAGCAAAAGAAGGAAAAGAAATCTTTCCTTAAATCGACCGTGCAGAGAAAATGAAAGTAAATCATTTTGATGTATATCCTTTAAGACTTCTACATTTATGACAGATAATGTTATTTTTTCTACTTCAAAAACTGAGTTATGCTGTAAACATCGTTTCAATAGCTGCCCTTTACACTAAACATATTGATGAGGATGCTGACACTGACAACGGTAGCAATGTTTATTAAGCACTTACTATGTACCAAACACTGGGCTTTAATTACATTGGCTCATTTCACACTCACCATAGCCCTGTGCTCCAGGTATAACAATGATCCTCATTTTCCAGATTAGTTACAATGATCCTCATTCTCCAGATTAGTCTACTGAAACTCTGAAAGGTTGAGGAATTTGCTCAAGTTTGCACAGTCAGTGGTAAGAGCTTTAAGTTAATCAAATATCTCTCAGATTTCAAGCCCCTATTTTCCACCACTGTGCTACACTACTCAGTTCATGAATAATTTTCTACAACAGCACAATAGTGACTGTGTAGGGTTCCGTTATATAATCCTCCATATTTATTTAACTCACCCCATATTTTTACTTGTTCATGTTGCTTTTTTTTTCCCCTTTGCTTTTATAATGACCATGCACTGAAGATCCTTGTAGGTACAGTTTTTCATAATCCTTAATTTTTTCCTCTGTATAAATTCTTAGAAATGGAAATGCTGGGTCAAAGAGTTTGTAGATTTAAGGTTCTTGGTATATATGGCCAAATTGCCCCTCCCAGCAATGTTGTAGCAGCTTAAGTCTTAGCAGACTATGAAGCTTATTTATATGTGGAATCATTAAAAAAAAAAAAAAAAAAAAAGCTCATAGGTACAGACAACAGATTGGTGACTGCTGGGGGTAGAGGGTGAGTGGGTGGCTAAATGGGTGAAAGGGATCAAAAGATATAAACTTCTAGTTATAAAATGAATAAGTCTTGGGGATGTAATGTACAGTACGGTGACCATAGTTAATAACACTCTATTGCATATTTGAAAGTTATTAAGAGAGTAGATCTTAAAAGTTCCCACCACAAGAAAAAAATTTGTAACTATGTGCGGTAATGAATGGTAACTGGACTTATTGTGGTGATCAGTTCCCAATATATAGAAATATTAAATCAACATATTGTGCACCAGAAACTAATATAATGTTAGATGTCAATTTTACCTCAATATTTTAAAAATTACAAAAATTTTTAAAAAGAATGTGAAGCCCATTTTTCTGCAGGTCAGGAGAGGGTTTCATAATTTAAAAAAATATATTTGGCAATAAATAGTTTTAAATAGCCCAATATTTGTTTAAATTTGCAATGCTTTTTTGTTTTTTAGTTGTGAGATTGAAAGGTTAGGGGAGTGTATGTTTGAACATTTTTATTAGTTTCATCTCCTTTGTCTTATTGATCCACAAGACTTATTCATTTATTAAATGCATTAACAATCAAACCAATGTTTATGACATCAACAGCTGTTAATGACTGTACTGGCACTGCTGAGGGTTATAGGCATGAGTAATGATGATGTGAAAATTTCAAAACGGACACATCCATTATACAGGTTTATGTATCCCTCACTATAGAGCAAAATGAACCACACCAGCTAGCTTCCAAATTAGAGATTTGATTTGCCTCATTCATCAATTCTGTTTATAAGGATATCTTAACTTGGATACTCTACTTTTTTCTTATATGACTTAGGTTAACCTCCATCGTGAAGCTCTACATGGTACAAATTGTTTCATTTAATTTAATATTTCAAACATATTTGGGGGGGACTTTCTCTGTGCCAATCACTGTGCTAGAGAAGAGGGAGAGGTAGAAAATAGAAGAAAACCTGCAAATATAATTTCTTTCTCTTTTTAAGGAGCACGCTGTCGGTGAAACAATTAGATCTGCAAATAGATGATTACAAGATGGCTGGATAAAACCTAGATAGTAATCTGTACAAAGTGCAGTAGGAGCATTCTAGGGGCATCGAAGAATCACACTAAGCTATCTAGATACATTTGGATCGAAGAGCTCTTGCACAAAGCAAAACAGGCGCCAAGGACCCAGTATGACCTGCTGCTGAAAGATAACAGCTATATTTTGTGTTTCCTTTTGGTGCCATCAGTGATGGGAGAGAACACCTGCCAGCAGGAAGGAGGGTGGGGGGCTGAGGGGGAGAGGGGACAAATGGTATGCAAAGTTTTTTATTCTAGACATTGATGACAAATTGAAATTATAATGGAATAATCATAGTTCAGGTATACAAAAATGGAATGGAGTGGCCATTGAGGATCTGGTCTCAGACATGTCCCTGCACCACTGAGAACTTGAATTTTCTTTACCCAAGGACCCCACCAGCATATTCAGAACAACAGCCAACAGCTGCAACTTTATGGTGTCAAGGTCCTGCTTTGTAACTATCAACCATTTCAGATCCCAACCAATCCTTGCTTAATAAGCATTCTCACTTCTTGCCAGCTGCTATTCTACTTCTTGACAAACAACTTGTGTAACTCAATAGCCTTGCAGCTTTTGCCTTTAGAGGCTTCCTCTATTCTGCTGTCCAGCAGTCCTAACAAACCCAAAGTAAATCTCTTTATTTCAAGCAGGTCTCCTTTTCTGCAATTTTGGTTAACAAGCTGCATTGTCCAGGGCTGGATCAAATAGTATGTGTTTCACTGTATCCCTGTTTAGGGACTAGCAATATCCTGACCCTGAAATGTGTGGTGGGGGCTCCATGTAAACAGAAAGAACTTTAACAGTGTATCAACCTCAAGTGGACAGAAAGCAGAGACAGAATTAAGAATGTATCATGAATGTCAGTGAGCAGATAGAAATTCACTACTAGAGGAAGAGATTGATGTGAGAATCAGTCCAAGATTACCCGCCCAAGAAAGTGCATTCCCACCCCCCGGCAGGCAGACGGTTCAAACTGAAGCCCTGTGTTGATCATATTTGAAAGGCTCCTTCCTAATACTGCAAGTTTCCATTGATGCAGATGCTGAGCTCTAGTTCCCTTCTAGGGTCCCAAACATCCTGCGTCTGGTATAACAGCACATGCAGCTCAGGAGACATACCTGAGAAGTGTGAATTCTTGGGATTTAGGAAAGGTCCTTAAATAATAACAAAGTGAAAGTTCTCTAGAACTTCATAGAGAGTTCTAAAGCTATAAGTGACCTCCAAAATTATCTGTTTAGTATGAGGCAGTGGCAGTGAAGAGAAAGGGGAATTCGGCTTTTTGAACCCAGGTATGAATCCCATCTGGTATTTATTTGCTCTGTGATTTAGAGCAGATGACTTCAACCCCCTGAGCCTTATTTTCCTTCCCTGGAAAAAAAAAAAAAGTAAGAAATAGCCCTTACCAGGACTACTTACAGGGGTAGGAGAGATAAAATAAAATACTCTGTGGATCAATCAAGTTACAATCGCTATAAATAAAGTTCATTTCCATCATCTTCCAAAAGTAAGCTCCTGATGTTCCTTCCAAAAACCTGCTCCTCTCATGGTCTTCTGCGACCCAAATGAAGGCCACTCCTTCCTACCAGTTGCTCAAAAAAATCTTGGAGTCATCCTTGTCTCCTTCCCGTCTCATTCCTCCCCAATAAATCAATCAAACACAGGTCGAAACACTTCTCACCACCTCCACCACTACCCGCGTGTCCAAGTTTCCACAGCAATCATCTGGACGCTAAGGAGAAGTCAACGTACCTAAAACTTGCAGTTGAAAGGTGTCTTAAAGGGCATCTAGGTATAGTCCCCAAAATGACAGAGCTAATGCTTCTACTTAGGGGTGCCCAGCACCATTCACTACATGTAGTGGGCAGTGAAAGAGTTACAGCCCCCGAGACTACTGGCTGCCTGGCCTTATGCACACCGTGTCATCTTTCTGAACCTCAGTTTCTCTATTTTGAATAAGGTAATTGGTTAACTGATTTCTTCAAGACCCTTACAGCCAGAAAGACACTTAAGAATATATAGAAGCCTGCTAAAAATTATATAACATTGCAACCCACTGCATTGTGGTGGGCCCACGGGGATGAATATTAGTACTGTCATAACAAACTCAAACAGACACACACACACACACACACACACACACAAAGGAAACATTTCCTTCCACAACTAAGAAAGATACAACCTTTAGCGCATGAAGAAAAAAAATGATAGCTAAAATTAGCATCTTAAAAAAATAAACTACATAATCACTGAAGATGAGATTTTCTTAAAACTGTAGAACAATGAGATATAATGATAGCTGTCATAAGAGAGGAAATTGTAGGAGTCAATCTGAAAGGATTTGGGGATGTTTTCTCCCCCCCTGTTGAGATTTGTTTTTCCACATACCACAGTAAGACAGAAAAGCTAAAATATTTCCCCAGGGCTGTTTTTGATCGGTGCCTCATAACACTGCTGTTGACATTAAGAACTTGTCATTCACATTGACTGATTTGTGTATATTGAAGAATCCTTGCATTCCTGGGATAAACCCCACTTGATCATGGTGTATGATCCTTTTAATGTACTGTTGGATTCTGTTTGCTAGTATTTTGTTGAGGATTTTTGCATCTATATTCATCAGTGATATTGGTCTGTAATTTTCTTTTTTTGTAGTATCTTTGTCTGTTTTGGTATCAGGGTGATGGTGGCCTCATAGAATGAGTTTGGGAGTGTTCCTCCCTCTGCTATATTTTGGAAGAGTTTGAGAAGGATAGGTGTTAGCTCTTCTCTAAATGTTTGATAGAATTCGCCTGTGAAGCCATCTGGTCCTGGGCTTTTGTTTGTTGGAAGATTTTTAGTCACAGTTTCAATTTCAGTGCTTGTGATTGGTCTGTTCATATTTTCTATTTCTTCCTGATTCAGTCTTGGCAGGTTGCGCCTTTCTAAGAATTTGTCCATTTCTTCCAGGTTGTCCATTTTTCTGGCATAGAGTTGCTTGCAGTAACCTCTCATGATCCTTTGTATTTCTGCGGTGTCAGTTGTTACTTCTCCTTTTTCATTTCTAATTATATTGATTTGAGTCTTCTCCCTTTTTTTCTTGATGAGTCTGGCTAATGGTTTCTCAATTTTGTTTATCTTCTCAAAGAACCAGCTTTCAGTTTTATTGATCTTTGCTATTGTTTCCTTCATTTCTTTTTCATTTATTTCTGATCTGATCTTTATGATTTCTTTCCTTCTGCTAACTTTGGGGTTTTTTTGTTCTTCTTTCTCTAATTGCTTTAGGTGTAAGGTTAGGTTGTTTGTTCGAGATGTTTCCTGCTTCTTAAGGTAGGACTGTATTGCTATAAACTTGAGCCCCAAATGAAAGCCAAAGCCTGTGTCAGGCTCCACGTAGTGATATTCTCCAATCTGCATAACAGTGTTCAGTTAACAAGGCCGCCTTACGTACATATTCTCAGCCATTCTCTAAAAATAGCCCATTTGATGAAACCTAGATATCACTAGAAAATCTCTCTCAGATGAATTCAAAATATCCCTCTCAATCTGCCTGAAAGAAAAGAACACCTTTTGTTTGCCATTTGACAGTTCAGGAAGCCCTTTCACTTTTCTTGGCTTTTAGAGAAAAGGTGTCACCTGCTTGGAGGGGGTGGGGCGGGGTGCAGGGGGTGCAGCAGAGAGGGAGAGAGAAGGAGGCATCAGATCTAATCTTGGCCTTAGTCTGCAGATCAAACTTGAACAAATCACTTCTATTCACTGAGCCTCAGTTCCTAAGCCACTGAATAGAGACGGTTCTTACAGGGCAGTTAAGATCAAAATCAATAGAGAGATAAGTATGTCAAGGGATTTTATAGGCTGAAAATGCTGGTCTACAAATCTCATCAACCCTGAGCAGTAAGGAATAGAGCACTTTTCATCGGGTCATGGAGAATATGAGTCTAGATGGAACTACAAGGCAGTTGTGGAGGGGACTCGAGACACAAGTTGGGGACAAGAGGAATCAGCTCATAGAGAGGAGCCCCATCTCTTTATAGAACCAGTGACAAGCCACCTGGCCTTACCTGAGTAGACTCTGGCCAGTCCTCAAGGATCTTCCTCTCTTCTTGGACAAAGGGGGCCAGACCACAGACAGTGGACAGTGGACATGTGGTTGGCTCAGAGGAAGCCAAACAAGAGGGTGTTTTCGTGCTGTCACCCCACTCGGTCTGAATCTTGTCTCACCCAGAGGGCTGAGAGTGACGTGCTCAACCTCCAACAAAGGGTCAAATGAAAGGACTGGAGATATTTACAGGGAGGAACTCCACCTGTCAGAGATGGGGAACTGGGTTTGCGGGTGGAGCTTTTCTTGTTCTACAGTGACACACCTCTCTCTCCTGTCCACTCCTTCAAGAAGTCCTGGATTTTCCTGCCCACTCCCTCTTTGATTGACCTCTTATGATGGCGTGGGCAGAAGCAGCCTGCTGTCCATTCCTCCCTGGCATCTGTATGCTTCGCATTCACAGTAAGAAAGCTTAAGCCTGAAGACTATACTCCTTTTATTAATATTAATGATGAGTTGGGTTTTTGGCTATTTGTGATTTTGAGTATCATCATCACTTTCAGATCAGGAGAGTAGAGGCATGTAGAGCAGTATGTCTATAAGAACAAACACAAACTCTCTGGTCAGTATTCCTATTAGAGTATTTGCCACATGACACTCTTTTCCATTTAAGTGGATGTCCCTCTCACTAGACTATGAGCTCCTTGAAGGCAAGGACCACACCTTATTCTCCCATAGATTCCCCACAATGCCCAGTGTGTGGCAAGCAGCAAATAAATGCATATTGAATGAGTGGTGATCAATTAGTATCTAGTCAGTGAATCCTGATCTGCCATTTAATGGCTTTGCAACTTATGGCAAGTCATATTTTTACCATTCTGAGCTGATATTTCTGTAAATTGAGGATATCATTCCTCCTTCAGGGATGTGGATGGAATTTGAAAGGCAGCCTATGAAAATGAATGTAGGATAAGACTTGACATGGCAACAATGGCTAGAAAATGTAATTGAATCTTAGATTTTGAAACCCAAATAAGAGTTTACTACTTAGAGAGTCATTATAAAGTAAAATATGAACTGTGAAGAGAATCACAGGTCCACGTGTCTTTTTTACAAGTCTCCACAATATCTATGATGTAATCAGTTTATGCTTTCATTCAGCCAGTAGTTAACTGAGCAAGGACCTTGGCCATTCTCAGTTCTCAGAGCAGACAAGGATCGGAAAATGAACTAGACACAGCCTCTGACATAAGGAGTCAGGAAGATGAAATATGTAGAAAACGATGAACACCTCAGATAGGATCAGAACAAGCACTGTGGTGAGTCACAGGAAAGCGCAATCCAGGGGGGCTTCACGGAGGAAGAGGCAGCCTTCACTCTGGGCTGTTAAGAAGAGCTGGCATTTCAACAAGTGCAGACAATGGAGTTGGATATAAATGTTAACTGTGGGATGGACTGAGCCACTGTTCCCTGATCTCACTGATTTTTGTCCTCCTTAGTCTAGACTCCAGGATGAAAAGACTTTCACATAACTGGTATGTAGGTCACACCACAAAACTACAGGGCCATTAGAAGTAACTGCGAGACAAATACTGTTCCCACTGAGCTCCAAGTGTCTTTATGATGGCTCAGGATGGGGGCAAAAGGTGGAGAGGAGCAGAGAGATGCTGGATCCCAGGCCCGTCATTTAGGAGGGGGACCAACCAATGCATTGCTGTTGAAGTTATTGCTGCATTGAGTTAGTTTAAAGGGCAAGATGCTCTGTGACAAGACACCATGTGTCCACGTGGCGGCTATCTAATTATCACTAGGTTTCCAGGGGCTGCGGAACCCTCCTCCCAGCTCCTGCTGCACTCCTGTCACATTGCAGCCTGCGGTAACTGGAGCAGGAAACAATATACATCCAGGAGGGACAACAAGCAGAAGGAAGAACGTCACACAGAAAACATGAGCTCTGGTGCCTCATCCGCCGCTCAAGGGGATCGGCAGCAAGTGGCTTAGTCTCCGTCAAGCCTCAGTTTCCTCTTCTGTGCGATAAGAATTATAATACAGACCCCACCCACCTCCCTGGGCGAGATTCTGGAGGTAACGCCAGCTTTGTAAATGCTAATATTTAGGCATGAATGGGCAGTGCTATTATGATGGGACATATGATGACACGTGGGATTTGCCTCATGTCTACTGTTTCCAGTTGTATCACAAGCTGTGTACAGATCTCCTGGTGGACGAGAACATAATCAACAGCTGAGGAGCACAGAATCACAGAAAAATTTTACTAGATAAGCACTTAGAGATCATTTCTCTTGGAGTGTTGCTTCTTCTCTCTCTTTTGCAACAGGCTTTACAATTGATCCCCCTTCCTCTGCTATTTCAATCCTGTGCTCCCTGGGAGAGAATGTTAAATTGTTCCTTATTTGGGTTAGGAAACACTGGTTTATTAGACCTCCTCCTCTCCTGCCAGTTTTCAGATGGAGATGGAGTAACACCCTGATGCGCACTCAGCTAGCTCTCATCCTGGCCTCCGCAGGGCTATTCTCTTACATACGTCCCGGGGGCAGCGGATGGACAGGAGAAAGCATGAGCCGGCACAGATCCTCACCACATCTGAACCAGAACCACCTTTTCCACCCGAGCTTTCCCCCCCCCACCCCCAGTGCAGAGAAGAATTGGTACATAGCCATGCATCACTGAGGATAAATAGGTTCTGTCTATAAGAATCCCACATCCCTACTCCCCAGAGATGCACCCTCCCCAGGAGTCTTTTAGGAAAAAGGAGCACAGTGATGATAAATAGATCCAGGCAGCAGTTGTTGAAGCAAACAGGAACCAGCAGGCCGATTATCAACTGAGGAATGTAAGTGGTATGACTTTCTCCTTCTGAGTTCCAATAGCACACAGCAGGCATCGCTAGTATTCCTCCTACTGTGGTTAGTTTTCTCCCCTCATACATAGCTGTCTACTTTCTGTAAAGGTAGGGGCGATCTCATAAACATTCTTTTCAGGATCTAGCATGGTACAGGAGCTAGAGGTACCATCCACTAAGGAAACAGAGGTGCTCGAGAGATGCCTGATAGATGGAAGGATGAATAAATGCACGAATAAGTGATCTACTCTGCTCCCCTTCCTGGCTCCATGAGGTCTTGATGCCTGAGCGATGACAAGCAGGAGAAAGAAGCAATAAGTTCCCCCATGATTTTGACATGGAACTAAATTCAGCCCAAAGCATCTTTTTTCCCCTCTCTATTTACTCTGGACAATCTGTCCCTTATCAGATGAGCTCAAGGCTGGTTGGAAATATGCGTATTTTATTTGAAAATATCATCTTCCAGTTTTGTTTTGCTGCACAGACATTTGTCTGCTTTGCTGTGTGTTGTGCATCAGATAGGATTCAGACAAACTGCTTTGGCTTTCTAAACTGTTTTGTTTTCTCCATTCAATTATCATTTATCTCATTTCCCTTCCTGCGTCTCGCTCTTACTCTCAAGTTCCAATTTAACCCACAATGAGAGAGCACAATTTTGTTGCTACTCAGCTTCAGGCTGAGAAAGGACATGGAAACTAGAAGGTCTGAGATTTAGTCCCCATTTGTCACTAACCAGCAGTGTGACCTTCCAGGAATCTCCTTTCCTATCTTGGCGTGCTTCTCCTTTGCAAAATAAAGTCTGCTCTTGACTGCCGCAGAATCTAAGGGCAATTGCTTGAAACTCTCGGGGCACCAGGCTGCAGTCACCCTTGTGCCATTTTCCACATTCAGTGCAGCTGGGGAAGACTTCTCGTCACTTCTGGCTTTGGTTCGAGGCAATGGTCTGGGGTCTACTGGCCGAGTCAAGCCCCTCCCTCTCCACCCCAGATTCCCACCCCACTCCCTGAGCCACCCTCCCGCAGGGCAGCTTCACGGGCCTGCAGTCTGAACATTGTACACAGCCCAGCTTACGGAAGGGCCCCATGTTTGGTTTTGCTCTGCTGTCACCATCTTGAGAGCCTTTATAATTTTTGAACAAGGGGCCTGCATTTTCATCTTGCACTGGGGTCACAAACTATGTAGCCAGTCCTGCCCCTCCTCTTCCACCCCCAGCCCCCCAAAGCATGAAAACTATGAATCGTTAGGAAGAGGGCAGCAATGGTGCAGCTCTGCCAGGCAGGAATGGCCCTGAAGGGATCACCCCAATGCAGAGCCTTGCCATGGACTTCCCTTCCTTATACATATAAAACCAGGACATGGAACTGGCCATAAGCTTCATCTCTATCAACCTTCTCTCCCTCTTGGGAGGCTTGGGGGCCTGACTCATGCCGGGGTGTTTCTCACCGTTCCTGCTAAGCACTGGGCTCCTCCCTGCTCTTAGGGCTCAGGTGGAAATGTGGGCTGCCCTGGAGTGGATGTGGAAACCAGACACCACCCGACATGGCAGAGCTGGGCAGGATCTCAGAGAAGAACCCAGACAGCCATCACAACCCAACTTGCTTTATCAGTGAAACAAACTGCAGCAGATTAGAGAAAGGACTGACCCAAGTTCACACTGTGAGTCAGTTTCCCAGGTTGCTCTTGTCATTAATTCTCTTTTAGATCCCTTCCCCTTTCTATGTAGTTGGGATCCACAGGGGGGGAAAAAACTATTCTTCGGTCACACAGATAACATAGTCTCACACCCAGTGCAGAGACCAGCAGGTTCCGCTCCTCAATTTATATTGGTCAAATTAAATCCAAGATGATCCTGATATCTTAAAACTGCAGCAAGATGAAATGATTACCATTGGGTCTCTTCTATCCCGAGTTCTTCTGAGAGCCTGAGTCATTTCACATGTCTCAGCCGGAAAGAAATCAAAGGAGGAGGGGAAGCTTGACAAAATTTAAACATGTAAATAAAGAGAGTAATGTAAACTACAATGCAAATAAGACACGCTTTTGAAACACTGAGACTCCAGGGAAAATAGGAAGGGCACTAGTTAGGATAAAAGGTATTGTACATCTGTGTAGGTATGGAGAGTTACGTCTGGGTCCTAGTTCACTAACTCTCTCCAGGTGTTCCTGGGCAAATACATCTTTGAGAAAGTTTCTCTCTCTGGCCTTTGGCTTCCTGGCCAACCACATGAAGATCAGACACACTCAAAGTGAAGTCCCTTCGAGGGCTGGCATTCTATGGTTCTAAGTATCAACTGTTATCACCCCCAATGTCAGTGTCATGACCAAAAGACTGATCTTCAGAGTAAGATAACATTCTAAAACCTAAGTTGGTGCGGCAAAATAATGAAGACAGCGAAAGAATTCAATTCAAAAAGTTGAGCTCTGACTATAGGAAGTGACCCAGAGAAGAAACTGCTACAGAATTCTTCTGATGCCAAAGAGGATACAACTCTGAGTGACAAAAGCATATCGGGGTGGGGTGGGCCCCCAGTTCAAGCCTTGGGCAACAACGCTCCCACTCCCAAGTGACTCAGTTTGGACTGATACCCCCAGCCCAAGCACAGTCACTTGCACAGTCATTCTGTTCTGTTGGGACATGTGAAGATGAAGGGAACAGTGGCCTCTAAGGCCAAGGCCATACCACTGAGGGACTTCAACACTAGGCCAAGAAATTTGTTCTTAATTTTCATCTTTATTATGTTTTGAGGACCATGTTCCCTGATTGTCTTGACAGTTGATGAGTTCCTGTGAGATGTGACAGCCTCACATAGCCTCCCCAACCCCATGGGGAAGGGGAGGGAGTGTCCCTTTTGTCTCACTTCATCCCTGACCCAGCCACACTCCTGCAACATGAGGGATCTGGCACGTCGGAAACATTCTGTGACATCTGAACCAAAGCCAGAGCTGCAGTGAGGGCTTCATGACCCCAGTCTCAGGCCATACCTTCAGCTCAGGGCATACTTTAGTGCCGGGTCCAGGAAAGACAACACTTAAGATATATGATGTGCGGGTAGTCCGCACCACGGGCTTGAGAACTTTTCACTAAAAATGCATATTCTCGGGTCCCATTCTTGATTTGCTAGGTGAGAACCCCTGGGCTGGGCCCAGGAATCTCCGTGTTAAGAAGTTCTGCCAGAGAGCTGTTCTGCACACAAAAGCTTGAGAAGTAGAGCGTTAGACTTTCTCAATCTATTACCAGAAAATTCCAAAGTGGAGCAGCCTGTGAAAAACCCAGGGGCAGGAGCTTGGAGGCCGAATCCATCTGCCTGCAAGGAGGCAGTGGTGAAACCCACGCAGCTGGGCGGTGGGCAGAGTGGAGTGGGTGATAAAGTTAGAAGACAAATAATTTGTCCATACATGACCCACAGCCCTTTTATTTCTCTCTTGCTCCTGACTCCAGGATGCTAGAGGTCTTAGGTGAACTTTGAGTTTCAACGCTCTCCTTCCCAAATTCATAGCTGGATTCCTGTTCTCTCACTGCCTTATTATACACAAGAGAGGTGCTTGCTTAGCAACGATAATAAGAATTAAAGATGCAAGGGACAGGGGCCAGAGCCACCCACATGATGGGAAGGTTCACAAGAGAGAAAGCCTGAAGGTTCTAGTGAAAGGAAGGAGTTTGGCCATCCGTGCTTCTAGAGAGGCTCTCTGCCACGTTCAGGTGTGGGGTCAGTGAGGACAAGCTCCCACTCTCTAGAGTTTTCTTAAAGCACCCAGGTGACGTGGGACTGCAGAGGGAACCTGCCACACAACATGCCATATCCGTTTTCAGAGGGTGTCAACACCCTCCTTCCCACACCTGCTGTTCCCAAATATCACAACCTGATTTTTTTCTCCAACCTCCTGTCTTGATGATGATGATTAAATATTCATGGGATGCTGTGATGCCAGCATACTTTGTGAAATTTCAGATACCTTTTTTTAAATGGAAGCTTTTTTTTTTTCTTTCAGATGATCCCAATTTTGAAGAGAGGTAAAAAGAAGGACAAATGCCAGTGACTCAAAAACTAGAAACTGAACCAAAAAATCTAGTATCCTAAGTTTTCACAAATGTGTACCAAGCCCACAGCATCCCACTTTAAGAAGAAGAGGAAAGCACAGAACCTAGAAAACAGAGACATCCAGGAGTTGTTCGTACTACAAAAGAATTTTTCATTTTAGCGTGGGGTCCATTTACATAGCAAAATCCCCAGCTCTGAGTAAAATACAAGTAAATTTATTCCTGTCTGTATATATCTATCATTTAGTTAATTATCACGCAAAAAGAAGTTCACCTTATTTGAAAATAAATGTATATTTTTTAGAAGCAGAGTCTGTTAGCTAAAAGCATCATCTTACCCAGTTGTTTTCAGAATGAGATTCAGGGGGCCCTGGGTCAACCAAGATGCCTTGGGGGCCACCATGAGACATAGGCTGAGCCCAAAAGGGTAGGGCTGGGGGGTGACCATCCCAAGTCACCCAGCACGACGCTACTCCCCCCAGGGTATATATTAGAGGTACTTATAGGATTTAATTTTTAAGAAGTTGGGCAGAGTTCTCAGTAGTACACGGAAGCCTAATTCCTTAATTTTACATTTTGGGAAACTAACACAGAGAAGTGACTTCCCCAAAGTCATATATTTTAGCTTCAGTCCAGTATTTCCTTTTACACTGTACCTTATTGCCCCACAGAATTTGATTAAAGAAGCTTGTTCAATCTCCTAGAAAAGTTAGGGCTTAAGCCTGAAATCAATCATTAAAATAACCAATCATAACGCCCAGCTCAGAAATAATCATCAGCTGAAGGTAAATTGCAAAACATTTGCTTGTTGAACAAGCCTGACATTCTCAAAGGTCTCCAGATGAGCTGGATAATGTCAGTGTTGATCACAGCTCCGTCCTGAATCACAACACAGATAACTTGAGCTAGCACCTTCTAAAATGTTATTCAAAATAGCAACTAAAGTAAGGCGCCGTCAAGTTGAATCAGTGTCTCAGTGAGAAGTCACTCAGAGGAAGATGTATTAATAAGAACCTTATGTTGGATCAACGTGTGTCCTATATTCATTTATTTCTAATTATTTAACAAATACTTACGTAGTTGCTTGCTATGTGCCGGGAACTGCTGTAAGCGACTTACGAATATTAATCATTTCATCCCCACAAAAACGCTGTGACGAAGGTACTATATATCATTGCCATTTTACAGGTGGGAGAGCTGCTCCCCAGGAGACTAAGTAACCCTTAGTTACCACGATCACACAGCTTTTCAGAGTGACGAGTCTCAGAGACAGTCTCCTAGGTCACATTCAACACAAGGGGTACTCTATCACCATCAGGATTATTTCCCCAACCTCCTCTGAAGCTACCCCAAGACCTCCAAACAGCAGAACCAATTAGAATCTGTGCCATTAATTTCATTATTAACATTCAGCTGATAATATCATCTAATATTAAGGCCTTGTAGTCTGCCAGCACTGCGTTAATATACTTATATGCGTGACAAGTCTATTAGGGAGACAGCATCATTAGACCCATTTTGCAGCTGAGGGAAGAGGCGTAGAAAGGTTATGAAATAGGCCAAAAATTATGGGAACCTAAAAGGTAGAGCTGGAATTCAAAAGCAGATTTATCTCACGACATGATGTGTGTTCTAGTAGCGTTCTTTAACTGACTCCTGCAGAGTTGTTTGTTTTGCCCAGAGTGTTTTTACAAATTTTTTTGAATGAGATGCTAAAATCTACTAACTGAGAAATTTCCATGAAAAATCCAGAGTTGGTAGAGGCTTCCCTCTTTAGAGGAGGCATGCCCTTTCCAGGATGCCATGGTTTCCCATCTTTGGACACCCAGCTGGCTTCGTGCCGTTATGTTTCTAGCCTGGCTCCAGGATACTCCAGGAGGCTCCCCGTGGCAAGTGATCCTTGGCAGACCCTCAGAGTTTTTCAAACTTGAGAAATGTATGGACACGTTTTACAAGGAAAAAAAAAAAAACAATAGTGGCACGAACCTCTGAAATACATCAAAAATCTCTGAGTTGCCAGAGCCCTATTCAAAAATCACTACGTTAAAATAAAATTGCTGTGACCTATGCAGATATTTGCAACTGCAAATTATCACTGCACAGCATAAAAATTGATACAGCTTGTCATTTTCATTACCACTGAAATAATACAAAATATAAAAGCTTCTATAGCATAATGCTTTCAAAGGTCATCAGCCATGGTGTAGCATGTATCAGTCCTTCGTTTCTTTTTAGGGCTAAATAATATTCCACCGTATGGCTATGCCAGATTTTGTTTATCCATTCATCCATCTGTGTTTGTCAGAGGCTGGGGGAAGGGGAGAATAGGGAGTGGCAGCTTAATAGTTATGGATTTCCTTTTGGGGTGATGGGAAAGTTCTGAAACCAAATAGATGATGGTTGCAACAACATGTAAATGCATTTGATAGTTAAATGGTAATTTTACGTTATGTGAATTTTACAGCAATTAAATAAAAAACTTTAATAGCATACGAACCTTCCAAGAAAGCTGACTTCAAGGAAGCAGTAATCAAAGTTAACTTATTTAGGTTCTTTATTTGATAGACTTACACGTACTCTGATCTCTTTTAAAATAGAAACCAGCATCACTGATATGAACCATCAGAATCCCATTGTCTTTACCTTAAATTCATCTGGTCAGTTCCCCTACTTGTATCTGACATTCACAGCATCCTGGATTAATCTGTTTTCAAACGATTCCCAAGCCTTTCCCACCTCTGTGTCCTTACTGTCTGCTTGACTTAGAACTTGGAATGCTGCCATACTAGCCATCAAAGACCCAGATAAATACCATTACCTGGCCATTGCTAGAGCCAGATGTAAACATCACTTCTGATACAACTTACTGTACCTTTCTTGTCCTCTCAAAATAGCTCTTAGTGTTTCCTCATTGCAAATCAAAATGAGTACAAAATTAGTATCCTGTCATTAAAGACTCTTAACAATAACGCATCACGTTTATTCCCCATTATGTCCCTTTATATATCATATCTTCCATCCAAACCAAACTGTCACCATTCCCCAAATGTGTCTCATGCGCTTCTACACCCAAGCCTTTTCTCAGGATGTTCCCTCTGCCTGGAGCCCCTCCCCATCACCTCCACCTAGAGGAAGTCTTCATAACCTGAGACTTTCTCAACTGACCTTCTCCACCAAGCTTCCTCCAATTGTCACCAACCTGCCACCGCTCAGGTGCTACCTGCCTCGACTTTTACCCTCCACATTCTTTCACCTCTTTTCCAGCACATACAGTCTCTGTCTCATTATATAATTATTTCTGGACTCTGCCATTCCCTGATCTGGGAGCTCTTTGAGAGAAGAACTGTCACTTTAATCACAGTAAGTCCTGTCATCCCTGGCATATAATAGGTGCTCAATTAACATTTATTTCATGGAAAGGAATCGTATAAAATGGAACAAATAAAAGGTGAAAAAAACCAGATAAAGACCTAGGCACAATCATTTAGACCTAGTGCCAGGGGCTTTTGATCCTAGAGAATGAAATATTTTGTACAGTCGTGGAACCTGAAAAAAAGTAGTTGGTGAGGGGAGGCAGGCAGATGTGGATAAGAAGGACAAAAGGAAGAACTTACTATTTATTAAGCTAGGGAGCCAAGTACTAAGTTGGGCAGTTGGCATATTTGTATCGTTTGGCTCTCACAAGATCCCTGCCTTCGATGGCTGAAGAAAGCTAGGAGAAGTAAGAGTGAATGCATATGTCCATGCCACTCTCTCACGTTGTCCCAGCTTACCATATGTACACTACCAAATGTAAAATGGATGGCTAGTGGGAAGCAGCCGCATAGCACAGGGAGGTCAGCTCAGTGCTTTGTGACCACCTAGAGGGGTGGGATAGGGAGGTTGGGAGGGAGACGGAGGAGATATGGGGACATGTGTATACGTATAGCTGATTCACTTTGTCATGCAGCAGCAACTAACACACCATTATAAAGCAATTATACTCCAATAAAGATGTTAAAAAAAAAAAAAAAAAGAGTGAACGAATTAGTTGCTCACGGCCACACAGGCAGTCTGATTCTAATGCATGTGCTATTTCCCGAAGCGTGTGGTTTCTCATAACAAAAGAAAGGGGAGAAAGACCACCACGCCTATTCCCTCTAATCTTGCCCTCCATGCTGATCTTCTACTAGATTACGTCAGCAGTTATATGTAATAAAAAATTAACGATAGGGCTTCCCTGATGGGGCAGTGGTTGAGAGTCCGCCTGCCGATGCAGGGGACACGGGTTCGTGCCCCGGTCCGGGAAGATCCCACGTGCCGCGGAGCGGCTGGGCCCGTGAGCCATGGCCGCTGAGCCTGCGCGTCCGGAGCCTGTGCTCCGCAACGGGAGAGGCCACAGCGGTGAGAGGCCCGCGTACCGCAAAAAAAAAAAAAAAAAAAAAGAAAGAAAAATTAACGATAAAAGCTGTACATGTACATGTCTACCACGTACTCAGTGAATAGGTACTTCACACACATTGTCCTAAAATTTCCTGATCATCCCATGAGGTATAGGTATTACAAATATCATTACAGGGGAGGAATCTGAAGTTCAGTGATGTGTCCGTGGTCATGCCGCAGTGCAAAGCCAAAGATCCAACCCGGATCTCTATGAGGTGCCCTTCCAGGTAAAGCTCATCTCCTCTACTCCATAGATTCTAGTCATAAGGGATTTAAAAACAAAACCAAAAACAAACCACCCTAGAAGGAATCATTGCTTTGAATATGAAGCACACAAGAATTTCCCATTTGCTGATCTACATTTTTATCCCCCAGAGAAGACTATACATGGAAACAGTTCGGGCAGGTGAAGAGGGTGGGGCAGTGCCAGCATCCCAACACTTCCTCTGAGCTTTTACTTTTCCCTGGAGTTCTTTTATTTTGATTCCTGTTGCCACCACCAAGCGAAGTCCGCATCTCCCAGGGCTGGGGAGGCAAAGGAGGATGAGAGAGAAATACTTTCCTGCTTTTCTCCTCCTCTCAAGGTAAACATAATCTTCCTCCTTGTTTTTTCTTAGCACAACTGAGACAGGCTGACATATTCAAGATGAAAATTTACCAAACACTGAGAAAAACCTAAAAGTAAACAAAGAAAATAACAGTACAAAATAGACAACCGATCCTAAGACTTCTAATTAAAGAAGGGGTTTATTGAACACCAAAGTCTATTGTATTCTGCCAACCAAAGATTATTGTAAATAATATACCAGCACCTTGCATGGGGTCCCCACCCGCTTGATGCCCATGTGGGATTATCTTCCCACCGTGAGGAAGAAATCGCCCAATCAGATCCCCAGAGTCAACTCACAGACTGCCTAGGGTCCTTCCACTCAATCTGATTTTTCTTTCAGAAAATTCAACTCATAGATCATTTGTCAAGAGGTGCTAACGGACATCCCAGACATCCGTAAGTCCCAGTGAGGTCTGTAGCCCATCTCAGTTCAGGCTGACAACTCCACCCACTTCCTTCTCAGCAATGTCTACCCCTCCACCCATCTGCCCACCCAACCACCAGAGAGGTGTTCCTCTGGAATTTGAATTTTAGAATTTATTATGACATGAAGCAGAGAGTAGCAATGTCTGAGAAGGCCACCTCCTACACTCTTTTGCAATGCTTACAAGACTGATGACAGTGAATCTTTGCAGCTCAAACTCCACAAAAAAACTTTCCATCAAAGCATCACCTACCACCGCAGACTTTACCCCAAAGTTACGGGTATGAACCTGCAGGACCTGAGAAAAACAGAAGTCCTGTTTCTCATTGCCCATCCCACATTGCCTTCCTAAGACCAAGAACAACATAGAAGATAATTTAAAAACACCAGCCACTGAATCAAATCATTCCTGTGTGGGGACTCGTGGCTGACTTCAAGTCATTGATAATAACAATGACAAGAACACGTAAATAACAATATCGGTATGAGCAAACGCAGCTGCCTTGTATTAGTGCAGCGCTCCATAGTCTATGAGAGCTTCCCATCGTTCATCTCTATTGGGCTTGCCGTCAGTTCTAAGAAATCACCAGGACTGGGGATATAACTCTGTCCTTCTATCTTCCCAGCCTCCTCCTCCAGAATCATCTCTCACTTTCCCCTGGTCTCTACTCTCCCTCTCTATGACCTTGACACACCATGCTTGCTTATGCTTCTCTAATTTTGTCCATCCTATTTCCTCTACCTGAAATACCACCTCCATCTCCTCCTTTACCTGATGAAATATGCCACCTTCGGAGACCTATTCCTTGGGTAACTTTTGTAATCCTCAGAGTTGGTTCTTCCCTTGCTTATGTCTTTATCTGAAAAGCTGGAAAGAAACTTTATCTTTTTTTAAGTGCATTGCTCAGATTAATTACCGTTTAAAATAATTTTTAAAGAGTATACTTTGATTTAACGTTGAAGCAAAAAGTTGTGAGCACAGAATGGCACAGACCCAGGGCAGCAGGGTGTAAATGTGGTGTGAGTGGAGTACATTTTTATCATTATAAGAATAACTGCCAGCTACTCTGAAGAAAATTTTGGAGACAATAAACTTTATTGTCTTCACAGCTTTCACAATAATTCTTCTTAAGAAGAAATTTGCCTGTGTCTAGGGCAAAAAGAAAAAAAATACCTTGATAAGCTCTTGAGCTAGAAAATGTGTTTTTGCGGACAGCTTCAGAGAAGTGGGCAAACATCTGCAGTGAAAATGAGAGTAATTTGGTTTTATTCCTCAGAAGAGGGAATGAGAGAAGAAGCCAACAGAGCTGTGAAAAGAAGGAAAACAGAGAGAACCCGACAAGATGGGAGCAAACTGAACTACATAAATGGAGGCCAGTGTAATTCCACGTTGGTGGGAATGATGGTTTAAGAAAGGTGATGCCTGCTCTTCCCATTTGATGGTATTAAAAGGCTTTAGGTCCACTTGATTTCTGGGAGCCTCAGTTTCCACAGCTGTCCAAAGAGAATAATAATGAAACCTAGTTCACAAGGGCTGTTTGGTGGACTGAGTGATACAAATTAGTAAGAACAGTTTGAAAACCAGGAAATAATGATGGTTACTATTTCCTACGTGAGATGCTTTGAGGGACCCTCCCGTGGTGATGGTGAATAACTATGACGTCGTCATTCAATATCTTTTCCATCACAAAAGGTTTGGGCAGAGTCTTTGTTTTATAAATGTAATCCCTGAGAACAGAAAGAGTGACGCAACATTAATAAAGTCCCGCAGTAAATAGACAATATCCTTTCGATCCATTTGCTTATTTATTCAAGCTTTTATTAGTCTCTATAATACACATTGCACAATACATGGCACTAGTAATTCAGTCTTTGGTGTTGTTAGACAGATCAGGTTCCCCACAGCCAGAAAGGAGAGAGGATGGTGGAATTTATGAGAACTCCTGCCACGTAGACCCAGCAGGCTCCAACTCATCAACCTGGTCCAGGGGAGGAGATGGGGGGCACGTTCACAAAGCAGATCTGCCCGTCCTCCTGGGATGCAGCAGGAGGGTGTTTTGTTTTGTGTCCTATTTTCATGGAAACGTCCTCCCTAAAGGTAAAGGATTTCTGCCACACTCTCTAAACAGTCTAATCCCTTCCTTCTTTGCTTTTTCTCTTCTTCCTTGTCTTTCACCAAAACATCATGAGGCAAACCAGAACAGAAGGTGGCCGGAACCTGCCCTGTGTGTCTGCCTCAGAGAGCTCCGAGCCAGAAGGAAGGTGCCCCTCACCGAGTCCCTGGCATTTGATGTCCAGTCTGGAAAGGAAGTGTGGCCATCTGCCTTGGACTCTATTGAATAGATAGAGCCTCACAGCTCAGTCCTGTGGACATGTGAATCACGGACCACTTGGAACAGAAACAAGCCCTCTAATGCAGCCTAAGAAATGATCACTCCAGGGTCAGAATAAAGCCCAGTGGACGGCAGGGGAGAGAAGATGAGAGAAGCAGGTCAGTGCCTGCTCCTCAGAATGCAAGACAGAACCACGGCTGGCTGAAGGCTCGTTCAAGCTTCTAAGACACACCGCTGATATTGGTGAGAACCAGAGAACCAGGTTCAAGGAGCCTCGTGGGAAACGTTGGCTCCAGAACTCTCAATTTACAGTTGATGAAGCTGAAGATGAGAGAGGGACAGCAGGTGAGTAGCACAGACAGAGTCAGAGGGGACTGTCACTCCCCTCACTACTCTAATAGGACTCTGGTCACTGGCTGAGGATAGCCAGAGAAGGGCAGTGTTGTAGGCGGCTGTTTCAGTGATGCTCTGTGTAAGGAATCTATCTCACAGCCTGAGCACCCCATCAGCAGACCATCAACAGGCCTCCAGATAATACAGTTTACGTCAAAATGACTTTTATTTCCTGAGTGTTTTCTCAGCTGTGCCTTAAAATAAAATACATGTGTCTAATCTCATCCAGCTCTGTGCTACCTGCTGGCATCAGAGAACAGCGAGGAAGTGCTGACAGAGAGAAGCCGCAACAGAGAGTATGAAACTCTGCCGGGAAATTAGGGGAAGGGTGATGGCAGCGGAGAAACCCATCTGACCAACTGAGCTGGGTGCATCTCCCATGAATGTCATCCTGGCTCAGCTCTTTCGCATAGTAAGAGGAGAAAGGGCACGGCCAGATGGACCTGGTCTCACTGTCACAGAACAGGTCTTCCCCATCACAATAAAGGACATCCTTCCAGTGACTCCATCACAGACTCTTAAATATCCCCGACTTTCTTTTCCTCCCATTTTGCATCCATTCCATCAGTAAACACTGTTGGTTCTAACTCTATAATATAGCTTATATTTCTTCCCTGTTGCTGCTATAACAAATCACCACAAATGTAGTGGCTTAAAAAAACAACACAATTTCTTTTGTCTTATAGCTTTGGAGGCCAGAAGTCTGCAAGGCTGCATTCTTTTTAGAAGCGTTAGGGGAAAACCTTTTCTTTGACTTTTCAGAGAAGCTTCTGGAAGCCAGCTCTATTCCTTGTCTCATGGCCCCTTCCTCCATCATCCAAGCCAGCAGTGTAACATCTTCTCTCTCTCTCCTTCTCTTATCCTCACATTGTTTTTTCTTACTCAGCTGCATCCCTCTTATAAAGACCCTCGTGATTACACTGGGCTCATCCAATAACCCAGAATAATCTCCCCACCTCAAGATCTTTAAACATACCTGTAACATCGTGTTTGCCATAAGGCTCTAGGGATTAGAACATGGACATGTTTGGAGACCATTATATAGCCTCCCGCAGAGCCCAACTCTGATTATATTCTCAGCAAGCTTAGCCTCCATTATCACTCACCTGGTCTATTGCAGTAACATCCTAACCAGTTTCCCTGCTTCTGCCATCCCTCTGCCAACACTGCCCTCCCCCACCCCCAGCCCTACACACAGGAGTTCTTCCAGAAACAGCAGTCAGAGTGATTTATTTGAAATGTAAGTCAGATCATGTCAGTTCTCTGCTCCATACATCTTCTGATCTCCAAAGCCCCTGTGATCTAGCCCAGTTACCTCCTGTGGCCACTCTATTCCTTGCTCGCTCTGCCCCAAACACACTGGCTTCCATGCAGGTCCTTGAGCTTTTGCCAGGTGCACCCGTGCCTCATAGCGGTTTGCACTTGCTGTTCACTCTGCCTGAGAACACTCCTCTCCAGACCCTCACACGCCCACCCCCTTACCTCTTTCAGGTCTTTGATGAAATGTCACTGTCTTAGCGAGACCTACCTTGACTGCCCAACTTAAAATGGCAAAATCTTCACAATAAGGCCACTTCCCTCCTCTCTTTCCC
>NW_006785778.1:1048955-1058208 GCF_000442215.2 Lipotes vexillifer
ATATTTCTTTCTAGTGTTTACATTGATCTGACATACTGCAGGATTTACTTATCTATTATTTTCTGCCTCTATCACCCCCAACACACACAGACGTGTACACTACATGAGGGCAGGGATTCTTGACGATTTTGCTCACAGCTGAAACCCCAGCACCTAGAAGAGTACCTAACACGCGGTAGACACTCCACAAATATTTGATGAATAAATGATTGAAGTTCTTAACCTCTCTAAATCAGTGAATGAAGGTACTCCTCTGAACCTCAGTTTTCATACCTATAAAAAGGGAGTAACAATATCCATTTTGCAAGTTTCTCAGGAGGTGTTTTGCACATGCCTTCCATTTTCTGTCCAGCAACCAACCTTTCTTTCTATTTGTGAAGAATATCCCATGATGTGAGTTATGGATAAGATGAAGTGCCTTCCTCCCATCTAAGAAAAACAAAAGAGTTCCCCTCTCTTTATTTCCAGACATTTGGTAAATGGACATATGATCTAGATTTGGCCAACAGATGCTTCTAACCAGAGGACCGGCTTTGGAGGCATGATGGGATTTACTCACAGAGGCTCTGGTCCAGTCCAGTGGCATCTAGACATGGTGCTGTCTTAGTCAGTTATGGCTGAAAGATCCTCACTGCACTGAGGGTCTTCTAAGACGTGATCCTCTTGGCCCTCTTAAGACTGCGTTGGCTTCTGCCAATGGTCCAAATCTAGTCCCCCTCCCTCTCCTCAAATCAGTCAGCCCTCTATGGCTTCCAATCAGTTCTTCTTTTGCCTACGCTAGTCAGAGATTTTTTTGCCTGCAGCCAAGCCCCTGTAGTAGACTCGGGGGGGGAGATCTGGAATAGATGCTACCGGTGCCCCATCCAGATCCCACTTGCCAACTGGTGCACCCATCTTGCAGCCCCTGAAGGTACTGCAGCTAACAGCTTACACACATGATGTTCAAAGAACCGCCCTGGGCTAATGGAAGCTGACTCCCCAGAGACACATGGGAGGTTATCCCATCCCTCACCCCTTATATTCAATGACCGACTGACCCAGGAGTCAAGAAGCCCAGACCTCTTGCTTCAGGTTGGAACCACTCTCCTGTGTGAATTATACTCCAGACCTGCCCTGAATCAGAACAAGTCTTGATGTCACCTGAGATCACATTGTTGCTTGGTTCTTCCCTTCCCTCTCTTTCCTTTCCTCATTCCCTTGGTGACTTTTTTCTGCAGAGCATACCCTCAATTCACCATGTGCACCCAAATCCCTTCTCAGTTTCTGATTCTAAGGAACCTGAATTAAGACAGATCTTGACTGATAACCAGATGAAGAGAACTAAAATATTTACTTGAAACAACCCTAGCCAGTGCCTGGCACATAAATGCCCAATCAGTGCTAATGATGATACCTGTCAAAGTCTGGCAATGGTAAACTCATTATCTGATATAACCTCCAACTCCATCTATATTGTGCTCTGACTGTCAGAAGAAATATTTTCCTTAAGTTAAAAGATGTTTCCCTATATATGTCCTGTTCCTTTGTCCTATTTCTCTCCTCTAGCGTGATCTGAGACACACCTGATACCACTTCCGTAAGATAGTTGTGTAAATACCAGCGTGGCAATCCTAGTTCTTCTAAGGTGTTCTCTTCACCAAACGAACATTCCCAGTCAAGCAGACACAACTGCCTCACCATCACAGAGTCCTCTGTAAAGGAAACTGCCCTTGTACCATCTTCACTGAGTGATGGGATCTCCCTCTGGGTTTAGAGTAGTTATGTTCATAGGCTAGAACCTGCTTCTGGCCAAAGCTGTTTAGACCAGGAAGTGCCCATGACCTAAGGGTTGCCAAAATATAGGCTAATCAACAGCTATGGAATGACTCGAAGAAAACAATCTACCCAGCCAGGGGTTATGGTAATTAACCACAGTAATCAGATCATGTCTCACCAGATTTTATAACGTGGACTAAATGACGAAGCTTGGTAGCATGGAGAGAAAAGGATAGATTCTGAGAGAAGCAGACATGACAGCAGCCGAGCTGCACTGAAGCTGCACTGAAGACGAAGTGCGAGATCAAAGCAGTCCTTAGAGCAGTCCTTAGAGCAGGTCTAAGTCAGTCTGTTGGATCCAGATCGCCTTCCCTTTCCAGGCACTGGGTGAGGCCCGATGGTTAAGATTTACCTGGCTTCCAGTGAACCCAGAGGCCTGTTTTCACATGTATGCACCCTTAAAATTAATCCTCCATCGCTTGATCTAACTGGAGTGACTTTCCCTTTGTCACAACCAAGGGAACTTAACACCCTCAGTTACTAAGTACAAAGTAGTACCCTATTCTAAAGCCCTATGCAGTGCAGTGGTTTTAGCTATATTTCGGGTCGGTTTTGACTCCATAGAACATCTCCAACGTACCTACATTACAAAGTGAGAAGACTGTTACTGGATATCAGCTCTCCCTCTCAAGTCAAATCAGTTTCTTCAGCACTGGTGAGTGCCTAATAATACAGGAACTGCAAAACCCACCTGCTCTCCTGAATGCTCGAACCTATTGCACCCCAAGGACAAGCAGCGCTAAGGGACTCATTTTGGAGGCATGCTTGCCATTTGAATTATCTGCGCTGATCTTTGCCCAGACATCTTGAGAAGTGAATGGGAGCCAACACTGAACTTTTACTAATTGAAAATTACTCAGCAGTTTCAATCAAAACGTTGGGGTTTTTTTGATACCTGAGACAAAACCAACGAAATCCAAGGCACTGTCAGAGATGGAAGGTCCTGGAGAGTCAACGTCCTTATTTCACAGGTGGGAAAACAGAGGCCCTAAGGTGAGTGACTTACCCAGGGTCACGTATGCAGGAGCTGGGAGAGCCAGGGCTCTAATACAGATGTCAGAACCTCCAGCCCTGCCTCTCTCCATCAACATCCACTCCTCCCTGCCCTCAGGGAGCTACAAAGGAAGCTGAACAACCGCAATGCATGAGTAGCACTGCATTGTGTTTACTTATTGATTTTCATTTGAAATTATTCCAGAAAAAAAAAAAAGGGGACATCCGGTCTTAAGGAAACTCTACTGAGGGCCCACGTGTCTTCTGTATCCATATGGGTTCTTATATTGAAAATCCATTGAAAAAGTAGTTATTGATCATGTACTGTGAGCCAGGTCCCAATCCAAGCACTGAAGCCTTTTTCCTTCGAGGAGCTCAGAGTTTAACAAAGGGAGACAAGCATCAAAACCAACAGTTACAACTGAGTGAGGTAAGTGAGCAGTGGATATTCATACGAAATCTAGACAGTGCGCAAAGACGCTCCAGCCTCGCCTCGCTGCTCATCAAGGGCTATAGGCTAACTTACGTTTCCACTTTCTGTAATAAAACAGAACCCATTCACTCCAAAGTGTGATATTCACTCGGTTAATGTTTACTGAACTTGGCACTGGGTGCATAAAAGGACACTGGCCAATGTGTCCTCAGGAAAATAACAATTAACTTAAGTAATGCAGGCAAGAGTCTGTGCTAAAGTACCTGTTCAACCATGTGGAAAATTCTGTGTACATAATCAAGTCCTGGGAAAAGTCTGAATGGAAGTTAACATCTATTTGTGAAAGCTTCCAAGAAAAGGTGGGGGCCTGAGTTGGAAAGATGTGGCAGATGTCAGCTGCCAGATGGCAAGAAGGAGGCAGTTCCGGACACAAGCCTGAAACAGAGAAGCTAGTGTGGGAAGGTGAGAGCAAACTGACCCCATCGTGCAGAAAGAGTGGGCAAGGCGTGAGGAAAGACAAGGAGCAAGAGAAGGAATGAGAGGAAGTGCTGTAGGGTGGGTGGCATTTGTGTTTTGAATCTGAAAGTGTAGATCTGAAAGGGTAGAAGGATAACCACATCGGGGGAACAAAGCAGCTTTTGGCCATCAAGGGAACAGTCACTATTGATCAATTAGACTGAAATCCCTCTCCTTGTGGCAAATGCCATCCAGAGGCTACGCATCTTAACAGAACAGAAAGACCTGCAGCTCTCCATAATTCAGCAACTCATCAAAAGGCTCTTGAATACTTTCCCAGAGTGCAGTTCTTAGAATGAAAGCAACAAGTTGCACGACATTAGTGAGAGCCAAAAGATTCCTTCTCAAAACTCCTTCATAGATGGTCTGTGGGCTGAGGATGGAACCTATGCTGTAGATACTGAATGTGAGTTGATGTATTGGGCAATAGACAAACGATGCTTAACAGACACTGCAGAGATGACTGGTCTCTAGTCACCATCCTACAGATGCCCTCTTATAACAGGAGCCAGGGACCGGGTGATATAGGTTTAGTGTTTAAGAAAGTTAATTTACTCATAAAATGGGGGTTACCATAAAATGGGGTTTTCAGAACTGTAAGCAACTCTAGTAAAAGGCATAGGAAAGAAGTCAATCTGAAAAGGGTACATACTGCATGATTTCAACTATATGACTTTCTGGAAAGGCAAAACTTTGGAGACAGTAAAAAGGTCAGTGGTTACCAGGGAGTGGGGAAAGGGATGAATAGGCAGAGCACAGAGTATTTTTAGGGCAGTGAAACACTAATGCAAACTGTGCACATTGGTTGATTATGATGTGTCAATGGAGGTTCACCAGTTGTAACAAACGTACCCCTCTGGTGAGGGATGTTGATAATGGGGGAGGTTATACATGTGTTGGGGCAGGGAGTATGTGGGAAATGTCTGCACCTTCCTCTTAATTTTGCTAAAACTGCTCTAAAAAAAAAAAAAAAGTATTTTTAAAAATCAAAAATAAGTAACACATTTTTTTGATTAATTTAAGATAAGAAAAGATCTAGAACCTAGTATATGAAGACCCATGTCATAGGAGGGAAGGATGTAGTTACCTCCAAAACCAGGCAGAGATGATCATTGTTAGCTAAGGGACCCTCCACAGTGGTAGGTATCAAACCATGTTTTGCTGGGCCTTAATATTGCCCCAGAGCATCCATATACACCAAGGATGGGAGATGGGAGATGGGAGACAA
The DNA here is from genome assembly GCF_000442215.2 of Lipotes vexillifer. Classification (NCBI taxonomy): domain Eukaryota; kingdom Metazoa; phylum Chordata; class Mammalia; order Artiodactyla; family Lipotidae; genus Lipotes; species Lipotes vexillifer. The sequence goes on from NW_006785778.1 coordinate 1,053,941, forward strand.
TTCTTCAGGCTCTGGACTGTCACTGCTGCTTCAATCTGAATATCTATGGCTTCACCTCGTTCACATAATGGATTTCCATAGAAGATTTCAAATAACAAGAGGGTCCAGATGCTTAAAATCATACGTACAGACACTGTACCAACGAAATCTGATCCCATCTTTTCCTGCTAACTCATCTTGAGTGGACGCATTCCCTTTGCTCAGACATTCAAGGTCCTTCGTGGTCTGGCCTCATACTTCTTCCAGCTTTTTGTCCATAGCTTCTTTCCCATGTCCCTTACTTACCAAGCAGACTACCTAACAACTTACACTTTACACTCCTAAAATGGTGCTTTTTAAGTTAAAATTACTTGCTACCATGTCAAGTGCTTCCATTAGACTGGGAACTGTTCAAAGGCAGGAACCATGTTTTGTTCATTACTGCTTCGTAACAAACGGGAGAACAGCCTGGCCCCTTCTAAGCATTTGTTGAGCAAACGTTCTCATTCAAATTGCAGTGACCAACAGTTCCCACCAGATGGCAGTGTGTGGATACCCATCAGAAGGGAGGGGAAGGGTTTAGGGCGAGTTGCCTTTCATCTCTGCCCTTGCAGACCGACAAGCAAATCTCTGCAGACATCAGGGCTTGTGACTGGGCAGGAGAATTCACATCGCTGAATCAGAACCTCAGGGGGCCGTTGCATTCCCTCGATACTGCCTCTCTCTGCAAACGTTCCTCCTGGAGGCTAGGAAAGGATTATGCTGCTGTGTTCTAGGAAGGACGGAGGAACTCGGAGTTGAGTTTGATGGTCACAGGCACAAGGTGACCATCTTTTCAGCACTTAGGAAAAATGGCCACCAACACCCACTGATTGCTGCCATCTGTCGAGGTTCTTTAACCTCCTGCCCACCCCCGTCTGCCAGACCCAGGCAGCAAGCAAAAGTCAGCCAAACTTGCAGGCTGACTTCTGAAGACAGTGTCTTCCTGGGGTTCCTGCCTTCTCCACTTGAGAGTACTGGGATGGTCAGCTCGGCAGACCTGAGGTGCTCTGAGCATAGAGCACCACCCCTCTTTACCTGGGGACCCTGTGCTCTGCTCTGGAGCTTCTCAGAAGCAAAGGGCTCCCAAATGGAAGACAGCCCCAGTCCAAATGAAAAGCAATGAGAAACATCTCCAAAGAAGGTCCCAGACTAAAAACGCCCAGGGGCAAAAGGAGCCTCACCTTTTCACGTCCTTCTGTTTCTGCGAGTCTCTCTCCTCACCACAGTCCTGGAAGGCAGGAGCCTTCCCTTCTTGCTACTTTGAAAGCTTCTATGTTGTTTCTACCATCATCCTAGATGCTCTAGCTCCTCTAAACTCATCCTATTCTTACAGACTTCTCCTTCCTTACTGCTAGAGCAGAATTTATAATGGGATGTGAGTCAAGAAGATTCTGGAGAGTTCAGCTTCTTTTAACCATGCAAGGCTCTCACTTCTAAGGGGGGGTCTCCCTGGAGATGGGACTCACTGGCTAACTCTGCCCCGCCCTGGGCAACATGCCTCATTCAGTGAATAGCAGGGTGGTTAACACTCAGGCTTTGGAGTCAGCAGACCTGGGCCAATTCTGGCTATGCCACGTCCTAACTGTGTGACCATGGGTGAATTGCTGAGCCTCTCCAAATCCTTGTTTCCTCATCTATAGAATGGGGAGAGTATCTACATAGCTCACAGGGATGCTGTGCTAGTTAAATGACATGTAAAGTGTTTAGCACAGTACCAGTTCAAGGTGCACTAAATAAATGCTAGCAATCACTACAAGCATTAACAGAAATACCCTGTAGAAGCCCACACAGCTCCCTAGGAGTAATTCTTGGTGTCACACTCAGCACAGCTTCAGAAACATCTAAAGAATCCAAAAGCTCTTCATAAATCATGTCAGGACCCATCCCTTAAATGAGAGCCATTTTGCTTTTATTTATTTAGTCTTTCATTCAGTAAGATCTAACTGAGTCTATAAGCTGGGGCAAGCTCGGGGGAGGCCATGAAGATACCCGTTTGTATGAGACATGGTCTCTGTCCTCAAGGACCTCACAGTGCATGGAGAAGCCCACCCATAAGCAATTATAGTGTAGTGGGATCCGTGCTCTAACCTGGGTATGCACATGATACAGCAGATGCAGAGGGAAGGAGCCTGAGACCTGACACGCCTTGCAAGGCATTGCCATCCTTCACGCTCTAACCTTTGCCTTCCTGTCAGCGTCTGCTCCCAGAAATAACTGTCTCCCTGATGATACATTATGATATCTCAGACATCTAAACTTGGCACTGACCATGCTCTCTTATGGAATGCCCGCCTGCCTGGAAAACACCTACCAATCCTCCAAGTTTCTGCCTAAAGGTGGCATCCTGTGAGAAGTCTTCCTCAGTCCCCCCACGGAGACTTAGGGGCTTCCTCTCCCCAAGTAGCTGTGGTCTCACTGAAAGTGGGACCCACACACTTCCACTTTGGCCCTCAGCACTTGACTCAGTGGCCAGTGCACAACTGGCATTCAGCAATGGTGATGCACAAATGAAACCTGCTTCCATGCTCCCCACGCCGTCCCGCCCCTTGCAACTAGCACTGGCCTTATTTCAGCCAGTCCAGGGAAACCCAGCTCGCCGAATAGAAGGTCCACCGTCCGTCAAATCACCTGGATCCATTATAGGAATGCTCTATTGCCACAGAAAGTTTTCTAATGTCATCTGAAGTTTCTTCCCTACTAACGCCCACCAGTTTGGGCCTGGTTTTTCTCTTTAGAACAATGCAGAATAAATACGTTCCTATTCTCTTCAACACGGCAGCCCTTCAAATAAATGAAGATATCAGGAAAAATATCAATATAAAATCCTCCTTTGTGCTTTTCCTCTTCAAACACACCCAGCTAATTAAGCCATCATTAACACACATTATTTAAGTGCCTAACATATGTTGAGCTCTTCTTAGAAGCTTTTTTTTTTTCATAGAGATATATTCACGTTTGGTCCAATTTCTTCTTAAGCAAGAAAATGGTGAATGGTAGACAAATTTACGATAGTGGTTACCTCTGGAGGGGAGGGGAGGAAGTGGAATGGGAGGCTCCCTTCTCCCAAAAGAAAAATAAATTAATCAGTTATTACATCCCCAGAGAGTGTTCACTGGATTTTTTCACACACACACACACACACACACACACACACACACACACACACACTGTACTTTATTTTTACAAGAGATAAATCAACTGACACCAAGCATTGTAAATGGGTGACCACAACAAAAGCAACAATGATTGCAATTACCAAACACGAAACACACTCACACTACGTCATAATATTGACATTCAGTCCAGGAATCCTCCGCTGTAACAGCTCCTTTACTTTGCAGTGAAAATTGATTTGTATATTTTTTGCCTCTGAGTCCTTGAGGGTTCTTAGAAGCTTTGAGTGTCATAAATTTAGTCCTGATACCTCCAACACCACCAGCATACACATACCTAAGTTTTGATTTATTTCATCATGTTGGTTTCAGCCCCATGTTCTAGAGGTTCTAGATCATTTTAGATACTAAAGCTTCATTATTGTTATTAATATTGCATTAATTTATTAAAAATATATGCCAAGCATAATATTAGGCTTCTTTTTAGGTATTCATATTGAACTGAAAGGGCAAGCAACTATATTGCTTCTTTATAGGTAATGAGACTGAACCATCAGAGATTAACCCCTGTTCAATGTTACCTTGCTGATAAGGGTCAGAGACAAGAGACAAGGTCAACCCAGCCTTCCTCCAAGACCAGGCCTCCTTCCACTGTATGTACAAGGCCATCTCTTTGTGCCAGTCTGTGGCATTTGCTTTTCATTTTAGTTTGGTGTCATCTGCAAATTTGGACATTTCTCCTTCTAGAGAACCTTTCAAGTCATGAATAAAAAATATTGAAAAAAGCCTTTGGTCCTCGCCAGGGATCTCTTTCTAGCCGACATGGACCTGTTAGCAACCCTTAAGAGACATTTTTGTTACCTAACTGTGAAACCAGTGAATACATGACACAATCCTGCTCATATGTCACCATCTTATACAAAATCACATCACAGGAAGCCGTGTGAAGTCCGTTGCTAAAACTTCCTCATCCTGCTGATTCACCAATTTAGTGGCACAATAAGAAGAGAAAATGTGGTGTGTCTAGCATGACCCGTTAGTGGTACACTTGCATGAACTTCTAGTGATCAGTGCCTTTTCTTCAAAATGCCCACAGATCAGCTGTGTAATGATCTGTTTCAAAATTTCAGCAGG
>NW_006785778.1:1058218-1072384 GCF_000442215.2 Lipotes vexillifer
CCTAGATAAAACTCATTATTTCCTGGCTTCAGCATTTAGTCCTGTATTAGGATGCCTAGTAAACCCCTTTATTCAAAGGGGAAACCCTTATGAACTTGTCAAAATGTTATCTGTTCCCAGGGCTATTGGGAGACATCACCAGTTACGTTGAATGCTCGGTTTGACAGCAAACCTCCTGCTGCTTCATTTTGGTGCATGATGTCACATCTGTATTTCATGTCCCTTTTTCTTTCATTGCCTATTTGTCACCTGGCAGAGTGTTTGGCTAAATTTCCCTAACCCCCAGATTGAAGGCTAAAAGCTCTTTACAATTGTAGGCATAATGGCTGCCTATGAGGTATGCGGATCTCAGAAGTCCACTTACAGGAAACAGCTTTCTTGCCCCAAATGTGTTAAATCCAGGAGGATGTGGGTGAGGTCAGATTGTTCATCATGGTATCCCCGGTGCCAGGAGCATAGTAAGTGCTCAGGAAGTATTCTTTACAGCAAGTGGGGAGAAGATACAGCAGCTGCAGACCAAAGAATAAAAATACGAAAGTACGTATACCTTTAGGAGAGGGAACTCAAAGTCTCGAACTCATACTAAAATATGTGTGATTGATCTGAGAGACTTCCTAGAAACCAGGTCTCGTTGGAAGACTGCAGGAAGAGTTCCCGAAGATTCCTAAAGGAGGATGGGAAAGCTGCGGAGAGAGGAAAGGGAAGGGAAAGGTAGAAGGGCCGGGGAGCTGCACTGGAAGCAGCAGAATAAGCTATAATGATGGAGACAGAGGTCCAGGGTTTAAGCCTCCAGTGTCCACTGTTGGCTGTTTGCCCTTGAATAAACCTCACACCTTAACAGAGCCTCAATCCTAAGTGATGTGACAGAAATAAGAAGTCATATCTCACAGAAGCGCTGTGAGCATCTAATGAGATAAAGAATATGAAAGCACAGTATCAAATCAGTGTCACCTACACTCAAATCTGTGTTGGGGTCAGCCTGAATAGAAGAGCAGTGGATTACAAGAATATAGCTAGGATGGATTAAAAGACTGCTGTCTAACTGTGAGCTTTCAGGCAAACTTGAAATGTTTCTGACTTAGGAAAAACGTTGATTCCCACCGGGTTGAGAAGACAATGCTTATGCAGTATTGGAGCAGCTGAGAGACAAAGCCATACACATACCCATCCAGCTCTGGGTCCTCTAGTCCACTGAAACTCAGTACATCCTAAACTGAATTTAGAATCTTTCACAGAGAATCAGTCATCCCTATTTCTGTTACTGATAGAACTGTATCTCAAGCCACTTGAGCCTGAAATCTGTGTCTTCATTATCAACCCTCTACCAGCCTAAGCGGGGGGGGCGGTGGTAGGGATGGAGAGAACTGATGCAGATAACTGTCATCCTGAGACATCTTTTCTCTGCTCTGAGCCCCATTATTCTCATCTGTTGAATGGAGATGACTCCACCTGCCCCACTTGATTTCAGCATTTTATGAGAATCAGTGATTAATGTGAAAGCTTTTTGAAAACTGTAAAATGCTCTGAAAAAAAATAAAGATGTTCTTAATATTTGCTATAGTTAAGACTAAACCTGCAAGACTGCCTTTGTCTAGCTTGTATGCAGAAAACTGCGTCCAAAAAACTGCTATTTAGTAATACCAAAAGATATTGTCACAAACAATTCATACTACCACTTGTCTAATTGTTCTACTTGTTGTCCAGCTAAATAGCTTGAATCTACAGAGTTCTGATGCTGAAAGAATTAAGGAAATCATTACCACATTAAAAGTGCAAAAAAATTTTTTTAATATATTAATGAGGTGGTGGGAAGCGGGCTGAGAGTAAAATAAGTTTGGAAGTGTTTGCTTTCCCTAATTAAACGGCGCTAATGAGTGTCTCCACTGAGCCTCAGCGCTGGGCTAAACAGTCGAACAAGCCTCAGATTTCTGTGATCTCAATAAGAAATGGCCAACTGGCAGCTGAAAATAACCTGCGTCATGGGGTGACTCATCCTTCACACCTTCGGGTGAAAGCTTTGCCGCAGAAGAGGCAGCGAGTCGCAAGCACCATGCGGGGCTCAAGTCAGATCATCTGGGGTCTTCAGAAGCTGCAGGGACCTTAGTATCATGTCACGACGAGGTACAGAGAATCACAAAGTGAAAGCTACCCTAGATCACGGATCAGAACAAAGTGGCAAAGAGGAGATGGAATTTAATTTAAATGACATTCATTGAGCCTGGAGGTGCGGAGTAGGATACAGAGATATAAAAGGCATAGTAGCCCTGCCCTCCTCCTACAAGCTTTCGAACAAGGTGAGGAAATAGATATGATTTTTAAAAATTAAAAGATAAGGGGCTTCCCTGGTGGCGCAGTGGTTGAGAGTCTGCCTGCCGATGCAGGGGACGCGGGTTCGTGCCCCGGTCCGGGAAGATCCCACATGCCGCGGAGCGGCTGGGCCCGTGAGCCATGGCCGCTGAGCCTGCGCGTCCGGAGCCTCTGCTCCGCAACGGGAGAGGCCACAGCGGTGAGAGGCCCGCGTACCGCAAAAATGTCTCCAGATATAAGCAATCCCTCAGCATAGTTTATGAAGCCAGTTATGACATGGCCCCGCCTCCCTCTCCATTTCTGGCCACCCCCTGAATTTCTCGCCAGCACACATAAGGGTCGTGGATGGAGCTTCTCTCAGACCAGGAGTGCCCTTTCAGACCCCTGTGTGTGTGTGTGTGTGTGTGTGTGTGCTGCCCCTTTTGCCTGAAATGCACTGTTTTTCCCTCTGGCCTTGGAGAACCATCCTTAGTGAGGCCACATGGTCGAAGCCCTTCCCGGTCACCCCTTCTGGTCACTCTGTTTCTCCCAGTTCCTCAAACTCTCTGTGCTCATTCACCTGTGGGACTTTGCGCATGCACTTTCCTGTCTCTCCCATTCTTGTTCCTACTCAGCTCTCAGGTGTCCACTTAAATACAGCATAGAGAAGCATTCCCTGATGCCCCACCGCATCTAAATCAGGGCCCTATCTTATTGTCAGCTAGAATCCTGGTTTCTTCCTTCATTACACATATGGAAGCTTTGAAGTGAGTAATAAATAATAAATTGTGGCTTAATCTGTCTGCCAGCTTCCTTGTGGCAGGAATGGATTGTTTACCACTACATCCCTAGTGCCTAGCACTGTGTCTGGCACACAAATGATTTCTTTTTTTTTTTTTGCGGTACGTGGGCTTCTCACCGTTGTGGCCTCTCCCGTTGCAGAGCACAGGCTCTGGACGCACAGGCTCAGCGGCCATGGCTCACGGGCCCAGCCGCTCCGCGGCATGTGAGATCTTCCCGGACCAGGGCACGAACCCGTGTCCCCTGCATCGGCAGGCGGACTCTCAACCACTGCGCCACCAGGGGAGCCCACAAGTAATTTTTAAGAAACTAAATGAATCAATGAATGAATGAGTAGAATTTCTTCCCCCATGTTGTCCTGATCCTCCAAAGTACTTTTCAAACGTTGAAAGAATATTGTGTCCCAGGTCTCTGGTGTTTCATACACCTTCTGTGCCTGTGATTCCCACTTGGAGCACATCCAGTAAAATGTATAAAACTTCCTATTTACAGAATAGTTGCACGAGGGCATGAACTACCTTGAAATAATGATTTTTCTCCACAAAATGATGCAAAGACCTGGAGGCATGAAGTTTCCCTCCCCCACTGAATTTAAAGCATCATGTGATTTATTGAAAATTGGTATCTTTGAATTTCCCAAGAAGACGTCTATTCTGTAAAGCTTGATGTTGTCTGGCAAAACATCACTCATTACCAGATAGGATCCAGCAGATAACATGCCCCCTCCAAATACTGTGCTCGTTGTGGCATGGACACACCCCAAGCAAGTCCGAGAAGAGCGGCCAGGGTAGAAGAGGGGCTTAAAGCTGCACCAGAACAGATGAACCGGTTTGCAGGGCAGAAATTGAGACACAGATGTAGAGAACAAACGTATGGACACCAAGGGAGGGAAAGCCGCCAGGCAGGTGGGGGATGAATTGGGAGATTGGGATTGACATGTATACACTGATGTGTATAAAATGGATGACTAATAAGAACATGCTGTATAAAAAAATAAACTTAATTTAATTTAAAAATTAAAAAAAAAAAAAAGCTACACCAGAATAGGAAGCTGAAGGTATAAGAGGTGCTGCATGAGAGTAGAGAATGTTTGCAGGGTACCTGATAGCCTCTCCAAATACCAAAGGGCTACCACCCAATTCGACTTTTGTTGTGTGTCCCAGAAGAAAGGCTCAAGGTGGGGGTGAGATTTGTGATTAATATAAGGAAAAACTGTTTCACAGAGTCATACAGAAGAGAATGGGCTGCCTTAGAAGGGACTGACATCCTGGGCACCAAAGGGATGCAAGACCAGAACAAGAGAACAATGAAGGGTGAATCTGTAAGAGACGTGAAGCATCTGATTTGGGACTGGGGATGGTAGGGAAGAGGTAGTGAATACTAAGGGGCATGACCGATTGAGTCAGGTGTGTGTTTAGGCATTTAACCCTCACAACATCCTAAGTTGTGAAGGTACTCTTATCACCCTCCATTTCATAGATGAAGAGACTGAGTTACACAAAGCTTCAGAAAGTGCCCTATGGTACCAATCCAGGGATGGCATCAAGATTCATGGCCAGGTTCACCTTACTTCAGAGCCAGTGCTCCAAAGACTGCTAAAGTCCCTTGCAAACCTAATATTCTGTGACATTTTGAACATAGAGATATCAAGGAAAAAAATCAATAAGCCAGTCTCAAATGTAACTCATGGAGCTGAGTGAGTCCTTTGCCCTCTCCCTTCCTTTGTCCTCCAGTGTAATGCCTATGCTTGTGAGTACAGAGCATCTAACCAGGTTTCAAGTTTCCCGTGTGTCTCTGTGTGTATAGATCTGACAGGGCTAGTTCATTTCAAGTAACCAAGTATGTCTTTGGACAGCTCTTGTCAAGATCCAGTGGAAGAGCCAATTCCAAAAATATGTTCCTTTAGTGGTTTTTTAGGGTTCTCTGCTCTGCACGGATTGACAATGTGGTAACAAGAGACATTCTGGAGACTGGATTTAATGCAACCATATGCTAGACAGAATGAGAACCCATATTGCAGCAGACCAGCCGGTACATTTCCATGTTAACAGAAGCTTGATTGCAAATTACATTTAGTCTCAACAGCTCAGTTCACTGCACACAGATGCCATGGGGGACTGTAAAGTTAGCGAGATGTGGGGGAGTACGACTAACATTTTTTTTTTTGAAAAAAAAAATCCTTCAGCTGATAGAATGCCAAGGAGCATCAGCGCTGATGCTGAAAAGAAAATGCTGCTATATTTGTTTTGCCAGGAAAGGAAAAATAATCATTGTCGCGAGTTGTTAGTCAAATTATGAATACGAGCTCGGCTGGTAATTGTCTGATAATACAAACAGTGATATTAGGGCTATCAGATGCTTCATGAGCTGTTTGACAGCTAACATGTACGTGCTCTCTGAATGAGGAGTTGGTTCACTAATTCCAAAAGTTAAGCAGACAGAAGGGTGGGGTAATGAAGGAGAATTTCCCCAGGCTCCTGGCTTCATATCCAGGACTGGATCCGGGTCAGCTTCCTAAAGTGTGGTCAGTATCTCCCCCGTGCAGAGGCGGATCTGTGGAATTATAGAAAGAGCACAATATGGGTTTGAGTTGCAGGTCTATCTTTACTAGCTGTGCAACCCCGGGTAAGTCATCTAACCACTCTGGGCATAGGTTTCTCCACTTCTAAAATGGGGATGATAATATTCAACCAGGTCCTCTTTCCAAGGATATTTTGAAGATCAGCTGAGAGCTGGTGTGTGAACATACAGTAAACACATGGTGCTCTAAATGTTGGGGCTATAATTTGCCTACTTGGCTGAGTTTCTTTTTGTTCCCATTTTAAGAGCTGAGCTGAAATGATTTCTTGTCCATTGTCTCGTGCCTGGAGCAGAATTTTTTTGTCTAGGTACAAGCACTTTTCAGTTAGGATCATCCATCTTCTTTCTTTGAGGAGTCTGGGCACCTACCAGGCACCTCTCACCCAGAGCCTGACTTGACTCCTTTTTCACGTGCTTTTCCCGTAGGGAAGCTAGAAGGCTTTCATCAGCTCTCATCAAGGATGCAGAATGCCTTTATTCTCTCCACCCTCCTGTACTCCAGACTCCAAGCTGTGGTAGAGACTGTTCTATTCAACAATACATGTTCTCCCCTTAACCGCTAGTTCCCAGAACTCCATTGCAGCTAAGTGTGGCCACGTAGCTAGGTTCTGGCCACAGGAATATGAACAGAAGTCAAGTCTACGACTCCCTGGTCTTATCTTTAAACTTCTTGCCTCATTCTCTGTTGCCATCCACCATCTGAGTGGCAAAGACTCAAGGATCTACGGGAGGACAGAGCCACAGATAGAAGGAAATCGGGCCCCTGAATGGCTATCTGGAGCATAATTCCCTGCTAACCTGCTCTAGGCTCTGAACTGAGTGAGAAATGAAAGTCTACTCTCTTCATCCACTGAGGTTCATTTGTTGGTTGTTAAAGTCGGTAGCCTACCATAAAACCCAAGCAATCATCTGTTTTATCTCACCATATAAAATGTACTGTTACCAGAAACACAATAAGTATCTCATCAAACACACCCCCAACACAGCACGCACATTCACATGTTTCCTCTGCCCCCGTCATGCCCCTCAACCCCAACTATATACTTTTCTACTGAGCAAACTCCTACTTCCAGGGTTCAGCTCTGAAGAACCCACTCAGATGGAGTTAATGGCTTTCTTTTTTGGGTTTTCACAGAACTTGTACATGCCCCTTATTGGATTATAGTGGAATTATGGTTGACATACATCTCTCTCCTCTTAAGGCAGAGAAACTGTCTCACTGAAACCCTTAGTGACTGTGTGAAAAAGCATCTTTCTTATTTTGCTTCTGTTTTCTTTCGTCCACTAGCTGTGGGATTGGGGGCCCTGGGGCTATATCTTCAGCTTAAAGATGGAAGAGCACAGAGGCAAATGTAAATGCCCATTTAACTTTACAAGCTCTCTTCCTACAGCTCAGGAAAGGAAAGATCATATCTCTCTTCCTATGCATCCACCCACCGAGGCCTGCACTTGATACCTACAGAGATGTGAGGAGGGGGCGGGTACTGGCCTGAGAAAAGCCTACAGAATGTGTCATGGGCATGAAGCATGCCCCATGAATGGAGGCCTCCTCCCTCTCTCTGCTCACAACGTCCCCCACTGTCACCCCACTGGGACCCCTATTGATCATCCTTCAAAAGGCAAGAGGTAAAACCATGGCCTTTTCACGTCAGAGTCCAGCTCAGCCTGTCACTCAGGGATGCTTGGAAGATACAAATGTAGAGCTCTGTCCACAGCAGGATGAGATGCTCGCATCAAACACCGCTTTGTACAACTTAAGGACATCCTGCTGGGTTCCAGCTCTAAGGGAACAAACCATTCTTGCCCCTTCCCCCACTTCGGGGTTTTCAAGAACTGCTTTACTTACTTACTTTCTTCTATTTGTTACTTTGGGCTTTTCTATTTGCTGCTCTCACATCCATCTGCAGTGGCATTAACTATTTTTTTCAGATAACACCTAGGGAACGCTCAGGGATTTTCCAACGGCGGTGAGACACACGGATGGCTAAATTAGGGTCCTGGATTGGGAATGGGCAGTCCAGCTGAGTTCCAGCTCTATCACGTACCAGGGACAAATCATTTCACCTTTGTCTCCTTGTCTCTATGAATAAATATATGAACTCGGTCCCTCTAGACTGTAAGCTCCATCAGGGCAGGGGTCATGTCCATTTTGTTCAAAACTGAATATACCCCATGCTTGGTATGTTGTAAGCCCTCAATAAGGATTGTTCAGTGACTGACTGTCTATTGTAGAGACCAAATAAGGTCATAGACATAAAATAATCTTTGTAAATCCTGTAGTGGTATACACAGGAAAGCGTTATTATTGCACAGATAGGGAATGCATGGACTGTCCTCAAATTGAGAGTTGCTTAGCTATTTTAAGATACTGAAAGATACTTTGGCAAATATGTTTCAAATATGCATAATATCCTTGGAGTGGCCCAGGGATGCAATTCAAATGGGAGACGGGGTGGAGAGGTAATTGCTGTCTTAACAAAGATGAAGAGAGGAGAAAGCAGCATGTGTTAGAGAGGCCTGGAATGTTCCAAAGCAGAAGAGTTACATGTCAGAAGGGAATCTTATGCTCACTTGTTCTAGCAGAACAGGTTTTATTGGCTGGCCAACGTCACTGAAATCTAGAGTTAGATAAGGATTTTCCCAATGAGTCATTATTTCTTAATGTGTTTTATATTTTTTTTATAATCCCACCGAGTCTGAAAAATGACTTACTTGTCAAAATAGACCAGCCCAGCTGACGTTTGAGCTGGTCGAATCTCTCGTCTCATTGATGGGAGAATTAAGAAAATGATGTGCCCAAGGTAACTCAGCTGGTGTGATATCCAGTGCTAGCCACATTCCGAACACAGCTTTCTGAATCACAAAGAGCTGGGAACACTGATATTGGCCTATACCGAGAAGGAAGATTAAAACACAGAAAAGGCACACAGAAAGAACAAGGGCAAAAGTAGAGCCACTTCTTGGGTTCCCTATGGCTCTCCATCCCTTGGTTCCAGCTCAGTTCAAGACCTAGTTACTTCCTTGTCCCTGGGTTCTGACACCCTCACATTCTTAAAATAAATTTATCTTTGTAGACTGGCTAGCAGATTTGGGTTTCTGTTCATGGGAACCAGGAGTCTTTACCAACCCAACTACTTGCAAGATGCTCCTTGAGGGTTCATATGTTCCCACAGCTCTGGCACAATGCCCTGCACAGAGAAGGTGCTCAGTAAATATAAGATTTGATACTGAAGCTTCAGGAATCTTCCCCAATATCCTCTCTCCAGGAGTGGCTCTCCTTTCCCCAAAGTCCCCTCCCATACAGATCTTGTACTGTAATTGTACTGTATTGTAATTGCCAATAGACTCATCCCATCTCCCTTTCTCAATGCTCCCCTGTCCCAACATAACCCCCACAGGTTGCCATCTAGACCAGGTAGTAGTGGTGGAGGTGAAGAGGCTGGAGACCACTGTCCTAGAACTGTAAGCTTTTGTATTACATGAAGTTCATCAAGCATCCACCATAAATTACTCAATGAATGTCAAAGGAACTGAAAGGGAACAGAATCACCATTCCAGACTTGTGACAAAGAAATGAATAAAATATAGTCCCCAGCCCTTAAGGAGCTTAGAATTTGTTGGGAGATACAAACAAACACACACAACTAGTATATAACTTAAACATCATAAGAGACACAAGTACAGAGTCCTCTGAGAGCTCAGACATCATTCTGGGACGTGGGATCAAAGAAGGCTTCACAGAGTAGGAGACATTTGAACTGGGCCGTGAAATATGCGTAGGACTTCCCCAGATGGCCAGAGTCAGGGAGAAGGGCATTCTAAGCAGAGGAAATAACAAGTGCAGTGACAAAGAGGGGTGGACACATGTGCCAATGATGGGGGGCTACAATTCATCTGGAATGGCTAAACTAGTATTTTCCAGGAGATGCTCTGGAAAAAAAATGCTCTATGGCCAATAAGTATGGGAAATGCATCCTGTATTCCCATTTAGAAATTTAAAATGCCTATTTGCCTATCAAAGTCTCTGAGAAATAAGTTAGGACACTACATAGCTAGTCCAAGGAAATACGGCACAGGGCCTGAAGAGGGGCAGTGGAAGTGAGGACAAAAGGGCATGTATGTGAGAGAGATCTCAGAGGACGCATAATCAAGACTTACCAAATGCAGAAGAGGAAGGGATTTTAGCTTGTTGGACTGAATGGGTGGCAGTGCAATTTGAGAAGAGAAGTATTTGAGGAAGGTAGCACAGATTTTGCTTCAGTCCTGTTGAATGTGAGCTGACAGTGGGGCAACCATGTGAAGATGTTAACAGAGAGCTGACAATACAGGTCTAGGTTCCAGAAGTGCTGCTGTAGTTCAAGAAGATGCTGGACAACCATTATAACCATCATGGAAAAGATCAATCGCTGGACAGGGCATTGGATTGGATAATCTCCAAGGTCCCTTTTGGCCCAGAACTAGTATGATTTTATGGCCAGAGGGGCCCACACTGAGGAGTGTAGATGGTCCAGCCTCGGCCTGCTGATCACGTCCAAGTGCATAACCTCTTGCAGCTGGTCATGGAAGTAATGACTGCAGAGGAGTTTGACATCTGCACACATCCCAACGAATGGAAGTGGTTTTAAAAGAAATGTCTTTTACTAGTAAAACTTTATAATGACCCTGTAAAATGGTTCCATTTCTTATGGCCTGGCCTCACTGGGGAGAAACAATGGAAATACAGGATATTCAAGAACCATCATGGAAATTGAGTGTGCTCCTTTCAGTGTATTTCACTGACCCTTCCTAGGTATCCATGCAGCCTGGGAGAGTGGAGACAGCACTGGGCTGAAAGTCAGGTAGCCGAGGTCCTGACTATATCATTAAACCATTTTACATGCTTCAGAAAATTACCTACCTTCTATGTGTCTCCATGCTTCGATTTACACATCTGTAAAATATGTTAAAATAATGTTACCCTCACTGCTTATTCCTAAGGTTGTCAGGAGGGTTCAATGAGATGGGTTTGTATTGTGAAAGATAACATTAACAATGGAGACCACCTGTTCTAAATATACATCTCAAACCAGTGGAGCCTCACGGGGCCCTGGACACTGAATCACAGAACAGGCTCATTTTGCAGATGGGAAATCAAGTCCCAGGGAGGGCAGGTGATTTACCCAAGATCAGACAGGAAGCAGAGCAAACCCAGCATATAGGTATGTGCTCTTCCTTCCAAGCACCACTGCCTTCCAAAGACCAAGAACTGGGACCATGGCTGGAAAGGAACCACAGGCTGGAAAAAAATGTGGTTGAGTAGCCAACTGATAGTATTCAGAACCCCAACAAGCAAATCAAGCCTTCAGTGTGAGTAGGCCAGCTAAAAACTATTTATCCCATATTTCTACAAACTGAGTAATCTTCCTTTGTTTGTGTCAAGCTGAGTTGGCCACAGCTGAGTCTCCCTGACCCCTCAGCTCAACATACACTAACACATTCTCTGATGATGAGCATTTTTATATTGATATCATCACTGACTAGATGAGAAGTTTAGACACATGAACTTCACCCTCTCTTGTATATCTTCTCCTCTCTAACCCCAGAGGGAATGTTCTAGGTGGGAGCCACGAGCTGTCCTCTGACACCAAATGTGTGTGGGATGGTTTCCGACACCAACCAATTGTCCAGCTATCTAACGCTAATGACTCAGGATTAAGGTGGACCCCACAGGTTAAGAGCTCATTTCCGCAAGACTGTCCCCACTTCAGATGCCAGTTTTACCTCTGACCAAAGAGTTATCAATTCAGGGGCTTCCCACAAGCCTCTCCTCACGTTTGATAATTTGCCACAGTAACTCACAGGACTCAAGAAAACACTATTTACTATCACAGATTTATTATAAAGGATACAGGTCAGGAATAGCCAAATGGAAGAGACGCATAGGGCAACACATGGGGGAAGGAGCATGGAGCTTTTCTGCCCTGAGTGTGTTACCCTACCAGTACCTCAATGTGTTCACCAACCTGGAAGCTCACCAAACCCCATTGTTTAGGGGCTTTTATGGAGGTTTCCTTATATTGGCGTGATTGATTAAATCCTTGGTCATTGGTGTTTAATTCAAGCTCCAGCACCTCTTCCCATTCCAGAGGCTGGGAGATAGGGCTGAAAGTACCAACCCTCTAATCATATCTTGTTCTCTTTCTGGCAACCAGCACCAATTCTGAAGCTATCTAGGGACCCCCAAACACCAGTCATCTCACTGAAAAGAAAAAGACATTCCTATCACCCAGGAAATTCCAAGGGATTTAGGAGCTCTGTGTCAGAAGATCAAAAGATGCTCTTATTACTTCTATCCCTCAAGAAATTATAAGGGTTTGAGGGGCTCTATGCAAAGAACCAGGGACAAAAACTGAGTAGTGTATATTTATTATTATGCCACAGTGGTCCCACTCTATTTAGGCAGAGTGTCTCCTAAGTGACCCTGCTGGGTCTGACTTCTCTTTCATCTCTTCTCCCCACAGTTGGCTTGTTATCTTCCCATAGCATCACGCTTCTCCCCCTCCCCAACTCCACAGAATACAGGGCAACACCCAAAACTTTATCTTGGCATTCAAAAGCCTTTTGGATCTGGTCCCAATCTGTCTTTCAAGATTTATTTCTTCTACTCCCTTAATTGTACCCCACACGCCAAACTAAACCTGGACTCTTCACTGAATCCTGAATACACACAGGCCTTCCTTCACACTAATCTCACACTCTGGTAGGCCATCCGTCAAGGTCCACCTCTGTTTCCTTTGCACCTTCATAGTCTCATGTTTTTCCTGTTTTCAGCGCACATTTTCTTTCATAATACCGTGATGTGTGTACTTGTCCCACTTCCTCATTAGATGGTCCTCATGTCCATCCGCCACTGCACTCAGCTCAGTGACTGAAAACCAAGTCTTAGCCAGAAAATAACATTATTTGAGAGGAAAAAAAAGATACACACACTGCACCAAAACTGAACACCACCATACTCAAAAACAAAAGCAAAAACAAAAACAAAACACCATTGGCTAAAGATGAGAGCAGTTCCATGCAGCTTCAAATCAGAGCTAAGTAGCTGGCTCTCCAGACAAGCACTTAGAAAAACTGTTTTACCTGTTCCCCCTCTTGTCTGTTCAGTTGCCTAAGTAGCTTTGAAGTCTGTAAAATGGCCAATACCTCCAATCAGAGCAGCATTTCCTTTCCAGACAGGAAGACTGCTAAGGAGAGAAGCCACGCTTGTTTTTGAGGTCTGGGCTGCTGCGGTGACTCATCCAGTAAAGCCAGAGGCTGTCTATTTTGATCTTTCTATGTTCAGAGTCTATTTACAGTTGTAATTTTCTTTCTTTCTCTCTCTCCCTTCCCGCCTATGGTGACTTATCGGACTGGTCACACACATTTGACAAACGAAACCTGTATGAGGAGAGAGTGAGCAGAATGGAACAGGCTTTCAGCTAAAACCCAGGAATGAATGAATGCTTGTGTTTACCGCTCTGATGATAGTGTTCTGGTAACGACTTGGCCTTTCTCTCCTTGACTGAACATTCCCCTGGGTCTGCCAGTCTGGGCTCCTGTTATTTAATGAGGACATTGGAGCAAAACCTCAAGATGTATGCAAAAATGACCTTTTCTTCGGGCTCATTCCAAATGCAAAGAAAAGTAGAGCCCCAATTAGACAGGGTGCTTCTAGAATACAGCTTTGGAATCCACTCTTTTCCCCAGAAGCTCAGAAGCCTGGAATCACACCCTCTCAGAGCCAGAGAGAACCATAGAGATGATCCGGTTACCCATTTTCATTCTGTGGATGGAGAAATCCAGGACCAGAGAAAAAAAGCAAGTCGTCATAAATCATCACCAGGCAGGCACAATCACAACAAACTCAGGCTCGGGGCCTAAGTCTCTACATTGTAGTCAGTGTACTTTTGAATGGGTCGAGATAGAAATTAACAGCTGGCTAAATGGTGGCTTACAGAAAGGAAAAGCTTCTCTTAATTTCCCCTGTGTGATACCGTGGCAGCATTGCGTTCTCCTTTAGCTGTGCTCACAATGAGAGACTAGCAGCATGGGCAAAGGAATTAGCCTCTAACTATAAACTCAGTATCACACTTTTAGCTTTAAAACGCAAGAGGGAAGAGATATGGGAACATATGTATATGTATAACTGATTCACTTTGTTATAAAGCAGAAACGAACACACCGGGGCGGTGGAAAGATGGCGGAGGAGTAAGACGCGGAGATCACCTTCCTCCCCACAAATACACCAGAAATACATCTACATGTGGAACAACTCCTACAGAACACCTACTGAACGCTGGTAGAAGACCTCAGACCTCCCAAAAGGCAAGAAACTCCCCACGTATCTGGGTAGGGCAAAAGAAAAAATTAATTAAAAACAGAGACAATAGAATAGGGACGGCACCTGCACCAGTGGGAGGGAGCTGTGAAGGAGGAAAGGTCTCCACACACTAGGAAGCCCCTTCACGGGCAGAGATTGCG
>NW_006785778.1:1073713-1086354 GCF_000442215.2 Lipotes vexillifer
AGCACAGGTCACTGCCCCCACCCCTCTTCCGGGGAGCCTGTGCAGCCCGCCACTGCCAGGTTCCCGGGATCCAGGGACAATTTCTCAGGGAGAACACACGGCGGGCCTCAGGCTGGGGCAACGTCACGCCGACTTCTGCCGCCGCAGGACCGCTCCGCACTCCGTGCCCCTCCCTGCCCCCGGCCTGAGAGCGCCAGAGCCCCCGAGTCAGCGGCTCCTTTAACGCCGTCCTGTCTGAGCAAAAAGCAGACGCCCTCCAGCGACCTACACGCAGAGGCAGGGCCAAGTCGAAAGCTGAGCCCCTGTGAGCTGTGAGAACAAAGAAGAAAAAGGGAAATCTCTCCCAGCAGCCTCAGAAACAGCGGATTAAAGCTACACAATCAATTTGATGTACCCTGCCTCTGTGGAATACATGAATAGACAGCGAATCATCCCAAATTGAGGAGGCGGACTTCTAGAGCAAGATCTATGATTTTTTCCCCTTTTCCTCTTTTTGTGAATGTGTATGTGTATGCTTCTGTGTGAGATCTTGTCTGTATAGGTTTGCTTCCACCATTTGTCCCAGCGTTCTATCCGACCATTTTTTTTTTTAATTTTTTTCTTAATAATTAATTTTAATTTAAAGAACTCTGTTATACTTTACCTTCTTTCTATCTTTCCTTCCTTCCTTCCCTTTTTGAGACAACGAATCGTCCCAAATTGAGGAGGTGGACTTGGAGAGCAAGTTTTATGATTTTTTCCACTTTACCTCTTTTTGTGAGGGTATATGTGTATGCTTCTATGTAAGATTTTGTCTCTATAACTTTGCTTCCACCATTTGTCCTAAGGTTCTATCCTTCCCTTTTTTTTTTCCTCTAAATAATTATTTTTTTAATTCAATAACTTTATTATACTTTATTTTATTTTACTGTATCTTCTTTCTTTCTGTATTTTTTCCTTCCTTCCCTCATTCCTTCCTTCCTTCCCTCCTCCCTCCCTCCCTCCTTTCTTTCCTTCTTGCCTTCTTCCTTTCTTTTCTTCTTTCTTTCTTTCTTCCTTCCCTCCTTCCTTCCTTCCCTCCTCTCTTTCTTTCTTTCTTTCTTTCTTTCCTATTTCCTCCTACTTATACTAATTCTCTCTACTTTCTCTCCCTTTTATTCTGAGCCGAGTGGATGAAAGGCTCTTGCTGCTCCAGCCAGGAGTCAGGACTCTGCCTCTGAGGTGGGAGAGCCAACTTCAGAACACTCGTCAAGAAGAGACCTCCCAGCCCCACATAATATCAAACGGCGAAAATCTCCCAGAGATCTCCATCTCAACACCAGCACCCAGCTTCGCTCAACGACCAGCAAGCTACAGTGCTGGACAACCTATGCCAACCATATAGCAAAACAGGAACACAACCCCACCCACTAGCAGAGAGGCTGCCTAAAATCATAATAAGTCCACAGACACCCCAAAACACACCACCAGACGTGGACCTGCCCACTAGAGAGACAAGATCTAGCCTCATACACCACAACACAGCCACTAGTCCCCTCCACCAGGAAGCCTACACAACGCACTGAACCAACCTTAGCCACTGGAGACAGACATCAAAAACAACGGGAGCTACGAACTTGCAGCCTGCAAAAAGGTGAACCCAATCACAGTAAGATAAGCAAAATGAGAAGACAGAAAAACACACAGCAGATGAAGGAGCAGGATAAAAACCCACCAGACCTAACAAATGAAGAGGAAATAGGCAGTCTACCTGAAAAAGAGTTCAGAATAATGATAGTAAAGATGATCCAAAATCTTGGAAATAGAATGGACAAAATGCAAGAAGCAGTTAACAAGGACCTAGAAGAAATAAAGATGAAACAGACAATGATGAACAACACAATAAATGAAATGAAAAATACTCTAGATGGGATCAATAGCAGAATAAATGAGGCAGAAGAACGGATAAGTGACCTGGAAGATAAAATAGTGGAAATAACTACTGCAGAGCAGAATAAAGAAAAAAGAATGAAAAGAACTGAGGACAGTCTCAGAGACCTCTGGGACAACATTAAACGCACCAACATTCGAATTATAGGGGTTCCAGAAGAAGAAGAGAAAAAGAAAGGGACTGAGAAAATATTTGAAGAGATTATAGTTGAAAACTTCCCTAATATGGGAAAGGAAATCGTTAATCAAGTCCAGGAAGCACAGAGAGTCCCATACAGGATAAATTCAAGGAGAAATACGCCAAGACACATATTAATCAAACTGTCAAAAACTAAATACAAAGAAAGCATATTAAAAGCAGCAAGGGAAAAACAACAAATAACACACAAGGGAATCCCCATAAGGTTAACAGCTGATCTCTCAGCAGAAACTCTACAAGCCAGAAGGGAGTGGCAGGACATACTGAAAGTGATGAAGGAGAAAAACCTGCAACCAAGATTACTCTACCCAGCAAGGATCTCATTCAGATTTGATGGAGAAATTAAAACCTTTACAGACAAGCAAAAGCTGAGAGAGTTCAGCACCACCAAACCAGCTTTACAACAAATGCTAAAGGAACTTCTCTAGACAAAAACACAAGAGAAGGAAAAGTCCTATAATAACGAACCCAAAACAATTTAGAAAATGGGAATAGGAACATACATATCGATAATTACCTTAAATGTAAATGGACTAAATGCTCCCACCAAAAGACACAGATTGGCTGAATGGATACAAAAACAAGACCCATATATATGCTGTCTACAAGAGACCCACTTCAGACCTAGAGACACATACAGACTGAAAGTAAGGGGATGGAAAAAGATATTCCATGCAAATGGAAACCAAAAGAAAGCTGGAGTAGCAATTCTCATATCAGACAAAATAGACTTTAAAATAAGGACTATCAGAAGAGACAAAGAAGGACACTACATAATGATTAAGGGATCGATCCAAGAAGAAGATATAACAATTGTAAATATTTATGCACCCAACATAGGAGCACCTCAATACATAAGGCAAAAACTAGCAGCCATAAAAGGGGAAATCGACAGTAACACATTCATAGTAGGGGACTTCAACACCCCACTTTCACCAATGGACAGATCATCCAAAATGAAAATAAATAAGGAAACACAAGCTTTAAATGATACATTAAACAGGATGGACTTAATTGATATTTATAGGACACTCCATCCAAAAACAACAGAATACACATTTTTCTCAAGTGCTCATGGAACATTCTCCAGGATAGATCATATCTTGGGTCACAAATCAAGCCTTGGTAAATTTAAGAAAATTGAAATTATATCAAGTATCTTTTCCGACCACAACGCCATGAGATTAGATATCAATTATAGGAAAAGAGCAGTAAAAAATACAAACACATGGAGGCTAAACAATACACTACTTAGTAACGAAGTGATCACTGAAGAAATCAAAGAGGAAATTAAAAAATACCTAGAAACAAATGACAATGGAGATACAACGACCCAAAACCTATGGGATGCAGCAAAAGCAGTTCTAAGAGGGAAGTTTATAGCAATACAAGCCCACCTTAAGAAGCAGGAAACATCTCGAATAAACAACCTAACCTTGCACCTCAAGCAATTAGAGAAAGAAGAACAAAAAAACCCCAGAGTTAGCAGAAGGAAAGAAATCATAAAAATCAGATCAGAAATAAATGAAAAAGAAATGAAGGAAACAATAGCAAAGATCAATAAAACTAAAAGCTGGTTCTTTGAGAAGATTAACAAAATTGATAAACCATTAGCCAGACTCATCAAGAAAATAAGGGAGAAGACTCAAATCAATAGAATCAGAAATGAAAAAGGAGAAGTAACAACTGACACTGCAGAAATACAAAAAATCATGAGGGATTACTACAAGCAACTCTATGCCAATAAAATGGACAATCTGGAAGAAATGGACAAATTCTTAGAAATGCACAAACTGCCAAGACTGAATCAGGAAGAAATAGAAAATATGAACAGACCAATCACAAACACTGAAATTGAAACTGTGATTAAAAATCTTCCAACAAACAAAAGCCCAGGACCAGATGGCTTCACAGGCGAATTCTATCAAACATTTAGAGAAGAGCTAACACCTATTCTTCTCAAACTCTTCCAAAATATAGCAGAGGGAGGAACACTCCCAAACTCATTCTACGAGGCCACCATCACCTTGATACCAAAACCAGACAAGGATGTCACAAAGAAAGAAAACTACAGGCCAATATCACTGATGAACATAGATGCAAAAATCCTCAACAAAATACTAGCAAACAGAATCCAACAGCACATTAAAAGGATCATACACCATGATCAAGTGGGGTTTATTCCAGGAATGCAAGGATTCTTCAATATACGCAAATCTATCAATGTGATTAACCATATTAACAAATTGAAGGAGAAAAACCATATGATCATCTCAATAGATGCAGAGAAAGCTTTTGACAAAATTCAACACCCATTTATGATAAAAACCCTGCAGAAAGTAGGTGTAGAGGGAACTTTCCTCAATATAATAAAGGCCGTATATGACAAGCCCACAGCCAACATCATCCTCAATGGCGAAAAACTGAAAGCATTTCCACTAAGGTCAGGAACAAGACAAGGTTGCCCACTCTCACCACTCTTATTCAACATAGTTTTGGAAGTTTTAGCCACAGCAATCAGAGAAGAAAAGGAAATAAAAGGAATCCAAATCGGAAAAGAAGAAGTAAAGCTGTCACTGTTTGCAGATGACATGATACTATACATAGAGAATCCTAAAGATGCTACCAGAAAACTACTAGAGCTAATCAATGAATTTGGTAAAGTAGCAGGATACAAAATTAATGCACAGAAATCTCTGGCATTCCTATATACTAATGATGAAAAATCTGAAAGTGAAATCAAGAAAACACTCCCATTTACCATTGCAACAAAAAGAATAAAATATCTAGGAATAAACCTACCTAAGGAGACAAAAGACCTGTATGCAGAAAATTATAAGACACTGATGAAAGAAATTAAAGATGATACAAACAGATGGAGAGATATACCATGTTCTTGGATTGGAAGAATCAACATTGTGAAAATGACTCTACTCCCCAAAGCAATCTATAGATTCAATGCAATCCCTATCAAACTACCACTGGCATTTTTCACAGAACTAGAACAAAAAATTTCACAATTTGTATGGAAACACAAAAGACCCCGAATAGCCAAAGCAATCTTGAGAACAAAAAATGGAGCTGGAGGAATCAGGCTGCCTGACTTCAGACTATACTACAAAGCTACAGTAATCAAGACAGTATGGTACTGGCACAAAAACAGAAAGATAGATCAATGGAATAGGATAGAAAGCCCAGAGATAAACCCATGCACATATGGTCACCTTATCTTTGATAAAGGTGGCAGGAATATACAGTGGAGAAAGGACAGCCCCTTCAATAAGTGGTGCTGGGAAAACTGGACAGGTACATGTAAAAGTATGAGATTAGATCACTCCCTCACACCATACATAAAAATAAGCTCAAACTGGATTAAAGACCTAAATGTAAGGCCAGAAACTATCAAACTCTTAGAGGAAAACATAGGCAGAACACTCTATGACATAAATCACAGCAAGATCCTTCTTGACCCATCTCCTAGAGTAATGGAGATAAAAACAAAAATAAACAAATGGGACCTAATGAAACTTCAAAGCTTTTGCACAGCAAAGGAAACCATAAACAAGACCAAAAGACAGCCCTCAGAATGGGAGAAAATATTTGCAAATGAATCAACTGACAAAGGATTAATCTCTAAAATTTACAGGCAGCTCATGCAGCTCAATAACAAAAAAATAAACAACCCAATCCAAAAATGGGCAGAAGACCTAAATAGACATTTCTCCAAAGAAGATATACAGACTGCCAACAAACACATGAAAGAATGCTCAACATCATTAATCATTAGAGAAATGCAAATCAAAACTACAATGAGATATCATCTCACACCAGTCAGAATGGCCATCATCAAAAAATCTAGAAACAATAAATGCTGGAGAGGGTGTGGAGAAAAGGGAACACTCTTGCACTGCTGGTGGGAATGTGAATTGGTTCAGCCACTATGGAGAACAGTATGGAGGTTCCTTAAAAAACTACAAATAGAACTACCATATGACCCAGCAATCCCACTACTAGGTATATACCCTGAGGAAACCAGAATTCAGAAAGAGTCATGTACCAAAATGTTCATTGCAGCTCTATTTACAATAGCCCGGAGATGGAAACAACCTAAGTGCCCGCCGTCGGATGAATGGATAAAGAAGATGTGGCACATATATACAATGGAATATTACTCAGCCATAAAAAGAAACGAAATTGAGCTATTTGTAATGAGGTGGATAGATCTAGAGTCTGTCATACAGAGTGAAGTAAGTCAGAAAGAGAAGGACAAATACCGTATGCTAACACATATATATGGAATTTAAGAAAAAAAAATGTTATGAAGAACCTAGGGGTAAAACAGGAATAAAGACAGAGACCTACTGGAGAACAGACTTGAGGATATGGGGAGGGGGAAGGGTGAGGTGTGTTAGGGCGAGAGAGAGACATGGACATATATATACTAACAAACGTAAGGTAGATAGCCAGTGGGAAGCAGCCGCATGGCACAGGGAAACCGGCTCGGTTCTTTGTGGCTGTCTGGAGGGGTGGGATAGGGAGGGTGGGAGGGAGGGAGACAAAGAGGGAAGAGATATGGGAACATATGTATATGTATAACTGACTCACTCTGTTATAAAGCAGAAACTAACACACCATTGTAAAGCAATTATACCCCAATAAAGATGTTAAAAAGAATAAAAAGAAAAAAAAAAAAAAAGAAAGGAACACACCATTGTAAAGCAATTATACTCCAATAAAGATGTTAAAAAAAAAAAAAAAAAGCCAATATAGGATTAGCATAAGAGTCAGTGGTGTTGAGTCTTAAATAGGACAACCTCTGGGGTCCCAGAGCTGCCTCATTCACTCTACATCTGCATTTTGGCTTCACCTGCAAAATGGGGAGGGAATTCATTTACTGACTGTGAGCTTTCTTATAAAGTTTAAATGGGAAAACATGGTCAGAAAGTTCTTGGCAATATAAAGCTCTGTTCTACTCGTGAAAAGGATTTTATTATGTTGTTAGACTTCTACTTATAGGTCTTATTTTCTTCAACTTGGTGATTTCATAGTCTCCTATCAAAGGAGACCCCTTAATTCTAAATGAGAGACTTTAAAGATTATTTTTCGCTACAAATGTTTCACATGCTCGTTGTAGACTACCTGGAAATCCAGAAACGTATTTTTAGAAAAGAAAATCAACCATCTCATTACCCAGCTATAACCACATGCTTACACTAGGACCAAATTATTATAATTTTGCTAGCTTTCTTCCCAGGTCATTAAATATATGTATATAATATATATCTGCATACTATTCCATCGGAATGCATCATAATACATTTAAATGACAATCATTTTTTAAAATATTTAAGTAGTTTATTAGTGATTTCCTTAACATAAGTTTAAAGACTGCATGCAACCCAAGTTGGAATTTCCCTGAGCCGTCCTATAAATAGGGTGACCCTATGTTCTCTGGTCCAAAACAGGGCATTTTTTTTAGAGTAGAAAGTCAAACTACTGATAATTATGCCGGGACAAAAAGCATAAATCTGAACTGTTTTGGGCAAAGTGGGACATATGGCTACTCTACGTACAGTCATAAAGAATTTTAGAAATATCACTGTCCCCAGGCAACATTGCATAAGGTAAAAAATACACACTCTAGAATCAGAGCATTTGGGTCCAAGATTGGGATCCACCATTGTTAGCAAAAATAACAGAATAGCACTGGACTTCAGTTTCTTCATTTTAAAACACAGGCTACCACCTGAATCTCAAACTTATCTGCATTTGAGTAAGAATGTAAATGAAGGCCTGTTGTAGCTGGAATAAGCTCAACAGTTGGGAAGTTTTTTGTTTGTTTTTTTAATGGTATTAGTGCAATGGAGCTGGGTTCTCCTCACATCAGCATTCTTCATGGGGTGTTCTAAACAATTCACATTCTGCCTGAATATGCAAAGGATTCCTCCAACAGGAGATAGGATAGTAAACCACTGACCCACACAAGGAGAAGCTACATTTGCCCCTAGATGGATCTCATTACACTGCACATAAAAGGACAATTAGTGTTCTCTTTAAAGCTGTCCTTTAGCTTTATTGACTGCTGCTTAAAATAATAGGCTACAGTTTAGAAATCGTTTGACCATGCCAGTCCTTTATCCTCTGATGATATTTAGGTCACTGGGATTATACCTATATGGTCTGTTTCAGTCCCCTGTTAAGAAAGCAAGCACCAAGAAGAGAAGTTTAACTTTTCTAAGTAATTTCCAATTTCCTAATGAGGAACAACGCTTGAATTCTCTGAAGCCTCATAGTTTCTCTCAGGCAGGAAAGGAATTGTGGGTCCCAAGGGCCGTCAAATGGTTATCTTTTAGTTGGGTTCTTTTCTCTATGAATTAAGAGAGACTATGGTCTTATAACTCTATGAACGAAGGCATCCAAGATCTGCACATACATCATCATATGGCTGGGGTTGCTGTACGCTACACAGAGCGGACCTTGCAGTGAGAGCTTGATAACTGCATTATGGATACACCTGTCCTTGCCATAACCACCAAAGCAGTCATTTATCAGTTCAGTATTCAACTGAAAAGCTTCATTATCACTTTAATAGAGTGCCTTAAGTATTGACCTTTATCAGCCTCCTTGAGATATGTGTACATTTTTCTTTTCTTCACAGTCCTTCACCCAATGCCTTGTATAGAAATAAGTGTTTGATCAATACTTGTGAAGTGAACGAAATAATTCCCATTCCCTTTCCAAGGCACACTTGAAACAACCATACCTTTACAGTAACCCAAACTCTTTTACTTTCTCTTTCACATGTGCTTTAGTGACAGGAGCAACAAACTCAGAATTACAATAACTGAGTTTAAATGAGAGTGAAGCTACAATTCTTTCCTACAGAAGAATTTCAATTAATAAATGTAGAAGGAATAAGAAAAATAGAAAATGGCCAGAATACCACAGTAATCGTGCAGTAAGCAAGATCCACCAATAGATGCTAAAATTACTTGGTGAAAGTTTAAATAGAAACATGGTATTTATATCTCCTCAAGGCATGTCCTCTCAAAATATTTAGTAATCACAAAGGAAAAAAAAACAGTAAATTTACAGTGGAGAAATCCAGCAGATGCCTTTTTTTACCAAGTGATTAAGGTTAATGTTTCCAGTAGTACCTATCAACGTAATCTGATATGTCTTGAGAAAAATACATCCCCTCTGCATTATCCTTCCCAATACCTTCAGTATAATCACAAAAAAAAAAAACATGGTAAGCCAGAATTGAAGGTTATTCTACAAACTAACTCATCAGTACTCTTCAAAAGTGTTAAGATCATGAAAGACAAGGAAAAACTGTGAGGCACGGTTCCAGATGGCAGCAGATGACGAAGGAGATGCGGCAATGACAGTAGGGTGGGGATCAGAATTGGATCCTGGGAAAGAAAAAGGATATTCGTGGAAAAATTGGTGAAATCTGAATAAAGTCTTTACTTCAGTGAATAAGACTGTACCAAGGTTAACGTCTTAGTTTTGATGATTGTTCTATGGTTATACAAGGCATTAATGTTAGGGGGAGTTGGGTGAAGGGTAAACATAAATGCTCTGTACTATTTTTGCAACTTTTTGGTAAGCCTGAAATCTCAAAACTTGGGTGCTAACACTGCCACCATCTGTGTCATGTCCTTGGGTAAGTCGCCTAACCTCTGGGACCCTCAACTTTCACCATCTCTAAAGTTAGGAGACCTGTCCTCCTATTTGTTAATGTGAGGTCAAAATGAGATAAGGGAACTAAGGGCACTTTTAAAATTATAAACTCTTTCTTTAAAAAGGTGTTTTTATTATCATTTACCCCCTTTAGACTTTTCTGCCTCATCCACTTCGGGTTGCCAGATAAAATACAGGATGCCAACTTAAATTTGAATTTCAGATAAATAACAGATTTTAGTATAAGTATGTCCCACATGATAATTGAGCTACACTTAAAAAACGTATGTTTGTTTATCTGGAATTCAAATTTAACTGGGTGTCCTGTATTTTCATTTACCAAATCTGGCAATGGTACCTCCACCCAACTTCCAATCCTCTGTCCCTTTCTTTAAGATAGCCCTTCCTTCCCTCATTCAGTCTCTCTATACAATGCTGATGCTCTCGGCTCTGAGCATCCTCTAGCACAAGGATTGCACCTATGCACTACGGCAGTCCATGCTCCAGGAATAACCCAGGAAGGCTAGTCAATAACAGGATGCAACTCTGGCAAAGTGAGTTCACAGGGAATGTGTGACTCAGAGGAATCTCTTCTCTCTGACTTGTGATTGTACACAATTTATTTTTAAATTGTTAGGGTATTTTTATGATCCACCGCTCACAACAGCCCAATGATAGTCTTATGCACATTTTTAAGCCACAAGGAAAAATCGGAACAACCAACAGCCCAGATGATAGACCACCTCTTGAGACCTGCGGTCTGGTTTTGGGGAGGGAACGAGAAAAAGAGGGAGCATTGAGCACAACACTTTCACATACATCACCTAATCACAGGGGGAAGTAAGCCTGTTCTCTCTTTCCTGAGTAACTGAGGCTGAGGGAAGACGAAGAACTCAGACTCTCTTAAACTTATAAGGATGTGACCATCTTTTTGCTTTAGGTCTTTCATTGCATACACTTCTTATTCCTCCATAGCATGTGGTCATCAAGGTTCTGATCAAGGGCCACCTCTTTTTCTGAGTCTTGCCCCCTGATTCTCCAAAACAGGTATGGTTTGTTTTTTTTCTGACTTTTCACATTACTTTGAAAAGAACTAAGACCTTTACCTGGGACTGTAGTCACACATGTCCACATGTGATCTCAGTTTTTGGCTTTGAGGGCAAAGACGGTGCTATGTTCATGTCAAGATTTCCTACAGTGCCTTCAAGCAAAGGTGAGACTTTCTAAATTGGGGATCGAGAGGCCAAGTCCTGGTTCAGATTAACCACGAACTTGGCCCATTGGTAACAGTACATACTGTTACAGGTAGAATTTCAACGCTGGTAAATAGTGTCTGTTTATTCACATATATAATTGCCTAGATGATTTCTAAGATCCTTCCAGGTCTGACATCCTGCACTCCGGGACCCTGATGTCTGATGGAGCAGGCATCTGAGTAATGGTCTTGCACTTCCTGGCTACTGAAAACAACTTCCCGTATCACAATCTTCCCTTTAGGTTGAGACTCCCGCATTCCTTCTCTCCACCTCGGAGGTGTATCAGAAATATTAAACGCAAGGATCTTCTGTAGGGGATGCCCCAGGCTCCAAGCATGCCATTGAGTGAGCAGTAGGCTTTCCATGAATCAACAGCATTAAATCTCGGCCGTCTTTTCCCCCAGGTCATCTTCAGGAACGATGTTTGCTGCCTCAAAGGGAAGATGCAGTTTAATTCTAACCAGCAGTGGTCACAGGCTCTAAGTTTATATGTTGCTTTACAGAATATTCCTGCTAGATTTAAGTAGAGTAACTTAAATTACATTTCATCTTTCGGGGCCTTAGGGTACCAATTGTTCCACAATGGAAACCATGTGAAAAAGAGATGCTCTTCTTTCCTCACAGTATTAGGTAGAAATCAAATAAGATATAACTAGTAACCACTTAGAAAGTGCACATCACAAGCCAGGTACTGGGTACTTCACATGTATCATTTAATCCTTCTAATGCCCCTGTAACTTTGGTATTACAATTCTCATTTGAACAATGAGGAAATCCATGCTCAGTAAGTTTAAGCAAATTGTGCAAGGCCACAAAGCTAGGAAATAATTGGAATGGGATACAGATGCATTGCTGCCCCACAAACCCATGCTCTTAACCTCATGCTCCCCACTTCTTACATGAAAATGCTTTAAAATCAGAAGGCATCACGCACATGAAGGAATTGTCACTTAATCCTCACAACACATCAGGGGATGGTAACACAGATATTTTTATCCCCACTTTATAAATAAACGTAGATCGGACCTATTTTTGTCCAGCTAGTAAGTTGTAA
This sequence comes from Lipotes vexillifer, assembly GCF_000442215.2. Taxonomy (NCBI): domain Eukaryota; kingdom Metazoa; phylum Chordata; class Mammalia; order Artiodactyla; family Lipotidae; genus Lipotes; species Lipotes vexillifer. The sequence goes on from NW_006785778.1 coordinate 1,085,817, forward strand.
AACTAGGAGCCAAACTCACTGCCTGGTTCCGTGACCAGATTCCCTCAACTAAAGAAAGAGGTATATAGTTCCCTGTGCTCTACAGTAGGACCTTGTTGTTTATCCATTCTGTATATAATAGTTTGCATCTGTGCATAACTGAATCATTTTGCTGTACAGCAGAAACTAACACAACATTGTAGATCAACTATACTTTAATAAATAATTTTTATGTAAAAAAAGAATAAAAGGTATTGCAAAAAAAAAAAAGAAAAGGAGAAAGTCATAACCTTCAAGCTCTGTCTGAAAGTAGAATGGTATATATTTTTAATACTAGAAGGTCATGCCACCTAACAAGAGCATGGCTCTCCCCTCCATGTGTCTTCTGAGTCAAATTGACTTATTTCATCTGGAACAAGGAATTTTCCCGATGTCAGCACCTCATAGATCGAAATGGGCTTTTCTGTCTCATGTATCATCCCCCAAACCTAAACTGCCAGCAAAGTCCTGCTTCCAGAATTGTTATTATCTATAATGATGCTCTAAACTAAGGGAAAGA
>NW_006785778.1:1086364-1097089 GCF_000442215.2 Lipotes vexillifer
TGTTCCAGGCATCAGCAGTGCTTGTTGTGCTGGCAGGGAGAAATCCACCTTGCACTTTGTCAGGAAAGTTAATCTGACATGAGACAATAAAGATGGAAAGCTACAAGGGCGATGTTCCCGCAGAAGCACTTTGCTGATCATGAAAGACATTTTAAAAATAAAACAAAATATAACAACAACAGCTAAAAACCAGAAGCTCCATTTTCTGAGCAGATAATGAAATCTCTTACTGAAAAAAAAATCTAAAATCTGCCATGAAGAATCTTGCAAAAGAAGAGGATGGTCTGCTCAGAAGTCTGAGGTCCTGGAACTGCCAGGATCCTAACGTGGGGCTGGAAGGTGCTGCTTCCTTTGTGCCTGTTATTAAGAAGACATATGAATAGGGAGACCAAAGAAGGATTAAGTGGGAGAGAAGCCGTTTACATGAAGCTGTAGCTTTTCATTTCTTTGCCAATCCCCTACGTCTGTGGATCTCAAAAAGCAAGAGAAGCAGGGAGGAATTAATCAACTATAAACTAACAACCCTGGAAAAGATCATATGGTCTGGCAGGCCCAGGGCTCAACAAATAATAAGCACCTTCATTTATGTAACACTTTATAGTTCACCGTACACTTCCAGTTAGATTATTTCTTTTGATCCTCAAAAACAATAAGGGAAGTCAGCTGGGATTAGAATCCCCATTTCATATGGGAGAAAACTGAAACCCAGAGAAGGAACGAAATTTTGCCAAGGTTACACAACCAGTTTGTAACAGAACAGGAATTTGGACCACTTTCTCTGACTCTAGAATACGGGTTTCCCCCCACTATGCAACATTATTATCATAAAGTAAATGCTTAAAACAATAACACTTATGGTTTGAGTATAAGCACAGTTCTTCATGTAGCTGCATAGAAATTAATTAAGTGAATAAAATCTACCTTTATCATCCAAGATTAGAAAACAGAAAGTATAAGCGAGCACTTAGTGCAGGCAGGTACCTAAAAGTCACCTATTAAACCGAGTCAGGATGAATCACTTAGGATCTCATTGCAAGATCTATTGATGCTTTGGTAGAAAGTTTATTTCACTTTCAAGATAACAAACTAAATGTCACGATTTCTTTAACGTGGGTCTTCTATACGAAAATAGGTCTAGTCACTGAATGGTTCACCCATTCAACAAATATTTAAGGGCTTCCCTGGTGGCGCAGTGGTTGAGAGTCCGCCTGCCGATGCAGGGGACACGGGTTCGTGCCCCGGTCCGGGAAGATCCCACATGCCATGGAGCGGCTGGGCCCGTGAGCCATGGCCGCTGAGCCTGCGCGTCCGGAGCCTGTGCTCCGCAACGGGAGAGGCCACAGCAGTGAGAGGCCCGCGCACCGCAAAAACAAAACAAAACAAAACAAAACAAAACAAATATTTACCTTGCTCCTAGCCAGTTGCTAACCTTCCCAAATTGAATGCAAAAATACTTCAGTAGGTAGGTTTCCTGGAGTAAGAACTAAGGATCACTATTAGCAATGACTACAAAATAACAAATATTTATTTAAGATAAATATTTTCCTCACGTGTGAAACGCGGAGGATATTGACTCGTGCTACCAGGAGTTAATAAAGACAACTTATATTGTTTGTCCGTATTTTTTCTATAAAGTCCTTTGGTCTCAAAAACTCATAAGAAATATGTCCATACAAAGCAAGAAAAAGAGGAAGTCTTCACTTGAGGGGAGGCGGGCAGTGGCGGGGACGGCAGAAGCGTCAGCCAAGCCCTCCTGGTCAGCCTGTCTCCAGCCTTCTCCTGCCAGAGCCCCATTAGGGAACCGCTGCTTTATTCCCTGTACAAGAGAGCCCTCAGGCCCCTCCGAGCCCCCAGTGCACGTTGCAACTGCCTCTCTTCTAAGTCACCGCGTTTTACTGTCATAAGGAGTTTTCCTGCCTAACCTACCCGCCACCCCACCAGACTGAGCAGCCCTTGAGGACAGGCCCCATGTCTTATTTCACGTCCCTACGCCAGAGCCTTCCCCGTACTGTCTCCCACACTCTGGAATCCGTTCATTAATGCGTTCTGAATTAAAGTCTGAATTAGTGAGTGAGCGAATGAACAATAAGTATCTTTAAGGAGGAAGGCAATATTCCTGAAAGATCTGATCAGAACAAATACAATTAGGGAAAGACAATATTCTGTGGCATCGCTCTAATGCGTTTTGAAACCTAACTGATCACAGGGTAACATCCCTATTTTGTAAATGGAGGAGACGCCAGCCTCGATGGACCTGCCAAGACCAGCAAGTCAGGGTCTGGGCGAGAGGGCCCCAGGAGAATCGTTCCCAGGCACATTCTTGTCCTTAAGGAGAATGGCTGCTGTCAAGTTAATCAGCCAAATCCTCCTGATTACCAGAGGTCAAGAGCACAGGCAGCAAACCATTTCTCTGCTGGCTTAGGCCAAGGAAAGCCTTGATAGAGTGCCAGGAAATACAATGAATGTTTTACCTTACAAATGCTGAGGAGACAACATGTTCCTTTTAGCATTAATTGCTTAATTCAAAAGAAGCCATTTAGAATCTGAGCCTGGTCTTTTTCCTTGATGAGTAATTTCAGGCTGCCTACCAAAGCTTTTGTTTGTTGGGAGGAGAGAGGAAGAGAAAGCATTTTGTTAAGGCATTTTAATTTTCATATTTAATGAAACAGACTGGGTAGCAGGTTCCTTTGATTTTATTTTTCTGTTCTCTGAATACCTTCTTGTGTATTACATACTCTGCTGGAGCTTCCTGCAAGAACTTTTCAATATTTCATGAGTTAAGGCTGTCAAACGTTACCCACTGAATCAAATACATTTCTTGCACAAATATTTGGTTGTTATTATTATTGTTACAGACCAATCATAAAAAGCTGGAGAGAAAGGGAACATGTACTAATGTTGCCCCATATTCTCTTGAGCACATAAAATTATGTAACTCTCTGAAGCCCTCTTTTTATTGCTGCATCTAAAAGGCTTTGCATTCTTTACAGAATAATTTTTGAAGGGGTTACTTCTCCTTATTAAAAGGGAATTAATCAATCAATCAGATATTTCATTTGTTTTAGTTAATTAACAAAAACATTGAGAAAAACGCCACTGGATTAGTGTCAGGAGGCAAGCTCGCTCATTTCAGCTATTATTTATTATAGTGCTTTCTCTCTCTTTCTCCTGGATAAAAGGAGGGCAGAGACTTTGTCTGTTTCATCTGTAATTATAACAAAACAAGAACAGTGCTTGGACCACAAAAGGGGCTCAATCAATATTTGTGGAATAAACGAATAAGATAATTCAACGATTTGACTTGCTTTTTCTGGGCCTCAATGTCCTTGTTTGTGAAAAACCAAAAGGATTGATAATGTCTGTGTTCTCCAGCTTACATAGTTATTGTAAGGATCAGAAGAGATAAATAATGGCTTTGTGAAACTGTTGGGTTATGCACATAATTAAAGGAGCAACAGCATTAGTAATAACAGAGGGTCTGTACCTAATCAGCTCCTGTGACCTTGGCCTAAACATTCCCATTCTCTAGGCTTTTGTTTCATCATCTATAAACAGAGAGGCTTGGACTTGATGATCCCTAAATTTCTTCCCAGCCCAAACCAAGATCTTTAAACCAGTCATCAAATACTTATTTAGTCCCCACTCTATGCAAAATACTCTTCTAGGGAAAAAACACCAAGGAATAATGGAAGAGATTTCAAAGAAAAACAAAAACAATAACTTTTCTAAAATACTTCTTCCTGGTTATTTTTTGAAATATAAAAGCAGCCGTTAAGCAAAGAACATGGGAAGATGTGAAAAGCAGATTTCACAAGAAAAAAGTCATTTGGGGAAATCAAAAATTGAGTTAGCTGCTGGTACATATCTTGTGGAGATCATTCTGACCTTCCAAACTGCTTGTGCAACAAACTTGGATGTGACATTTTGTGTTGGCTTTTACCATCTATCTAAGGAGAACTATCTTTAAAAAGAGCAAGAGTATGGTGCATAAAAATGTTCAGGAAAATGTAGATTTGGGGGGAGGGGAAGCCAAGGAGAAAGTAGCACAAATATGCTATTATGATTTAAACAATCTACTCCCTTTGAGTGGGTGGACAACTCAAGGCCATTCCAGCACAGAAAGAATAAGCATCTTCACAGCTCTCTGGGGAATTCATTGAACCAAGGAGTCAGAAAAATTCCTCCAGAATTCAGCTGAGCCGTGAAGGAACCAACCCATCAACAAATGTAGGTGTTATATCCATAGATTCTACAGGAAATTAAACCTATAAGACCTATAAAACCTATATACACAAAATACCCTCAGTGATATTTATAAGATCATTCATGATATAAAGCTAAATATTCTCCTAACATAACATGTCCAAAATTAATTTCATACTTTTAATACTCAGACCTACTCATTTCAATTCACCATTTCACCTACACAAACCAAAAAACACAAAAGTTTTTCTTGATTTTTGCTCCCTCACCTTCTATGTCCAATGATTTATCAAGCCTTATTTTTATAAATGATCCTCACAAAATCCAAAGAAGGGCACGAGAATACCTCTAAGTGGAGGAGTGTATTTGTCAGAGTACGCCAGGCTATGCCTCCGTAACAAATAATTCCTGGAATACCAGTGGCTTAACACAGCAAACATTTACTTCTTGCTCATGATACAGTTTGACGTAGTTTATCTCTACTCAGTGGTTCTCCTAAGCCATGATTCAAGGATTCAGTTGCTTCTGCTTTTTTTTTTTTTTTTTTCTTGCGTTATGCGGGCCTCTCACTGTTGTGGCCTCTCCCATTTGCGGAGCACAGGCTCCGGACGCGCAGGCTCAGCAGCCATGGCTCACGGGCCCAGCCGCTCCGCGGCATGTGGGATCTTCCCGAAACGGGGCACGAACCCGCGTCTCCTGCATCGGCAGGCGGACTCTCAAGCACTGCGCCACCAGGGAAGCCCGCTTCTGCTTTTTAGATACAAAAAATATATTGTAGAAAGGGAGACAGTATATGAGATATTTTCACAGGCCAAGCTTAGAAGTGATTTACATTCCATTGGTTAAAACTCAGTCACACAATCCTGATCTAATCCTTAATCTTAATCAGTCACTCAGTCCTAATCTAACTTCATGGAGGCTGCTGAGAGATGTAGCCTTCTAATGTATCCAGGAAAAGGAAGTTGTGCAGTGAACTCAGAGCCACAGGGACTGATACTTAAATTAGATTATCTTATCCTATTAAAAGAAATTTATCAGGCACTAAGATTCACAAACACTCAGGGTTCTCTACCTAACTGACAAAATCCACTCCTACTTAAACTGTTCCTACAATTCTTATGGTTTTATCCCCCAAGAAAATTAAAATATACAGATCTGTGTCTTTATTGTCACATATCTCATTCTGAGATAAAAGACTTCTTCACATACAGTTCTGCACAATTTAATAATTTAGCTTTCCCACAAGTGTAATCCTTTCTCCATTACACAATAAAATGCTTTACTAGTCAACTAAATTTTCCCATTTTCCCACATTCCTTTGAAACTGCAGAGATCTCAACATAACCTGGGCTCAGGCAGAGGTGTCTGACAATGAGGAGAAATTTAGATTTCAAAACCCTGAAGTCAGTTGACCCACACCATCAAGGTTGACCAGGTGTGCCTTTCAGCTATAATTTAGACAAAATTTCCTGAGTCCTCCTAACATTTTTGCCTCTCCAGCCCCATTTAGCCAACCAACCCTCATTCATCTTTCAGGTCCAAACCTAGATATCACTTTTCTCTGGGAGGCTTTCCTGGCCTCCAAAGTCTGTTTGGGTGTCCCTTTTATGTGAACTCAAAGTACACAGTTCTTACTTTTCTCATAGCAGTTGCCATGCTCTGTGTTCAAAGCATCAATTCCCCCCCCACCCCAAGATGGGGAGGTGGTCAGTATTCCTCACTAAACTGTAAGCTCTTTGACATAAAGATGAGTTCTGGTGGCAGTGATGATGGTGGCAGTGGTGGTCATTGTGTCTCCATCTCCTAAAGCCACGTAGATCCTCAAAACCATGTTTGTTGAATGAATAAATGAATGAATGCATGAATAAGGAAAAGTAGCAGCTAAATAAATTTTGGAGTAATTTAAGGGAGGCCAAACAGTGTTGGCAATTGGTGATCACCACTGAAGTCCATGTAGATGGGAATAAGAGAGTTTCAGAAGGATTAGCTCTAGAAAAGAGCGATGACTTTCAAGGCACACTTGAACAACACTTCTTTCACAAAACTTGCTCTGGTCACCTCAACTTAGAAGTGGTCATACTCCATAATCATAGGACCTATATAATACATGGGGTCTTTCTTATAGCACTGAATATATGTGATTTTGTGTCATAGTGTCTTTTTCTTATGGTTCTAACTAGATGGTGAACCCTTGAGACAAGGAATATACTGTGTTTTAGTGTATTTCTCAATACTTAGTTCACTGCCCTATGTGTAGTAGGATTCCTAAATATACATTGTAGATATTATACCCTATAAATGTATGTTGAATTGAGTGTAGATACAGCATACAGTAGAATTTTATATCTGAACACACAATAAATTTTTACATCTTTAAATCTGTTCTTGTGTGTTTATGTTGTTTCAAATCTTATCTTAAAGACTCTGTTTCCAGTCTCTCTCCCATTTCATATAATTGTTCAGGAATATCAATGACTAATAGTTTATAGACCATAAAGTAGCTGCATGACTTTTGGCAAATTCTTACACCCTGTGTTTCATTATTCTCCTTTGGAAGTAGAGGATAGCAAACCTTTTCCTAGATAAATCACAATGTGGTATATAGCTCAAATTGGATATTGTTTATTATCACACTTATAGTGTGAGAAAGTCTTTTAACCATTTTGCATTACAGGCCACCTGAAGGCAGACTAGCTGTTCACTTTGAGGGAAGAGACCAGCAGACTCTTGGGGTAATATAGCTCCCACCTTTATGAGAGTTACTCTTAAGCAACAAAGTTGTTCCTTTGTGTATCTTCTGGGACCAAGGTGGGCAGTTTAGCTTTTGCCTATAAAATATTCAAATGGGTAAGAAGAGGAATTCATATTATACTGTAGACCAAACATTCTCTTGTCATTCTAAATTATTCCCTTTAGCGTCTTTCAATATATATAGAGACAAGGAGATCAAATGTCAAAGATAATTTTTTTTTTAAATTCAATATAAAAATGTTTCAGATTTGAACAATAAGAATTTCAACCTATCATCAAATTCTCATGGAGAAACTGAGATCCAAAGTTTAATGTCCTTTCTTATTGTATGTTTTGTGCCAAGAGACAAAATCGTCCCTATTTCTTTTTCATTTCAGCCAGAAGGTCGATTGGCTCAGAACCCTGGACAGAGTCTGAGTTCCGGTATCATCCTCAGCCTGAACTCTGTTAATAGAATAGGGTAGTTCCTTAAATACCTTCCAAATTAAATTAATCTAATCACGGCTTTCTCGTGGCTCATGAGTTTTAAACACCAGGAAGTTAATAGACACAAATATCACAATGCCTGCTCCACACCATCAAAATATAAAAACCACAAGCAAATTCCCAGCCCCTAGAACAAAGACACCAGTCAAAATGATGCCCTAGATCTCAAATATAGAACACTAAGACATGTAGCTGTTGCCAGGGCACAAGCAGATAACCAGGATATCTGAGTACAGGAGAGTAAAGAGAAAAAAATAACATCCACACCTTTCAGCCTTACCAATCTCTTTGCCCAGAGTCTACTTTGAACAAAACTTGGAATTTATACTTGGCAAGAATAAAAATCACTAAATTAAGAATAAGGATATTTACCCTAACTGCATGTGGGGAGAATTCACCTGTGCATACTTTCAACTTTTCTTCAGAGACTGACTTTCTTGCTTTTTTTCCAGGTTTAGAAATTTTCAGTGGTCGCAGCCCCAGGCATCAGTCATTGTTGAGTTTGTTTGTTTGTTTTCCTCAGTCCAACATACTAAACCTCTAAAAATAGCCAACTCTACCTTGAACCTGTTCAAGGTTGATACATCAACTCTGGATTGAGAGCTAATATAGCCTCCACACTCTATTTCAATCAGGCATTGTAAGCATAGTGGCTATTGCCACTGCCTCTGACAAACACTGCATGTCTGGTGTTTTTGCAGTAAGCACCTTTGCTATAGACATTTTTGCCACAAACTTTTCATTGCATAACTAATTGACCTTAAGGCAGTTTTGCTATGAAAGATAAAATAACTTGTTGACAGTTTTTGGTTTGACAGTTTGGTTTTAACTGGTTGAAATGTGTCAGTATTTCTTCCAGTTAGTGATATTACTGATGGCTTTATTGAGCTGACAGATAATGCTGATTTAGCCCAAGAGTTGGTTTCTTATTTTGAAACACACTACATCGGAGGAGAGAGGCCCAGGGCCTCATAGGTGCAGAGTTGAACCCATATTTCCCATAGAACTCCAGAATGTCTGTCAACAAACATGTGACAAGATGCTAAGAGCAAACAACACAATACAAAGCTCAGTTACAAACATTCATCCTAGTATTTGGAACTGATACCTCTCTTAATGAAGGAAGAAATTTTAGCGAAAAAGAAAAAGTGTGATGCCGAACAAGGAGACGAATCAACACGCAAAAAAAAAAAAAAATGTATAAACACTATGAACCAAAGACTTGAAAGACAAATGCTTAGGTACAACCCACAAAACAAAGTCATTTATTTGCACAGTATTGCCATGAACCTACACACATTTTAAATGTATTCAAATATTTTGTATTTCACAATGGAGTCTTTTTAATTTTGTTATTCATACCTCATGTTTCATTACATTCTTTTTAATTCCCTCTTTTATTTTTCATGATTTTCTCTTTTACAGCAAGTTAGTTATACAGCAAAAATGCTTGTGGCAAAGATGCTTAGAACCCAAACACTGATATTTGGGGTTTTGTTACAGCAGCTGGTATATCACTTACCCTTACTAACATAGGGACTCCTTCACAGAGAAAGTTATGAAGTCATGAGTTCTGAGTTTTCCAATTGTGTTTATTTTCAACAGGATCTGGTCTGTCTGCATCTCCCAGCATTACATGGTCAGATTTTGAACATGTTGTTCCATCAGATTAATATTTATATCAAGCCTGGACACCATCTCTATTGACTTAGTATTTTTTCCTTTAGTATGTCTCTATTGTTTGGCACAGTTAAAATGCCCTTTCAGGTCTCACACTTTCTCACTTGTTTCCCAGATATTCGGCTCTTCCCCATGGAGAGCTCGGGATGTCTCTGCCATCTCCAACACCTCCTCATCTACTAACATGGCCTCCACTGTGCCTGCTCTGGCTACAACCAGAGTAGCTCCAGAAGCCAGGTCACAAAGGTGCTGCTTCCTTCTACCACTTCTGGACTTGAATGCAATGCAAACCCATAGGGTATGGAACCCGGCTTCCCCAAGGACTAAGTACAAGGGAGTCTCTCTGTAATGAGAAGTTTGAGTAACAGGTGGTTGTAAGGAGCTGACAGGTTAATTCTTCTCCCTCCTCCTTCCAGAGATGACCCCCATGATTGAACGACCACTGACTGCTTATGAAGATGTGGACAGCTCAGTAACTCCCACCTTGTACTTCCTTACCCTCTTTTCCTCTTTACCCTCTTTTCCTTCACTCTCTCTGCCTGAGATTGTACCTCCCAGGGAACTCTTTGTATTAAACTTTGCCTCAGGTGAAGGAAGAAAGACTGTTTGAACTAGAGAAAGAGAGATTTCCTTAAGGGAAAGTTTGAGATCTTGGAGGACAGGCAAATTGATATGAAAGGAAAGGGGGATACAGCCAAGTCTAACTTCTCTTTGAGAAGAATATTTTTAGTGCCTTTCTTTATTATTTTATTTTAAATTGTGTTAAAATATGTAAAACATAAATTTTATCATCTTAACCATACAGTTCAGTGGTGTTAAGTACATTCACATTGTTTTGCAACCAATCTCCAGAACTCTTTTCATCTTGTAAAACTGAAACGCTACACTCATTAAACAGGTCTCCATTCCTCCCTTCCCCCAGCCTCTGGCAACCACTATTCTACTTTGTCTCTATGAATCTGACTACTCTAGATAGCTTATATAAATGGAAACATACAGTACTTGTCTTTTTGTGACTGGCTTATTTCACTTAGCAAATGTCCTCAAGATTCATGCATGCTGTAGCACGTTTCAGAATCTTCTTTTTAAGGCTGAATAATATTCCATTGTATACATATGCCATATTATTTATTCATTTACCTGTCAATGGACACTTGGGGTGCTTCCACACTTTGGCTCTTCTGAATAATGTTTCTATGAACATGGGTGTACAAATATCTTTTCGAAACCGTGCTTTCACTTCTCTTGGGTATATACCCAGAAGTAGAATTGCGGGGTCATAAGTTAATTCTATTTTTAAATTTCTGAGCAACTGTCATACCATTTTTCACAGTACCTGCCCCATTTTACATTCCTCCCAACAGTACACAAGTGTTCCAACTTCTCCACATCCTTGCCTAAACTTGCTATATCTGTATTTATCTATTTTATAGTTGCCATCCTAATGGGTGTGAGGTGGAATCTCAGTGTAGTTTTGATTCGCATTTCTTTGAGAGGGATTTTTTTTTTTTGTGGTACGCAGGCCTCTCACTGTTGTGGCCTCTCCCATTGCGGACCACAGGCTCCGGACGCGCAGGCCCAGCGGCCATGGCTCACGGGCCCAGC
>NW_006785778.1:1097269-1112544 GCF_000442215.2 Lipotes vexillifer
GGGATCTTCCCGGACCGGGGCACGAACCCGTGTCCCCTGCATCGGCAGGCGGACTCTCAACCACTGCGCCACCAGGGAAGCCCATGAGAGGGATTTTTAAAAGAGATTTTTCAGTTGTTAGTAGATTCAAACAGGTAATGAGCCCAAGGAAATTCTCACAGAGAAAGAGAGGGATGATGATAAGAGTTAGAACTCTATTATTCTCTCCTTTGCCCCAGAACCAAATGCAATTTCAAATAAGATAAAGAGTAAGGGAAATAAGGCACGTTGATCTAATGCTAAAGGCTAACACCTAATACAATTTAGACACCATGTCTCACCTACTGTTACTTTGTGGAACTCAGTTTTAGCTTTTATCATTTTAAAACCCAGCCTGCAATCCTGGAAAAATACACAGTAGGGAACCATTGGTCAACTATTAATATTTTAAAGGTTTGTATAATGAAACACCAACTGCATTGTACAAACCTATGCCTTCTTTTGTCCAAAGTAAACTGTAGCTGTGTGTACTAGCGGAAATCCAGCTACATGGGTAAAACGTAAGCCAGTGCCAATCACCTAAGTCAGATACACACAAGAATTTGGCTTACCAAAGTATCAAAGCCTACACCTATTGCTCTAGCTATTGTGCAAGGCTCAATTTCTCCTGGAGGTCAGCTTCCAAACACCATCCCTTGGGATTATTTCTCAAGGTTCCCAGCCCATGTACCAATCTGTTGAAGTTTGCATTGGGAGACAGTACGTAACGCTCCTTTCTCCTCTCAAGATCTGATCCATTTAAGAAATGACTCAGGAATCATCAAAGATCAAAATATCAGTTTTACTACATAGAAAGGGCTTTTCTTCCTCCTCAGTTTCATGCTCCTCTCCTGAACTGAACACATACATCCTGCCTTAAGCAGAGCTGGGCTAATATAACCACAAGCTCCCACCAAGCAGAGTGTGTGTATGTCCTGAGATCAAGTCTCTCCAACAGTAGGTGACTGGAGCAAAAATAAGTGTTGTCTTCCCTTTACTTCTACAAAAACAGAAATCCCTACTTTACGTACTTTACTTTCTCAAAATATTATCTTTGTCTATTAAGAAAAGTTACCTCCAGTGCCTGAATGGTTGGGAAAGGCTCTGGAAAGCATAAGGGAGATAAAAACGTTTCCCACTTTAATATCTCCCAAAACTATTTTGCTGCATATAGAAATAATAGTAGAAGTCTCTAGTTGATAAAATTTATGTATTTTTTTAAAAAATATTTATTTATTTATTTTTGGCCGTGTTGGGTCTCCGTTTCTGTGTGAGGGCTTTCTCTAGTTGCGGCAAGCGGGGGCCACTCTTCATCACGGTGAGCAGGCCTCTCACTATCGCGGCCTCTCTTGTTGCGGAGCACAGGCTCCAGACGAGCAGGCTCAGTAGTAGTGGCTCATTGGGCCTAGTTACTCTGTGGCATGTGGGATCTTCCCAGACCAGGGCTCAAACCCGTGTCCCCTGCATTAGCAGGCAGATTCTCAACCACTGTGCCACCAGGGAAGCCCCTTATTTTTATTTCTAATTTAAATTTTCTATAACAATCATGCATTATCTTTAAAATCAGAAAAGAACACTAGAGCATTTTTTTTAAAAAGAGTGCAGTGTTATCATTTGGACAAGTTCATATAAGAAGAAAATTACCAGATTTTATGAGGTACTGTTTCCCCACCTATGAAATTTTTTTGAAGGCAAAAAAGACAACCTGAATACACAGCACCTAGATGTCTGGCATAATCTCTGTGCCCAACAAATTTGTTTCCTTCTCTCCAAAAGCAGCAAAGCTTGCCCTAGAGCTGGTGCCATTGGAAGGAAGGAAGGAAGGGAGGAAGGAAAGAAGGAAGGAGAGAATATAATTATATAGCAGTATCTCTTATGAATATAGATGCAAAATTTCCACAAATTACTATCAAATAGAATCGAATAGCATATAAAAAGGATTCAATTGATCCTTTTTGTATTCATCATGACCAAATAAAGTTATCACAAGAATGCAAGGCTGGTTCAACATTTAAATATCAGTCAGTGTAATTCATCATATCAACAGAATAAACAAGGAAAAAAGAGATCACCTCAATAACTACTGAGAAACTTTTTGGCAAAACCTGACATCCATCTTGATTAAAAAGAAGAAAACCTCTCAGTAAACTGGGCATAAAAGTGAGTTTCCACAATCTACTCAAGAGTACTCACAAAGAGCTAAGCTAACATCATACTTAATGATGAAAGACTTTCCTCCTAATGCTTTTCCCCTAAGATCAGGATCAAGAAAACAATGTCTGTCCTCACCACTTCTATTCAGGTACAAGCCAGTGCAACAAGGCAAGGGGGAAAAAAGGCATATAGGATAGAAAGGAAGAAATAAAAGAGTCTCTATTCACAAGTAAGATGATTGCCTAAAGACAGAATCTCAAAATGTATCCAAAAAAGTAACCAGAACTAATATATGAGTTTAGCAAGAGTGCAGGATATATGGTCAATCATATTTCTGCATGCTAACAACGGATAATTAGAAATTTAAAATGTAAAAGTCTTAATTACAATAGCAGCAAAAAGCATGAGATACTTATGTATAAATCTTTCCAATTATCTAAAAGACCTTTGCTGAAAACTATACAATACTGATGAAAGAAATCAAAGAAGACCTACATAAATGGAGGTATATACTATGTTTATGGATCAGATTACTCAACATTATTAAGATGTTAATTTTTCCCTAAATTGATCTACTGATTTAAAGCAATTCCAGTCAAAACCCAGTAGGATTTTTTTTTTTTAGAAATTGACAATCTGATTCTAAAAGTTACATAGAACGGCAAAGAAGGCAACAATGTTGAAAGAAGAAACAAAGTTGGAAGATTTATACTACCTAATTTCCAGACTAACAAGGATACTATATATAGTCAACTACTATAATAATCAAAACAGTTCGGTATATTAGAGAAAGGTTAGACATATAGACTGATGAAATGCAGCAGAGACTCCGAAACAGACCCACACATGGTCAACTGAGTTTCAATAAAGGTGTAAAGGCAATTTCAACAGTCATCTTTTCAACAAAAAGTCCTGGAACAATTGGATGTCCACTTGCAAAGAAACAAACAAGCAAACAAAACAAAACAAAACAAAAAGAACATAGATCCTTGTACCTTATGCAAAACTTAAAATGGGTCATAGACCTAAATGTAAATACTATAAAACTTCTAGAAGAAAAAGGGGGAAAAATCCTTTATATCCTTGGAATGAGCAAAGAGTTATTAGATAGGGCATAAGCCATAAAAGAAAATTTGATATATTGGACTTTATCAAATGTAAGAACTTCTGCTTTTTAATGACACTTGGTAAGAGCATAATACGAGGCACAGATTGGGAGAAAGTATTTCCAAATGATATGTCTGATTATGAACTTGTAGCCAGAATATATTAAAAACTCTCAAAATTCAGCTACTAAACTAAAAAACAATTTAAAAGTGGGTAAAACATTTGAACAGATAATTTACCAAAGATATAAAAATGGCAAGTAAGTCATGCAGATTAAAATCACAATGTAATACCATTACATGCTCATTAGATTAACAAATAAAAAAAACAAACTGACAATACAAAGTGAAGCAGGTAGAACTTCTCACACATTGCTGATGAGAATGTCACTTGTTATAGCCACTTTGGAAATTGATCTGGCAGCATCTTATAAAGTTAGGCATAAGTCACACAATGCAGCAAACCTATTTCAAGATACTCAAGTAAAATGAAAACCTATGTCCACACAAAAACCTGTGTGTAAACGTTCATAGCAGCTTTATTTGCAGACACCAAAACCTGGAAGCAACCATGGTACATATGTACAATCAAATACTACTCAGTAATAAAAAGGAACAAACTACTGATACATGCAATAATGCAGATGAATCTCAGACACCTTATTCTAAGTGAAAGAAGCTAGACTCAAAAGGCTTCAATAGTTTTGATCCCATTTAAGTGACATTCTTGAAAAGCCAAAATCACAGGGAGAAAAAACAGATCAATGGCTGCCCGGGGAGAGGGATTGACTACAAAGAAACACTGGGGAATTCGGGGAGTGAGAGAACTGTTCTATATCGTGATTGTGGTGATGATTAAAGACTAAATGTTCGCCAAAACTCGCAGAACTTTGTACTAAAAGAATGAATTTTACTATTTGTAAATTTTACCTTAACTTTTTTAAGTGAGAAAAACAGTTCTTGACTGTACAGCAAGTATGCCTCTCAGTCCTCTCACCTAGGTGTACAATAAGCATTCATTTTCTATAATTCAATGTAATATTTCTATCTTGAGGTTCTATTCTGGGGGGTTGGTGGACAAACTTATTGCCGGTTCTTCCTGAGACTTATCCCCCTATCCTTGTCTCTCCCAAGCTTATGCCGTAGTTAGGACGCCATACGCAGTAGCAAGGCGAGAGGGCAATTACAATAGAGTTACAGTCAAAAGTCCACATGAGTTGCTGTATCCATTGTCCCATGGTGCATGGCTCATTATATCTGATAACTCTCCACTGTTTCCCTGTCACTCTTGGGGAAGAGAAATTTTTCTTACAAGGCTGCTGCATATCAAGTTTTACATTGTAGTCCATGCAGGAGGCTGCCATTTCCTCTTTAGGATCTCCTTACTGCTCCATCAGTGCTGCTGGGAAGTAGCAGGGAGGGGTCCTTCTTCCCTCTGGACCACAGAGCTCTGAGTCAGCCTTTCTCTCTCCCCCTCTCCCTTTTCCTCTTTCTTTCCCTCTCTCTCCCTCCCCCACCCTCTCCCAACCCACACACCCTCACAGGCTTACAAAGTGCCCAGAGGAATACTCTGCTCTCTCCTCTGCCTGCTTCTGGCCAAAATACTTTGTCTATATCCTTAAATACCAACCTTTCACCTTCTCTACAAAACTCTCAAAGTTCCCCTGAGGGATTAGGCTTTTCCGGTGACAAATGTCAGAAGGACAAGCAGGCTATTTCTGAGCTCAGCCCTTTCCCTGCCTCCCCTGAAGCCATCAAGTACTGAGTTAACTACAGGGGTGCAGAGAGAGGGAGAGGAGAAACACTGGCTGGAAAAAAAAAACACAAACAGACTGATATCTTAAAATATTACTCCATCTCACTTGGATAAAAAAATCTAAAGGTGCTACCTTTATTGCAGTTTCCTCTACAGGAAGATGGAAATATCTGAGCAAACCACATCATTTCACAAGGTACCATAAATGTTGGGTTTAATTTGACATGGTTAAAATTATGTTATTATGTTATAAATTATGTTATTCTACAGAATGCAGAAATGAATGTAAGGAATAATGTGTGAACCAACAAGTGACAAAGAATGTGCATAAAATCTTACTTAGAAAAGTTATGGTTCTGGGCTTCCCTGGTGGCGCAGTGGTTGAGAGTCCGCCTGCCGATGCAGTGGACACGGGTTCGTGCCCCGGACCGGGAAGATCCCACATGCTGCGGAGCGGCTGGGCCCGTGAGCCATGGCCGCTGAGCCTGCGCGTCTGGAGTCTGTGCTCCAAATGGAAACCAAAAGAAAGCTGGAGTAGCAATTCTCATATCAGACAAAATAGACTTTAAAATAAGGACTATCAGAAGAGACAAAGAAGGACACTACATAATGATTAAGGGATCGATCCAAGAAGAAGATATAACAATTGTAAATATTTATGCACCCAACATAGGAGCACCTCAATACATAAGGCAAAAACTAGCAGCCATAAAAGGGGAAATCGACAGTAACACATTCATAGTAGGGGACTTCAACACCCCACTTTCACCAATGGACAGATCATCCAAAATGAAAATAAATAAGGAAACACAAGCTTTAAATGATACATTAAACAGGATGGACTTAATTGATATTTATAGGACACTCCATCCAAAAACAACAGAATACACATTTTTCTCAAGTGCTCATGGAACATTCTCCAGGATAGATCATATCTTGGGTCACAAATCAAGCCTTGGTAAATTTAAGAAAATTGAAATTATATCAAGTATCTTTTCCGACCACAACGCCATGAGATTAGATATCAATTATAGGAAAAGAGCAGTAAAAAATACAAACACATGGAGGCTAAACAATACACTACTTAGTAACGAAGTGATCACTGAAGAAATCAAAGAGGAAATTAAAAAATACCTAGAAACAAATGACAATGGAGATACAACGACCCAAAACCTATGGGATGCAGCAAAAGCAGTTCTAAGAGGGAAGTTTATAGCAATACAAGCCCACCTTAAGAAGCAGGAAACATCTCGAATAAACAACCTAACCTTGCACCTCAAGCAATTAGAGAAAGAAGAACAAAAAAACCCCAGAGTTAGCAGAAGGAAAGAAATCATAAAAATCAGATCAGAAATAAATGAAAAAGAAATGAAGGAAACAATAGCAAAGATCAATAAAACTAAAAGCTGGTTCTTTGAGAAGATTAACAAAATTGATAAACCATTAGCCAGACTCATCAAGAAAATAAGGGAGAAGACTCAAATCAATAGAATCAGAAATGAAAAAGGAGAAGTAACAACTGACACTGCAGAAATACAAAAAATCATGAGGGATTACTACAAGCAACTCTATGCCAATAAAATGGACAATCTGGAAGAAATGGACAAATTCTTAGAAATGCACAAACTGCCAAGACTGAATCAGGAAGAAATAGAAAATATGAACAGACCAATCACAAACACTGAAATTGAAACTGTGATTAAAAATCTTCCAACAAACAAAAGCCCAGGACCAGATGGCTTCACAGGCGAATTCTATCAAACATTTAGAGAAGAGCTAACACCTATTCTTCTCAAACTCTTCCAAAATATAGCAGAGGGAGGAACACTCCCAAACTCATTCTACGAGGCCACCATCACCTTGATACCAAAACCAGACAAGGATGTCACAAAGAAAGAAAACTACAGGCCAATATCACTGATGAACATAGATGCAAAAATCCTCAACAAAATACTAGCAAACAGAATCCAACAGCACATTAAAAGGATCATACACCATGATCAAGTGGGGTTTATTCCAGGAATGCAAGGATTCTTCAATATACGCAAATCTATCAATGTGATTAACCATATTAACAAATTGAAGGAGAAAAACCATATGATCATCTCAATAGATGCAGAGAAAGCTTTTGACAAAATTCAACACCCATTTATGATAAAAACCCTGCAGAAAGTAGGTGTAGAGGGAACTTTCCTCAATATAATAAAGGCCGTATATGACAAGCCCACAGCCAACATCATCCTCAATGGCGAAAAACTGAAAGCATTTCCACTAAGGTCAGGAACAAGACAAGGTTGCCCACTCTCACCACTCTTATTCAACATAGTTTTGGAAGTTTTAGCCACAGCAATCAGAGAAGAAAAGGAAATAAAAGGAATCCAAATCGGAAAAGAAGAAGTAAAGCTGTCACTGTTTGCAGATGACATGATACTATACATAGAGAATCCTAAAGATGCTACCAGAAAACTACTAGAGCTAATCAATGAATTTGGTAAAGTAGCAGGATACAAAATTAATGCACAGAAATCTCTGGCATTCCTATATACTAATGATGAAAAATCTGAAAGTGAAATCAAGAAAACACTCCCATTTACCATTGCAACAAAAAGAATAAAATATCTAGGAATAAACCTACCTAAGGAGACAAAAGACCTGTATGCAGAAAATTATAAGACACTGATGAAAGAAATTAAAGATGATACAAACAGATGGAGAGATATACCATGTTCTTGGATTGGAAGAATCAACATTGTGAAAATGACTCTACTTCCCAAAGCAATCTATAGATTCAATGCAATCCCTATCAAACTACCACTGGCATTTTTCACAGAACTAGAACAAAAAATTTCACAATTTGTATGGAAACACAAAAGACCCCGAATAGCCAAAGCAATCTTGAGAACAAAAAATGGAGCTGGAGGAATCAGGCTGCCTGACTTCAGACTATACTACAAAGCTACAGTAATCAAGACAGTATGGTACTGGCACAAAAACAGAAAGATAGATCAATGGAATAGGATAGAAAGCCCAGAGATAAACCCATGCACATATGGTCACCTTATCTTTGATAAAGGTGGCAGGAACGTACAGTGGAGAAAGGACAGCCTCTTCAATAAGTGGTGCTGGGAAAATTGGACAGGTACATGTAAAAGTATGAGATTAGATCACTCCCTAACACCATACACAAAAATAAGCTCAAAATGGATTAAAGACCTAAATGTAAGGCCAGAAACTATCAAACTCTTAGAGGAAAACATAGGCAGAACACTCTATGACATAAATCACAGCAAGATCCTTTTTGACCCACCTCCTAGAGAAATGGAAATAAAAACAAAAATAAACAAATGGGACCCGATGAAACTTCAAAGCTTTTGAAGAGCAAAGGAAACCACAAAAAAGATGAAAAGACAACCTTCAGAATGGGAGAAAATATTTGCAAATGAAGCAACTGACAAAAGACTAATCTCCAAAACTGACAAGCAGTTCATGCAGCTCAATATGAAAAAAACAAACAACCCAATCCGAAAATGGGCAGAAGACATAAATAGACATTTCTCCAAAGAAGATATACAGATTGCCCGCAAACACATGAAAGGATGCTCAACATCACTAATCATTAGAGAAATGCAAATCAAAACTACAATGAGGTATCACCTCACACCAGTCAGAATGGCCATCATCAAAACATCTACAAACAATAAATGCTAGAGAGGGCGTGGAGAAAAAGGAACCCTCTTGCACTGTTGGTGGGAATGTAAATTGATACAGCCACTATTGAGAACAGTATGGAAGTTTCTTAAAAAACTCAAAATAGAACTACCATATGACCCAGCAATCCCACTACTGGGCATATACCCTGAGAAAACCATAATTCAAAAAGAGTCATGTACCACAATGTTCATTGCAGCTCTATTTACAATAGCCAGGATATGGAAGCAACCTAGGTGTCCATCGACAGATGAATGGATAAAGAAGATGTGGCACATATATACAATGGAATATTAGCCATAAAAAGAAATGAAATTGAGTTCTTTGTAGTGAGGTGGATGGACCTAGAGTCTGTCATACAGAGTGAAGTAAGTCAGAAAGAGAAAAACAAATACCATATGCTAACACATATATATGGAATCTTAAAAAAAAAAAAAAAAAGGTTCTGAAGAACCTAGGGGCAGGACAGGAATAAAGACGCAGATGTAGAGAATGGACTTGAGGATATGGGGAGGGGGAAGGGTAAGCTGGGACAAAGTGAGAGAGTGGCATGGACATATACATTACCAAATATGAAATAGATAGCTAGTGGGAAGCAGCCGCATAGCACAGGGAGATCAGCCCGGTGCTTTGTGACCAGCTAGAGGGGTGGGATAGGGAAGGTGGGAGGGAGACACAAGAGGGAGGAGATATGGGAACATATGCATATGTATAGCTGATTCACTTTGTTATAAAGCGGAAACTAACACACCATTGTAAAGCAATTATACTCCAATAAAGATGTTAAAAAAAGACTGGCATCATGATCAGGTGTGGGATGGCCTTGATACCATGGCCATCTGAGAGTTGTTGAGAGCTTTGTAAACCATAAACGGTTTCAACAAAGTATTTGCCAGTGGAGAGAAATTTTTATTCATCAGAAACCTTCTTTAGCATTACCCAGTATGGGTTTAGAAGAAACCGTTTGGTAATGGAAATTGGGGTAGGAGGTGGGAGCCCCAGGTATCTGGCTTGAGCAAAAATCCCCAGGTCTGGGGAAAAGTTGTTTTATAATTTCTAGAGGTAGATGGGGATGGGTCAGGCAAGTTATAGAGCCAGAACAGATACTGAAGGTTGAAGAGCTATGCAAATGAAGGTAATGGGGCAGAAGAATGCATTTCAATATGAGATAAAGATCAAGTGTGACCAGAGAGAGAAGGTATGTTCAAGAAAGTACAAGAATCAATAGTTTGGGTGTATGTTGTGTGAGCTAGTTTGGTGAACAGGTAAACTACAGCTTTGCTCATGAGAAAAATAAAAGTTGACCCAGTAGGTCAGGGATTCTTAACCTTGAGTTTCTGTTAGCCTTCTGAACACATGACTATAGTCACTTATTGGTACAAACGAGGGCTTTGCTCTGTGGTGCCCGAGATTTTTCTTAAGGAATCTGGCGACTCAGGATGAGCCAAGCGTGAGTCCTGGCTTTATTTATGTTGACTTAAGTATGATTATGAGACAAGATGGGACATAGAGACTGATAGAGATTTTTTTTTTTTTTTTTGCGTTATGCGGGCCTCTCACTGTTGTGGCCTCTCCCGTTGCGGAGCACAGGCTCCGGACGCGCAGGTTCAGCGGCCATGGCTCACGGGCCTACCCGCTCCGCGGCATGTGGGATCTTCCCGGACCGGGGCACGAACCCGTGTCCCTTGCATCGGCAGGCAGACTCTCAACCACTGTGCCACCAGGGAAGCCCAAGACTGATAGAGATTTTATCAGGTCATCATACTGATGAAAATTTTAAAAGGTGACCTGCTATGATAAATTGTCCCTAAATCCTCCTCCCAAATCCACCCCAAATGAGGGATTAGAAAGTTAGATAACATTTACTGAGCATCTATCACCTACCAAGTATTGTATAAGTGCTTTATTCTCAACTCAAGCCTGTAAAATAAATGCTATTCTCATTTTACAGCAGAAGAAGAGGTTAGCTCCTTTAGTCACTTCATTTAGTCATTCATTTATTGAGTCAACTTATATTAGTTAAGTACCTCTTATATGCTACTATGGGTGGGGGCATCTATCAGGTGCTATTACAGGGGGAACCTGCCAGGAGCTACTATAGGAGACACCTATCGTTTTATCTGTTCAGCACCTCTTCTGAACAGTACCACTTCTGTTTTTGGATCTTCTTATTTCTCCAGTCTATATGTGTCACTAAAACTTCCATTTTCGCGTCTAACCCTATTCCCTGACCACAAGCGATGGTCAACTAACTTTTGGGATATGGGACTAAGAGAAAATCAAAACGAGGTCTGGTCAATAGCTGAAAGCTATAAGGTGAAATATTGAGGAGCTGAGATGGGCCGTGATTTTGCCAGCTAGAGGAAGTCCATAGTGAAAGGGGAAAATGAAGCTGCCATAGCAACAAACAGCATAGACATGAGACAGAGACCAGATCCTGATGGCAGTCATTTATCTGGTCCATTGTATGCCTTTCTCTAGGTGTTCACCTTTTCCTGAGATTCCATGAGTATATCCCAGGATCCTTCAAAAATTCCTTCTACATAATCCTGTCTTTTTTTTTTTTTTTTTTTTTTTTTTTCTAATACTAATAGCTTGTTACTGTGCTCGGCATGGAAGACACAAAGATGAAAAACACACAGTCCCTGCCTTACGGCACTCTTAAGAGGTGTTTCATAAGGACGCATGTGTGGACATAGACCATTACAACATTATCAGTGGGATGTGGCGGCGGGGGCGGGGGGGGGACATGATCCCCTACGTTGTGTATCTGAATCAGCCAACTACCCCTTTCCTAGCCACTCATCCTCTGCAAGATCTTGATCTGCTTCCTCCCTCCAGGCATGGGCATCTCTGACTAAGAATCTGGCTATAGTGATGCACAGTAATTGATGCAAGGTCAGAGGCCTGCAAACTTTTTCTGTAAAGGACCAGATAATAAATATTTTGGCTTTGTGGACTACATAGACTCTGTCACAACTATTCAGTTCTGCTCTTATAGTGCAAAAGCAGCCATGGAGAATATTTACGTGACTGATCTGGCCTGTGTTCCAATAAAACTTTATTTACAAAAACAAGTGAGAGGCTGGATTTGGGCCCATGGGCCATAGTTTACCAACCCTAGCTCTAGGTGTTTGGGGCAAAGTGATGTACAGAACCATGATGTACTGTGTTAATCGATTGGCAGACGTATGTACCAAGTGCTGTAGAAACTCAGAGGAAGCAACAAACTATGCCATGAGCATCAGGAAAACACATTTCTGCAAGAGATGACATCTGAACTGAGTCTTTAAAGAAACACAAGGTGGAGTTAGCCAGATCAAGAAAGAATGGTAGGAAAAGAAGCATTTACAAATGCAATGAGCTTTGAAAGACACTGGCACTTGAGGGACTGCCAATAGTTCCCTTCTAGTGGGGCAAAAAGTAAAATGTTAGGAGAATAGCAAAAAGAAGAAAAAGGAGAGAAGCAAAGAGAATATTTTTGAAAAGATTTAATATGCTAGGAAATTTAAACTTTATCCTGAAAGCTTGGGGGCGCCATGGAAGAATTTTAAGCAGAAATCATCTGCCAAAAATCATTAATCAGACATCACCCAATTCCTTTTTTTTTTTCTTTAACAATCTTTTAGGACTATAAAAAGTAGAAGCAGGAATTTTACATAGGAAAACATTGCAATTGTTCACATATGAAGTGATAAGGGCCTGAATGTAGGCAATGAAGTCAGTTGAAGCATTAGAATCAATAGGATCCAACTTGATAGATTGTATAGAAGATCAAGGGAAGGGAAAAAAGATACCCATAGGGCAATTGGGTAGAAAAAAGGGGACAGTCATCAATACTGAAACATTTGGGGCATGGTGTGTTTAGTTTGGGACATGTTGAGTATGAGATACCAGTGAGATTCAAGGTGAGCTGCAGAAGGAGAGTCATCAAAGGGCTATGAAGGTAGATCAGCTTTTACATACATCTCCTTACTACATATGACCCTATGAGGTAGGTGCTGTTCTTATTTCCATTTTGCAAGTGAAGAAACTGAGGTAAAGGAGAGGCAAGGGGAAGTGGTTTTTACAATAATTCCAGCTGGATTACAGAATTGCTACTTAACTGAATACAGGAGCAAGTGACAAGTTCATATGCAAAGAGTATGTAGGATGAGAAGAGAGGAAGACTGAGGCTGAAATCCCAGGAACAAAAACTCACAGGAGATGCGGACAGTAGTGATTGTGGTTATACACTAAAGCCAAAATGTCTGAGTTCAAATCCCAGTTCAGTTGCTTATTAGCAGCTGTGTGATTTGAACAAGCCATTTAGACACCTCCAGCCCTGTTTCCTCATCTTCAAAGTGAGAATAATAATAGCACCTAACTCCTAGGTTGTATGCATCAAATGAAAGGACGTATGTGAAAATCTGTCCGGGTAGCATGGCAATAGTGAATACTCAAGAAATAGTTGCTATTATGGTTATTACTAACTCAAAAAGGAAAAAGAAAAAAGAAATGACTGGTAAAATAGGAAAAGTAGGAATAGCTACAGTCCCAGAAGCTAAGGAAAGAGAAACTTAAAGAGACAGGAAATACACAAAGCATCAAATACTATAGAGAGGTCAAGAAAAACAGGTCTCAAGCAGATCTGTTTGGTTTACCCGCTTCAAGGTCATGTGTGGAGTTGTGGAGGCAGCAGCCAGACTGGCTGGTTGAGGAAAGAGGGTAGGCAGGAGAGATGGGCAATTTTCTATGCTTCAGGGAAAAAGCAAGTAGTGAAGAAGAGATTGAAGATTCAAGGAACAAGAGAGAACTGTTAGAACAGAGGGCTTGAGGAGGAAGAGGTACATAATGAAATCCAGAGCTCAGGGGGCAATTGACCTGAAAGGTAAAGAGATACCTACTTGACAGAGGCGGGTGTGGACAAGATAAGGAAGGATCCCAGATACAGTTCTCATCTGATAACATCAACATCACTGGGAAGTAGCAGATATGGTACATTGCTGACGGCGATAGAGCCATAGGATAGAGCAACTGAGTCTCTAGAAAATTCTACAATGTGTGTTGTAGGAAGTAAAAGGAGGACAAATTCTGGATACATAAAAGACTTTACAGGTGTCACTGATGACCAGACTGAAGTTGAAACCATGAATTTGTAGTGGCTCCAATTTATGATTTTCCCCAGTTGGCTCAGTGGTCTAAGGGCAGGAGCAGAGGAAACAGAGTGGAGTTGATCGGAATGTGCAGTGGTCAAGAAAAGGGATGTATGATACCAACAAGAATGGCTCTCTAGGATGGACAGAATGAACAGATGGACAGGAAAACACAAAACTGGTAGGTGAAGGAAGGTAAGCATGGACATCACAAGGAGTGTCGAAACTTCAGGGAATAGATGAAGAGGGTGAGAGGTGGAAAGATAGAGGTTTGTGGTCAAAGGATGAAATGCTGAAGTTTTTGAAAATCAAGGAATTGGATAGCCCTCTAGATAGTGACCACCCAGTACAGGGGTAGGACCTAGGGAAGGAGGGAGAACAGCCAGTTGCGTGCCTAAGTCTCCAATGAACGTGGAGAGAGACTAAAAGGGCCATGATTGGCAGTGGGGCTGGGGTGGAATGTGGAGGATTTGGGTGGTGTAGCCAAAGACTATGCTATTTGAGAGCAACAGGGAGTAGGAGGAAGGATAATGACTTGGAAGCAGCAATGTGGGGCGCAGGAAAAAGTCCCATTGCTCTGACGCTGACGTCAGACTTAAGAAAAATGTGTTGGAAATTCAGGTAAGAGAACTTCCAGACAAGTGGTACACCCTTTGGAGAACAGCTTTCAGTAAATGCAGAAGATAAAGAAAGAACTCAATAAAGAGACTAAAAGTACGAGTTTGCCGGCATGGACAGGCAAACTTCAATGGAGCAACGCAAATGGCTGGGAGGGGTGATGTGCAAAAGGGAGAGGGAGGAAGCAAAGCAGGACAGGGATGCAGGGATGTGCCCGGATGAGCAATAATGACCCAAGGGCATGGTTACCAAGGAGAGCTGTGATGTGAAGACTGCAGAGCTCACTGCCTACGAATTTCCAAAAGAAACTTTGGAATAAACCTGTTCTGATGCTAGAAAACCATGGCATTTGCTCAGAGTTCCAAAAAGCATGTTGGTGAAAATACGATGCCTCCAAAATAATATTTTTCTGTGTGTGCAGGGCAGGATTTTCTTTTACCAAAAACATAGCTTGTGGTGGAAACTGTAGTGATTCCACTACCAAATACGAGGGCGCAGATCTCTCTTGCTGGCACCAACAGCTACCTGGACTGATCAAACCAAGTCTCCCAGCTCACCTCGTCACCCAACAATAAAGCTTATACTCAAACCCTTACCTAATGGAATCAAGGTCTGTGCTTTTTTTTTTTTTTTTTTTTTTTTGGTTCGCGGGCGTCTCACTGTTGTGGCCTCTCCTGTTGTGAAGCACAGGCTCTGGACGCGCAAGCTCAGCGGCCATGGCTTACGGGCCCAGCCGCTCCACGGCATGTGGGATCTTCCCGTACCGGGGCACGAACCCGC
>NW_006785778.1:1113072-1122810 GCF_000442215.2 Lipotes vexillifer
CCTGCATCGGCAGGCGGACTCTCAACCACTGCGCCACCAGGGAAGCCCAAGGTCTGTGCTTTTTGTATTAGTTTACCTCTATTTAAAGCAGACTACCAATAACTATTCTAGCTGTTTCTCAGGGTTACTATAGAGAAAGAACAAATGAGTTAACATTTGCAAAAGCAATGAATTTTGCTAGCAGAGATACACCGTACAAATATCAGTCACTACTACTACCAAATAATTTATGGTGTGACAGTTTGAGGTATATACTATAAACAAAATATGAAGTGCAATAGAGTGGGGTAGAGAGGTAAGGCCAAGACCCAAGGGGAGTGACTTGGCAAGGGTTTCTGGAGGAGGTGAGACTGGAGCTAGCCATCGAATGATGTGTTTCATTTTTCCCAAAGATCCCTCTCCTCTAAATTCCCAGCCATACCCTGCCTAACTCCATTTCAACCAAGCTGAGGAATTCTGACCTTCAGTAGGGAATGGGGGAAAAACCAGCAAGGCCTCCCTCCGTTCACTGGAGCCGGGTGTGGGATGGGAGAGCAGGGCCCACCTACCTCACAGGCCATCATCTTCTCTTGGCAAAAACACCTCTTGCTGCTCCAGCACAGCTCCTGTGGCCTGACCTCTTTTTCAAGCCTGTGCTCAGGCTGCTTATCGGGCCTGACCTCCTCCAGCTGGATCTTGTTTTCCACTTGGCGTCTTTCTACTCAGCTGTTTCCATTTTAGGCCTCTGTTACTGATTCTTGAAAGCAAAGTAGCCAAGCTTCTTCCCTCTGCCCAGGTCATGGCAAAGGGATTGTATTTGGGCACAGTGGACCTAGGTGGGACCAAGGTGTCCATCATCGGCCTTCTGGCAGAGGTCTCATTTGGGTACAGCTGTGCCTTCTCTAAGAGTCTGGGGCTCAGAAGAACAGGACTAGATAACCTACTGTGTAAGAACAAAATGGAGACTCAACAGGGAGGAACCGCAAAGACTTTGTTTTTCAAAAAAATGTCTAAAGGACAATCCAAGGCCAGAGGGAGTAGATCCCTGAACAGCCATTGTCCACCTTCCTTCCATTTTGAGCAGCTGAGCTACCAAGGGGCACTCAGTCCAGCCCCATGTATTATACAGCGTTTTTCCAGCTCTCAGGCCCAGCATGTACAGAGCCAGAAGCTCACCCATGCTGTCACATAAACAACAAAGACACACAGAAACCTTTCTCTAAATTTTTGTGCCACAGATTTTGTGTTGTGTCTCCACCTCCAGGAGCAAGTGGCTTCCTGGAAGGCTCAAGGGGATAAAAGAAAGCAAGACTGGTTCTCCCTATTACCCACTGTCACGCCACCGCCCTGCCTGCCTTCCCCTTCCCACCCACAAGCCCTCCTACTCCCCAGGGTGCCATTCTGGAGCCAAAATCCACTTTGTCAGTGTAAGAACAGCCCTGCCTTCTCTTGCTCCACACACCATGTGACCCTGGAGAACCTCCAGGGCATATTTCATCTGGCATCAGCAACTAGAGGTCACCGTGACCCAAGACTTCCTGCATTCTCGGGCCTGGCAGCCCCTGCCAAAGCCAGCCATAGCGGGGGAAGGAAAGCGCCACTTGGTGGGGAGCAGACCACGTGTGGTGTCTGTCGCCCCGGCTGCCAGCAGACAGCAGCACTGGTTTTCCACTGCCGGCCATTCATTGGACTTGGAGAGATTTGTTCCTTCCCTGGGACCAAGTCAACAAGCTGAGACCAGAGGAGCTGCAGCCCTGGCATGCAGAGTGAAGCCATTTCTGTTTGCATGCACACCATGGGCAGCAGCTGTGCTCCGTGGCCCCCAGAGATGCTGATTCCCCACCTGTCCTACCTGCTGGGCACTGCAGTGTGACAGGGTTCAGGATTCCCAGGGATTGCTTTTTTTTTCCTACATAAGGAAAAACAAATTGTTATAGAGCCCAGAGACTTCATGTTTAAAGAGAGTGAAGGTGAACCTCTAAGGCCAGGAAACAAGTTTAGGATTGGTTCGCAGAGGCCCCTTGCATGCAAGAACCATGAAGTTTTAGGGCAAGAAAAGATCATAAACCAACCAAATCGGTGGTTCTTCATCCAGTTTGGTAAAGAGACCCTTTGGTAACTGGTGAAAACAACTCACTCCCTGCCCTAAAATAACCCATGAACACACAAGGTTTGCTCACAATTTGGAGAGTGCAGGGACTCCTGGAGCCCACCTGTGGAAGGTCTTGTCTACCTCCAGTTCCACTCCTTTCCCACTTAGCCCCCTCATTTTGCAGAAGGGGGAATGTGAGGCCCAGAGAGGATGTAAACTCTTGCAAGAATAGAGGCTATAAGTGGTCCTACTGAACCCAGACCTCCTATTCACATCTTTCTAAGAGATCGCCTGATGCCCTCTCACCCCTGGAGCCTCTCTTCCCTTTGTCTTATTTTCTTTACTCTTACTGTCTTTCTTTTTCCTCATTTTTCCCCCTTTCTGCCTTCTCTCCTTAGTTCTTCCCTCTTTCATTCTCATATTCTTCCTCTTTAAACCTTGTTTCCTCTGTGCTTTCTCTGACCCCACTCTCTTTTCTTTCTTTCTGCCCTGTGCCTCAGGCAACTCAATCAGTCTTAACTCTGGGGTCCTCTGAATAGGTCACCAGCTCCTGGTGAATCCAAAGACATAACGTGTAAACCTAGGAAAGAATGAAATTGCAGAAAGTAGTCAAATCAAGAAGAAAATCTCTCTCCCCAAATCTTCAGGATAGATCTAGCACAAATGGGTCTTTTCACCCTTAGTAAAGAAAAGATGCATACATAAAGAGGGAGAAATACAAAATCAATCCTATAGATCAGTGGTTCTCAGAGTATCATCCAGGGACCCCTAGGGATCTCTGAGACTCTTTGAGGGGGTCTACAAGGTCAAAATTGTTTTCACCATAACACTAAGATATTCTTTGCCATTTTCACTGTGTTAACATTTGAATTGATGATACAGAAACCACAGTGGTTAAAATTTTCTGGGGCCTTAGCATGTGTCAAAGCATTGAAATCAAATTGGATTCATGGTCACTGTACTCCTCACTGCTATGGAAAAGAGGTTTTTTTAAAAAAGTAAATTTTATTTAAGAATGCCCTTAAAGAAGTGGTTCAAATTATTTATTTTATTAAATTTAGAACCTTGAGTACACATCTTTTTCTGTTCCACGACAAAATGAGAAACAGGTGTAAAGCACTCCTACTGGCTCCTGAAGCATAATATTTGGCTTAAGGAAAAGTAGTCATGCAACTGAGAGGTAAGCTATACCGATCACCTTTTCCAGTTTTATCTGGAAGAATGACTGACAAACTGTGGTTATTTACACCTGTGTGTTTAGCAGATGTTTTCTTAATAATGAACAAAGTGAGGGAGAGGATGTCACTTCAAGGGCAGATTGACAATACTTTTTACCAATCGTACATTCAAGCTTTTGGTCAAAAATTAGAATGTTGGAAAATGTGTACCCACCACCATAAACTTCATGGCTTCACAATACTTAAAACTTTTCTGATTAGATCAGTGGAGATGATAACAAATGTGACTACTTGAATTTTGGAATCAAATATGTCAACATTTGAAAGATCAGTGTAAGTCAGTAAAGCAATGTTTTCCAAATGACCAATGCCTGCATTGGAAAAATACCCACTTGAAATGTAAGATAGATTAATAGATTGCACTATATCTGAGTACCAAATGTTCATTAATATGGTTTCAGACTCCACAATGCAACTACACTTTAAGAAACTACCACATATTGAATTTTTGACGTAGTAGCAAAGAAAAATGTCTACAATTATCTGAAAATGTTATTAAAATATTCCACCCCCTTTCCCAACTGCATGTATGTACAAGGCAGAATTTCCTTCATCTACTTTAACTAAACACCATATTATTGCAGGTTGAATATAACAGAAGATAAAAAAAAAATCTACCAGTTTCAAGTCAGACTTTTAAGAGATTTACAAAAATGTAAAATAATACCACTCTTTCTTTTGGAAAATATGTGAATTGGTTAATTTATTTAATTTCTCAGGTTTTTTTTGTTTTGTTTTGTTTTTTGTGGTATGCGGGCCTCTCACTGTTGTGGCCTCTCCCGTTGCGGAGCACAGGCTCCGGACGCGCAGGCTCAGCGGCCATGGCTCACGGGCCCAGCCGCTCCGCGGCATGTGGGATCTTCCCGGACCGGGGCACGAACCCGTGTCCCCTGCATCGGCAGGCGGACTCTCAACCACTGCGCCTCCAGGGAAGCCCTAATTTCTCAGTTTTAATTTCTAATACAGTAAATATGAATAGGTATAACCCATACCAGAAAAACTCTCTAGAGTCCTCAATAACTTGAAGGAACACAAAGGAGTCCTGAGGCTAAAATGTTTGAGCACCCCTGCTATAGACTGTCCTAGGAGGAAAGAGGGGTAAATCAGTGCAGCACTCATTTGCTGAGCATGTAGAATGGGCAAGGCTCAGTGCTAAGTACTATGGGGGATCGAGCTCTTACAGGCCTCACGGTCCAGTGAGAAGACAAGACATTAAGGTCAATAACTACGAGCACAGGAGTGCCACTGGAGAGAAGAAATGAAGAGCCACCAGAGAGTCACGTGGGGTATAGGGAAGAGGTCTAGAAAAGTCTTCACAGAGGAGATAACAGTCAAGAAGCCCAAATAGAAACTGAGCATTTAGAAAACAAAACCAAAAAGAGGCAGAGGGAATGGGGAGGGGTTGTGCCTACGAAGCAAGGGGAAGAACCCGGGAACAGAAGAGCAGATGGTTTATTGGGTGCAGAGTAAATATTCCATTAGGACCAACTGAGGTACAGTATGCAAAGCCTCATGGGAGAAGCCCCTTGTACAGTTAGTGCTCCAGAAATGTGTGTCAGATGAATCTATATATAAAAACAATGATTGACTAAGCCATGGATGGGCTTATCTGTATCTTATCAAGCCCACTTCCCACAGTGTAAAGGAGAAAGTTTTATGGATAAATCTGCTAGAGGCCAAGAGAAGTGAGATAATTCATACAAAATCAGAGGCAGAGCTGGGCCCTGATCAAACTTCCCTATCCTGTCTTCAAAGTCTCCTTCACCAGTCAGTTCCTTCTGAAGTCAAGTCCTGGCTGGAATTTCTCTGCCCAACTTGGAAGTGATACTGAATGAATAAGGGTGAGCCAGACAAAAACTTGGAGATTTATCATTTGAAGCACTTCCTCAGAATACCCACACCCTGATAGGAGCAGTGAGTACTCAGAAATGAAAACACACTGCTTTTGTCCTCATAGTCTCCTGAACAAGACACTCAGGGGAGCAAGACCCATCTGACCATGACTGAGAGAGAATAAGTACAGAGCACAGAGAAGACCTCTGTCTAAAGACCTCTGTCTAAAGCTTCTAAAGAAGCTTTCAAGAGGGATGGAGAAGATGGGACTGATTCAAGAGACTTTTAAAGGATAAAGGTTGATTAGATACATAGATAAGAGCACTCATTCACAGCCCTGCAGGGCTGTGAGTCTGTCTTCTTTGTCTCTGGATCCCTAACACTCAGCATAGGCCCTAGCACAACAGAAACATTCCATAAATGTTTGATGAGCTACTCTGAATGCAAAGGTGAGAAAGAGATATGCTACTGAGACCCAATTTTTTCCCACCTTTATGAAGATATTTTTGATGTATAATATGTGTAAGTTTAAGGTGTACAACACGATTTGATACACATTTACATTGCAAAATGATTACCACGATAAGGTTAGTTAACACCTCCATTGCCTCTGATAATTACCATTTTTGTGTGTGTAGTGATAACTTTTAAGATCTACTCTCTTGGGCTTCCCTGGTGGTACAGTGGTTGAGAGTCCGCCTGCCGATGCAGGGGACGCGGGTTCATGCCCCGGTCCGGGAAGATCCCACATGCCGCGGAGCGGCTGGGCCCGTGAGCCATGGCCACTGAGCCTGCGCGTCCGGAGCCTGTGCTCCGCAACGGGAGACGCCACAACAGTGAGATGCCCGTGTACCGCAAAACAAAACCAAAAACAAAAACAAAGAAGATCTACTCTCTTAGCAACTTTCAAGTATGTAATACCTTATTGTTAATTATAGTTACCGTGCCATACATTAGATGCCCAGAACTTGCTCCTCTTATAACTACAAGTTTGCGCCCTTTGACCAACATTTCCCCATTTCCCCTACCTCCTAAACCCTGGCAACCACAATTCTAGTGTCTATTTCTTTGACTTTGATTTTTTAGATTCCACATATAATGAAGAACATAGAGTATTTGTCTTCCTCTGTCTGACTTATTTCAGTTAGCATAATGCCCTCAAGGTCCATCCATGTTATTACAAGTGGCAGAATTTCCTTGTTTTTATGGCTGAATAATATTCCATTGTAAATATATACCACATTTTGTTTATGCATTCATATCTTGATGGACACTTAGGTTGTTGCCATGTGTTGGCTATCGTGAATAATGTTGCAGTGAACATGGGGGTGCAGATACCTCTTCGAGAGAGTGATTTCATTTCCTTTGGATACGTACCCAGAAGTGGAATTGTTGGTCATATGGTAATTCCATTTTTAAGTTTTTGAGGAGACTCCATACGATTGCACCAATTTACATTCCCACCAACAGGGCACAAGGGTTCCCTTTTCTCCACAGGCTCACCAATACTTGTTGTCTCTTTTCGATAATAATCATTCTAACAGGTATGAAGTGATACCTCATTGTGATTTTGATTTGCATTTCCCTAATGATTAATGATGTTGAGCATCTTTTCATGTACCTCTTGGCCATTCCTAAGACTCAGTTTCAAATATGCCATACATTATCTATGCTCTGGTCTGACTCCGCACTCTCCCCTTCGCCACCATTAGAAATCTTGCCAGTCATTGGGACCCAAATCTGCCACTGCAGGCAGCCTCTCCTGGACTGGCATTCAAAAGGTAGAAGGTGTCTGATTTCACTGCAGACAGAGCTTCGTAGGCAGCCACGACAAATGAGACAGTAGCCACTGCAGATCGAGTCTGTGTCACCTTCACACAGTCTTTCTCATCTCCCTCTCTCATCAGGCAGGGACCACGAGAACTGCATTGGTACCCTAGACGTGAGCCAGAATCTCCGCAAGAAATGCTACAGTCAATACACATGACACAAGACTGATATGATGCCCTGGAACTGGGGGAGCAAGCTGCAAAACTGATGCCAATCATCTCCTGAGGTCGTGCACTGTGCTCCTCCAGGATGGATGGGCTGCTCCCCAGCTTGACCAGAGCAAGGAGGAAGCCTTCAGTGATGGAGACAGCAAGAGGATTAGCACCGCTAAAGAAGGGATATTGCGTACTTCTCTCACTGCCCCATCAGCACTGACATGTGCAGAGATTCAGCCCTACCCATCATCTCCAAAAATGCCCACATTTAAAACACTTCCCCTTTGGGGGATTGGCTGACAATACAAGTGACACCATGAGATAATTAATTACACCTGGGTGAACTATGGTGCCATAACTCACAGAGCTGTCCTCATCAGAACAAATGACACAAACTTAAGATGTAAGCAGGAGTCAGTGAGCTTTCAACAGGATAAATAGCAAGCCAATTCCAAAGCCATGGACCTGAAGCAGTCTGGTCAACCCAAGACTTCCTAAGCACCATTTAAAGGAGAATCTCAGAGGACTTTCAATAGATATTTTTTGTTTATCAACAAAGCTTTAAAAGTGGGGGTTTCAGAGGCATGGTGGAGTGAGTAGGAGAAGCGGGGGCAGTCATGGAGTGCTTGAGGATGTATAAGAAAGAACTAACTTTACTGAAGAATATCTATTCATCTTATGAATCCAGGTAGAAGGTTACCTGTCCTGGACCCCCACTTACTCAGGTGGAGTGAGGCCTCCTCTCAGCTCATCTCATGTGACACCCTTTGCATCAACTTCTTACAACACACATAATGTGTCATAGTACTCTATTTCCAAGTCTGTCTCCCTATAGGACTCTGATGGCCCCTGAACTCAGGGACTTGGTGGAATTATCTTTGTGTTCCAGGGCTGGGCCCATAGTAGGAGCTTGGTATATTTAGAGGCTGTATTTTGAGTGAGACTCAAGTGAAAAACTGAAAAATGAATAATTGATTAGAAGTGGAGATAAACCTAAACAAAGCCAATGTCCCAAGGGCTGCTCTGACCATGTCTTTCTGTTAAGCTGCTTTCTTTACCAAGAATAATACTGTTTGAACTTAATTAAAAATAGTTAGAGCAGCTCTTGGAGGCACAGTAAATTTCAAACTCTAAAGAAATAGATTTTGATAAATATAGAGAATTGGCATTGTGTTTCCTTTGTAAAACAAATACCTTTAAAAATAGGGGAGACATTTTTAAGTGCGTGAGCTTTGAAACTCCCAGAACCCAACATACTGGAAATTAGTGGCCTGAGCCCAAAATACAGATGGTTTCAACTGTCTTTCCATTGTCCATCCACATCCTGAAAATTATAGGAACAATCCCTACGATAAAAGATCACATTAAGCTGCAAATTCAAATCAGTGAGGTTCCAAGATTTAAATGGCTTCCTCTTTGGCATCTAGGTAAATATTACCAGTAAAATCCCTGCAAGCCCACAAAATAAAAGACCATTTTATTTAGCTCACAGAAACAGTCCATACAACACAGGACAAGATGTCTCTCCAGTAAACTTATGAAAATCTGCCTTTTTGTAAGCCGAAATTACTATTCCCCCCGTTCTCCTGGGTTACATCTCTAAGGTCACTATAGCCAGAGCTCTCTCTGAATGTCAAGGGCTACTCAATTAATCTTCTTGTTTGCAGAGATTTGAAAGCATTTAAGGAAGGTCAAAAACTAACATCAAGCAAATGCAGCTGAATTCCCCACTCTTGTGCAAATTTCACCTTCACTCTGTTCTTCTTTCCCCTTTCATTGTCTTTTCTTTGTTGACACTTTCTCCCCAACTTCTCCTTTTTATTTCTTCTTTCTTCTCTTCTCTTCCTTTCTCTCTGACTTTCTTATTTGTTTTACTCTGTTCCCTTCCCATTATACAGGGTTTGGCTTTTGGGTTATTATCCAATTACCCTGGAATATTTGGTCTATTTCATCTAACTAACTAGGTCTTCAGCATCCTTCCATTTACTCCCAGGAGTAAAGAAAGGAAAGCGTATAGGATGAGAATAAAGACAAATTGTGTTCCTCAATCTAAGTAAGTTAGAGGGATGAAACATCCAGAGAGGAAGATTGATGTGGTTTAGATTTTCAAGGTTTGACAAGTTCCATCCATTAAGTGAGTTAATACATGTAACACTTAGTGCCTTTCATGCCACAGACACTCAAAAATGTTAATTTAATTGTTTCTGTCATCTTAATTATTAGCTGTGCTGATCAGCCCTATCCCCAGCTTGTGCTACACAGCTGGTAGCAGTGGTTTGCTCACATGCTGAAGCAGTGAAAGGCCACTCTGAAGTTGGGAGGGAGCTGGATCTAGAACCCCACATGCTACCATGCACTCCTCTGAGCAGAAGGCATGTTCCTCCTCCACCACACAGGAGCAGGTAAGCAACAGGTAACTGACAACCAACTTAAAAATAAGGAGGACAGAAGAAAAAAAGGAAAGGAGGGCTTCCCTGGTGGCGCAGTGGTTGAGAGTCCACCTGCCGATGCAGGGGACACGGGTTCGTGCCTCAGTCCGGGAAGATCCCACATGCCGCGGAGCAGCTGGGCCCGTGAGCCATGGCCGCTGAGGCTGCGCGTCCGGAGCCTG
>NW_006785778.1:1123169-1138849 GCF_000442215.2 Lipotes vexillifer
GAGACTGCGGGTGGCGGAGGGGGAAAGCTTCGGAGCTGCAGAGGAGAGCGCAGCCACAGGGGTGCGGAGGGCAAAGCGGGGAGATTCCCGCCCAGAGGATCGCCGACGATCAGCACTCACCAGCCTGAGAGGCTTGTCTGCTCACCGGCTGCGGCGGGCGGGGGCTGCGAGCTGAGGCTCGGGCTTCGGTCGGATCCCAGGGAGAGGACTGGGGTTGGCGGCATGAACACAGCCTGCAGGGGGTTAGTGCACCACGGCTAACCAGGAAGGAGTCCGGGAAATAGTCTGGAGCTGCCGAAGAGGCAAGAGACTTTTTCTTCCCTCTTTGTTTCCTGGTGAGCGAGCAGAGGGGATTCAGAGCGCTGCTTAAAGGAGCTCCAGAGACGGGTGCGAGCTGCAGCTAACAGCGCGGACCCCAGAGACGGGCATGAGACGCTAAGGCTGCTGCTGCCGCCACCAAGAAGCCTGTGTGCGAGCACGTGTCACTCTCCACACCTCCCCTACCGGGAGCCTGTGCAGCCCACCACTGCCAGGGTCCCGGGATCCAGGGTCAACTCCCCCAGGAGAACGCACAGCACGCCTCAGGCTGGTGCAACGTCACGCCGGCCTCTGCCGCCGCAGGCTCGCGCCGCATCCGCAACCCTCCCTCCCCCCGGCCTCAGTGAGCGAGAGCCCCTGAATCAGCGGCTCCTTTAACCCCGTCCTGTCTGAGCGAAGAACAGACGCCCTCAGGGGACCTACAAGCAGAGGCGGGGCCAAATCCAAAGCTAAACCCCGGGAGCTGTGCCAACAAAGAGAAAGGGAAATCTCTCCCAGCAGCGTCAGAAGCAGCGGATTAAATCTCCACAATCAACTTGATGTACCCTGCATCTGTGGAATACCTGAATAGACGACAAATCATCCCAAATGGAGGAGGTGGACTTTGGGAACAACAATATATATATATTTCCCCCCCTTTTTCTCTTTTTGTGAGTGTGTGTGTGTATGCTTCTGTGTGTGATTTTGTCTGTATAGCTTTGCTTTTACCATTTGTCCTAGGGTTCTGTTCATCCGGGTTTTTTTTTATTTTGTTTGTTTGCTTTGTTTTTTTTACTTTTTAAAATTTTTTTCTTCACAATTATTTTTTATTTTAATAAGTTTATTTTATTTTATCCTCTTTCATTCTTTCTTTCTATTTTTTCTCGCTTTTATTCTGAGCTGTGTGGATGAAAGGCTCTTGGTGCCCCAGCCAGACAACAGGGCTGTGCCTCAGAGGTGGGAGAGCCAACTTCAGGACACTGGTCCACAAGAGACCTCCCAGCTCCACATAATATCAAATGGTGAAAATCTCCCAGCGATCTCCATCTCAATGCCAAGACCCAGCTCCACTCAACGACCAGCAATCTGCAGTGCTGGACACCCTATGCCAAACAACGAGCAAGACAGGAACACAGACCCATCCATTAGCAGAGAGGCTGCCTAAAATCATAACAAGGCCACAGACACCCCAAAACACACCACCAGACGTGGAACTGCCCACCAGAAAGACAAGATCCAGCCTCATCCACCAGAATACAGGCACCAGTCCCCTCCACTATGAAGCCTCCAATGCCTACTGAACCAACCTTAGCCACTGGGGACAGACACCAGAAACAACAGGAACTATGAACCTGCAGCGTGCGAAAAGGAGACCCCAAATACAATAAGTTAAGCAAAATGAGAAGACAGAGAAGTATGCAGCAGGCAAAAGAGCAAGATAAAAACCCACCAGACCGAGCAAATGAAGAGGAAATAGGCAGTCTACCTGAAAAAGAACTCAGAGTAATGATAGTAAAGATGATCCAAAATCATGGAAGTAGAATGGAGAAAATACAAGAAATGTTTAACAAGGACCTAGAAGAACTAAAGAGCAAACAAACAATGACGAACAACACAATAAATGAAATTAAAAATTCTCTAGAAGGTATCAATAGCAGAATAACTGAGGCAGAAGAACGGATAAGTGACCTGGAAGATAAAAGAGTGGAAATAACTACTGCAGAGCAGAATAAAGAAAAAAGAATGGAAAGAACTGAGGACAGACTCAGAGACCTCTGGGACAACATTAAATGCACCAACATTCGAATTATAGGGGTCCTAGAAGAAGAAGAGAATAAGAAAGGGACTGAGAAAATATTTGAAGAGATTATAGTTGTAAACTTCCCTAATACGGGAAAGGAAATAGTTAATCAAGTCCAGGAAGCACAGAGAGTCCCACACAGGATAAATCCAAGGAGAAACATGCCAAGACACATATTAATCAAACTATCAAAAATTAAATACAAAGAAAAAATATTAAAAGCAGCAAGGGAAAAACAACAAATAACAAACAAGGGAATCCCCATAAGGTTAACTGCTGATCTGTCAGCAGAACGGCAAACCAGAAGGGAGTGTCAGGAAATATATAAAGTGATGAAGGAGAAAAACCTACAACCAAGATTACTCGACCCAGCAAGGATCTCATTCAGATTTGATGGAAAAATTAAAACCTTTACAGACAAGCAAAAGCCAAGAGAATTCAGCACCACCCAACCAGCTTTACAACAAATGCTAAAGGAACTTCTCTAGGCAGGAAATACAAGAGAAGGAAAACACCTACAATACCGAACCCAAAACAATTAAGAAAATGGGAATAAGAACATACATATCGATAATTACCTTAAATGTAAATGGATTAAATGCTCCAACCAAAAGACATAGAGTGGCTGAATGGATAGCAAAACAAGACCCGTATATATGCTGTCTACAAGAGACCCACTTCAGACCTAGGGACACATACAGACTGAAAGTGAGGGGATGGAAAAGGATATTCCATGCAAATAGAAATCAAAAGAAAGCTGCAGTAGCAACTCTCATATCAGACAAAATAGACTTTAAAATAAAGACTATTAGAAGAGACAAAGAAGGACCCTACACAATGATCAAGGGATCGATCCAAGAAGAAGATATAACAATTGTAAATGTTTATGCACCCAACATAGGAGCACCTCAATACATAAGGCAAATGCTACAGCCATAAAAGAGGAAATCAACAGTAACACAGTCATAGCAGGGGACTTTAACACCCCACTTTCACCAATGGACAGATCATCCAAAATGAAAATAAATAAGGAAAAACAAGCTTTAAATGATACATTAAACAAGATGGACTTAATTGATATTTATAGGACACTCCATCCAAAAACAACAGAATACACATTCTTCTCAAGTGCTCATGGAACATTCTCCAGGATAGATCATATCTTGGGTCACAAATCAAGCCTTGGTAAGTTTAAGAAAATTGAAATTGTATCAAGTATCTTTTCTGACCACAACGCCATGAGACTAGATATCAATTACAGGAAAAGATCTGTAAAAAATACAAACACATGGAGGCTAAACAATACACTACTTAATAACGAAATGATCACTGAAGAAATCAAAGAGGAAATAAAAAAGTACCTAGAAACAAACGACAATGGAGACACAACGACCCAAAACCTATGGGATGCAGCAAAAGCAGTTCTAAGAGGGAAGTTTATAGTGATACAAGCCCACCTTAAGAAGCAGAAAACATCTTGAATAAACAACCTAACCTTGCACCTAAAGCAATTAGAGAAAGAAGAAAAAAAAACCAATGTAAGCAGAAGAAAAGAAATCATAAAAATCAGATCAGAAATAAATGAAAAATAAATGAAGGAAACAATAGCAAAGATCAATAAAACTAAAAGCTGGTTCTTTGAGAAGATAAACAAAATAGATAAACCATTAGCCAGACTCATCAAGAAAAAAAGGGAGAGGACTCAAATCAATAGAATTAGAAATGAAAAAGGAGAAGTAACAACTGACACTGCAGAAATAAAAAAAGATCATGAGAGATTACTACAAGCAACTCTATGCCAATAAAATGGACAATCTGGAAGAAATGGACAAATTCTTAGAAATGCACAAACTACCAAGACTGAATCAGGAAGAAATAGAAAATATGAACAGACCAATCACAAACACTGTAATTGAAACTGTGATTAAAAATCTTCCAACAAACAAAAGCCCAGGACCAGATGGCTTCACAGGTGAATTCTATCAAACATTTAGAGAAGCGCTAACACCTATCCTTCTCAAACTCTTCCAAAATATAGCAGAAGGAGGAACACTCCCAAATTCCTTCTACAAGGCACCATCACCTTGGTACCAAAATCAGACAAGGATGTCACAAAGAAAGAAAACTACAGGCCAATATCACTGATGAACATAGATGCAAAAATCCTCAACAAAATACCAGCAAACAGAATCCAACAGCACATTAAAAGGATCATACACCCATGATCAAGTGGGGTTTATTCCAGGAATGCAAGGATTCTTCAATATACGCAAATCTATCAATGTGATTAACCATATTAACAAATTGAAGGAGAAAAACCATATGATCATCTCAATAGATGCAGAGAAAGCTTTTGACAAAATTCAACACCCATTTATGATAAAAACCCTGCAGAAAGTAGGTGTAGAGGGAACTTTCCTCAATATAATAAAGGCCGTATATGACAAGCCCACAGCCAACATCATCCTCAATGGCGAAAAACTGAAAGCATTTCCACTAAGGTCAGGAACAAGACAAGGTTGCCCACTCTCACCACTCTTATTCAACATAGTTTTGGAAGTTTTAGCCACAGCAATCAGAGAAGAAAAGGAAATAAAAGGAATCCAAATCGGAAAAGAAGAAGTAAAGCTGTCACTGTTTGCAGATGACATGATACTATACATAGAGAATCCTAAAGATGCTACCAGAAAACTACTAGAGCTAATCAATGAATTTGGTAAAGTAGCAGGATACAAAATTAATGCACAGAAATCTCTGGCATTCCTATATACTAACGATGAAAAATCTGAAAGTGAAATCAAGAAAACACTCCCATTTACCATTGCAACAAAAAGAATAAAATATCTAGGAATAAACCTACCTAAGGAGACAAAAGACCTGTATGCAGAAAATTATAAGACACTGATGAAAGAAATTAAAGATGATACAAACAGATGGAGAGATATACCATGTTCTTGGATTGGAAGAATCAACATTGTGAAAATGACTCTACTCCCCAAAGCAATCTATAGATTCAATGCAATCCCTATCAAACTACCACTGGCATTTTTCACAGAACTAGAACAAAAAATTTCACAATTTGTATGGAAACACAAAAGACCCCGAATAGCCAAAGCAATCTTGAGAACAAAAAATGGAGCTGGAGGAATCAGGCTGCCTGACTTCAGACTATACTACAAAGCTACAGTAATCAAGACAGTATGGTACTGGCACAAAAACAGAAAGATAGATCAATGGAATAGGATAGAAAGCCCAGAGATAAACCCATGCACATATGGTCACCTAATCTTTGAAAAAGGTGGCAAGAATATACAGTGGAGAAAGGACAGCCTCTTCAATAAGTGGTGCTGGGAAAACTGGACAGCTACATGTAAAAGTGTGAAGTGAGGACACTCCCTAAGACCATGCGCAAAAATAAACTCAAAATGGATTAAAGACCTAAATGTAAGGCCAGACACTCTCAAACAAACTCTTAGAGGAAAACATAGGCAGAACACTCTATGACATAAATCACAGCAAGATCCTTCTTGACCCATCTCCTAGAGTAATGGAGATAAAAACAAAAATAAACAAATGGGACCTAATGAAACTTCAAAGCTTTTGCACAGCAAAGGAAACCATAAACAAGACCAAAATGCAACCCTCAGAATGGGAGAAAATATTTGCAAATGAAATAACTGACAAAGGATTAATCTCCAAAATTTACAGGCAGCTCATGCAGCTCAATAACAAAAAAATAAACAACCCAATCCAAAAATGGGCAGAAGACCTAAATAGACATTTCTCCAAAGAAGATATACAGACTGCCAACAAACACATGAAAGAATGCTCAACATCATTAATCATTAGAGAAATGCAAATCAAAACTACAATGAGATATCATCTCACACCAGTCAGAATGGCCATCATCAAAAAATCTAGAAACAATAAATGCTGGAGAGGGTGTGGAGAAAAGGGAACACTCTTGCACTGCTGGTGGGAATGTGAATTGGTTCAGCCACTATGGAGAACAGTATGGAGGTTCCTTAAAAAACTACAAATAGAACTACCATATGACCCAGCAATCCCACTACTAGGTATATACCCTGAGGAAACCAGAATTCAGAAAGAGTCATGTACCAAAATGTTCATTGCAGCTCTATTTACAATAGCCCGGAGATGGAAACAACCTAAGTGCCCGTCGTCGGATGAATGGATAAAGAAGATGTGGCACATATATACAATGGAATATTACTCAGCCATAAAAAGAAACGAAATTGAGCTATTTGTAATGAGGTGGATAGATCTAGAGTCTGTCATACAGAGTGAAGTAAGTCAGAAAGAGAAGGACAAATACCGTATGCTAACACATATATATGTAATTTAAGAAAAAAAAATATGAAGAACCTAGGGGTAAAACAGGAATAAAGACACAAACCTACTGGAGAACGGACTTGAGGATATGGGGAGGGGGAAGGGTGAGCTGTGATAGGGCGAGAGAGAGACATGGACATATATATACTAACTAACAAACGTAAGGTAGATAGCCAGTGGGAAGCAGCCGCATGGCACAGGGAAACCGGCTCGGTTCTTTGTGGCTGTCTGGAGGGGTGGGATAGGGAGGGTGGGAGGGAGGGAGACAAAGAGGGAAGAGATATGGGAACATATATATATGTATAACTGACTCACTCTGTTATAAAGCAGAAACTAACACACCATTGTAAAGATAAAAAAATAAAAATAAAGACTATTAGAAGAGACAAAGAAGGACACTACACAATCATCAAGGGATCGATCCAAGAAGAAGATATAACAATTTTAAATATTTATGCACCCAACATAGGAGCACCTCAATACATAAGGCAAATGCTAACAGCCATAGAAGGGGAAATCAACAGTTACACAGTCATAGCAGGGGACTTTAACACCCCACTTTCACCAATGGACAGATCATCCAAAATGAAAATAAATAAGGAAACACAAGCTTTAAATGATACATTAAACAAGATGGACTTAATTGATATTTATAGGACAGTCCATCCAAAAACAACAGAATACACATTCTTCTCAAGTGCTCATGGAACATTCACCAGGATAGATCATATCTGGGGTCACACATCAAGCCTTGGTAAATTTAAGAAAATTAAAATCATATCAAGTATCTTTTCCAACCACAACGCTATGAGATTAGATATCAATTACAGGAAAAGTTCTGTAAAAAAACAAGCACATAGAGGCTAAACAATACACTATTTAATAACCAAGAGGTAATTGAAGAAATCAAAGAGGAAATCAAAAAATACCTAGAAACATGACAATGA
Source organism: Lipotes vexillifer (assembly GCF_000442215.2). Classification (NCBI taxonomy): domain Eukaryota; kingdom Metazoa; phylum Chordata; class Mammalia; order Artiodactyla; family Lipotidae; genus Lipotes; species Lipotes vexillifer. Next base: position 1,130,568 of record NW_006785778.1, read on the forward strand.
CAATGAAAACACGATGACCCAAAACCTATGGGATGCATCGAAAGCAGTTTTAAGAGGGAAGTTTATAGCAAAACAATCCTACCTTAAGAAATAAGAAACATCTCAAATAAAGAACCTAACCTTACAGATAAAGAAATTAGAGAGAGAAGAACAAAAAACCCCAAATTTAGCAGAAGGAAAGAAATCATAAAGATCAGATCAGAAATAAATGAAAAAGAAATGAAGGAAACAATAGCAAAGATCAATAAAACTGAAAGCTGGTTCTTTGAGAAGATAAACAAAATTGAGAAACCATTAGCCAGACTCATCAAGAAAGAAAGAGAGAAGACTCAAATCAATAGAATTAGAAATGAAAAAGGAGAAGTAACAACTGACACCGCAGAAATACAAAGGATCATGAGAGATTACTACAAGCAACTCTATGCCAATAAAATGGACAACCTGGAAGAAATGGACAAATTCTTAGAAATGCATAACCTGCCAAGACTGAATCAGGAAGAAATAGAAAATATGAACAGACCAATCACAAACACTGAAATTGAAACTGATTAAAAATCTTCCAAGAAACAAAATCCCAGGACCAGATGGCTTCACAGGCGAATTCTATCAAACATTTAGAGAAGAGATAACACCTATCCTTCTCAAACTCTTCCAAAGTATAGCAGAGGGAGGAACACTTCCAAACTCATTCTACAAGGCCACCATCACCCTGATACCAAAACAAGAAAAGGATGTCACAAAGAAAGAAAACTACAGGCCAATATCACTGATGAACATAGATGCAAAAATCTTCAACAAAATACTAGCAAACAGAATCCAACAGCACATTAAAAGGATCATACACCATGATCAAGTGGGGTTTATCCCAGGAATGCAAGGATTCTTCAATATACGCAAATCTATCAATGTGATGCACCATAGTAACAAACTGAAGGAGAAAAACCATATGATCATCTCAATCGACGCAGAAGAAGCTTTTGACAAAATTCAACACCCATTTATGATAAAAACCCTGCAGAAAGTAGGCATAGAGGGAACTATCCTCAACATAATAAAGGCCATATATGACAATCCCACAGCCAATATCGTCCTCAATGGTGTAAAGTTGAAACCATTTCCACTAAGCTCAGGAACAAGGCAAGGTTGCCCATTCTCACCACCATTATTCAACATAGTTTTGGAAGTTTTAGCCACAGCAATCAGAGAAGAAAAGGAAATAAAAGGAATCCAAATCGGAAAAGAAGAAGTAAAGCTGTCACTGTTTGCAGATGACATGATACTATACATAGAGAATCCTAAAGATGCCACCAGAAAACTACTAGAGCTAATCAATGAATTTGGTAAAGTAGCAGGATACAAAACTAATGCACAGAAATCTCTTGCATTCCTATACACTAATGATGAAAAATCTGAAAGAGAAATCAAGAAAACACTCCCATTTACCATTGCAACAAAAAGAATAAAATACCTAGGAATAAACCTACCTAAGGAGACAAAAGACCTGTATGCAGAAAATTATAAGACACTGATGGAAGAAATTAAAGATGATACAAACAGATGGAGAGATATACCATGTTCTTGGATTGGAAGAATCAACATTGTGAAAATGACTCTACTACCCAAAGCAATCTACAGATCCAATGCAATCCCTACCAAACTACCACTGGCATTTTTCACAGAGCTAGAACAAAAACTTTCACAATTTGTATGGAAACGCAAAATCCTCCAAATAGCCAAAGCAATCTTGAGAAAGAAAAACGGAGCCGGAGGAATCAGGCTCCCTGACTTCAGACTATACTACAAAGCTACAGTAATCAAGATGGTATGGTACTGGCACAAAACCAGAAATATAGATCAGTGGAACAGGATAGAAAGCCCAGAGATAAACCCACGCACATATGGTCACCTTATCTTTGATAAAGAGGCAAGAATATACAGTGGAGAGAAGACAGCCTCTTCAATAAGTGGTGCTGGGAAAACTGGACAGCTACATGTAAAAGTGTGAAATTAGGACACTCCCTAAGACCATGCGCAAAAATAAACTCAAAATGGATTAAAGACCTAAATGTAAGGCCAGACACTCTCAAACTCTTAGAGGAAAGCATAGGCAGAACACTCTATGACATAAATCACAGCAAGATCCTTTTTGACCCACCTCCTAGAGAAATGGAAATAAAAACAAAAATAAACAAATGGGACCTAATGAAACTTCAAAGCTTTTGCACAGCAAAGGAAACCATAAACAAGACCAAAATACAACCCTCAGAATGGGAGAAAATATTTGCAAATGAAGCAACTGACAAAGGATTAATCTCCAAAATTTACAAGCAGCTCATGCAGCTCAATATCAAAAAAACAAACAACCCAATCCAAAAATGGGCAGAAGACCTAAATAGACATTTCTCCAAAGAAGTACAGATTGCCAACAAGCACATGAAAGAATGCTCAACATCATTAATCATTAGAGAAATGCAAATCAAAACTACAATGAGATAACATCTCACACCCGTCATAATGGCCATCATCAAAAAATCTAGAAACAATAAATGCTGGAGAGGGTGTAGGTAATAGGGAAACCCCTTGCACTGTTGGTGGGAATGTAAATTGATGCATCCACTACGCAGAACAGTATGGAGGTTCCTTAAAACACTAAAAATAGAACTACCATACAACTGAGCAATCCCATTACTGCGCATATACCCTGAGAAAACCATAATTTAAAAAGAGTCATATACCAAAATGTCCACTGCAGCTCTATTTACAGTAGCCATGACATGGAAGCAACTGAAGTGTCCATCAACAGATGAATGGATAAAGAAGATGTGGCACATATATATCAATGGAATATTACTCAGCCATAAAAAGAAACGAAATTGAGTTCTTTGTAGTGAGGTGGATGGACCTAGAGTCTGTCATACAGAGTGAAGTAAGTCAGAAAGAAAAAAACAAATACCGTATGCTAACACATATATATGGAATCTAAGAAGGAAAAAAAAAAAGAAAAGGCCATGAAGAACCTAGGGGCAAGACGGGAATAAAGACACAGACCTACTAGAGAATGGACTTGAAGATATGAGGAGGGGGAAGGGTAAGCTGTGACAAAGTGAGAGAGTGGCATGGACATATATACACTACCAAACGTAAAATAGCTAGTGGGAAGCATCCACATAGCACAGGGAGATCAGCTTGGTGCTTTGTGACCACCTAGAGGGGTGGGAGGGAGACGCAAGAGGGAGGAGATATGGAGATACATGTATACATAGAGCTGATTCACTTTGTTATAAAGCAGAAACTAACACACCATTGTAAAGCAATTATACCCCAATAAAGATGTTAAAAAGAAAAAAAAAAAGAAAGAAACGTGTTCAAAGTCACAGAGGCAGTGAATGACAAAAATAGGAACTGAAGCTGGATCTGTCAAGGATCACAGGTAACGACATGCTTATGATTCCACATCTAGAATTTGTCAGAAGTGACTTGACATAGAGCACTTGGAAAATAGTTGTTTAATTAATTGACAAGAGAATAATAATTTCAGCAGATGAAAAATGTTAGACCTACGAGGATATTTCAGATCAAATCCAAAATTCTCATTTCCCAGACCACAGAACTTAGAAAGGAAAGATGACCTATCTAAGGAACAAAGCAAGTCAGTGACAAAGCTGATATGAAAAATTAAGTCTCGTGATCCCTGCTCCAACTGTTCCCTAGATCCTTGGACAAGACCACACGCCAGGCCCATGAACTAGTCATTCAGCTACAGTGACCATGAGGTGCCCATCTTGGCCTTCCCTCTCCTTCTCTGGGTTCTGCTGGTTCTCCTCTCTTGCCCACGAACCTTCTAGAAGAAGCCTCACCTTTGCTGCTGTAGCCCTGGTCAGAACGCAACATTCCAGCCACAGTGGTCACGAGTTTCCAGGCCTCTGTCTCCAGGGCTGTGCTGGCTTCCAGGCAGCGTCCGTGAGAAGTGCCTCTTCCACAGCTCAGTGCCACCCTTGGTCACCTGGGCCCCAGTGGTTCTGCTTATGCCAAGAATCTCACAAAATAGTTTTTAAACAAGACCTGCCAGCTTCCTCCACCCTGCCCACCCCAGTCCACAGTAATTATAGGCATTCAAAGCCAGTCAATGGAAAACTAAAAGAATGAACCATGCTGTCTTCTCTCATTTTCTTGTCTTTCTGTTCCCAGACTCTGTCCCCACCCAAACTTCATCTCTCTCTCCCCCCAGTTATGTATGTGATAAGACACAAATACCCATAAATATTTCCTCCGTGTGTGTGTGTGTGTGTGAATGTGTATAAACACATCAGTGATGTCGTAAGCAGCCAAATATTCTGTTACGCTTGGTATTAACTTGCTGGCCTCTTTTAAGTGTCAGTCACACAGTTAATGGCTACTACAGCTGCCTTATTAAAGTTCTGACCACTGGAATTTCTCTCTCTGAGCTCAAGAAATTCAAAGTAAATTGTAAAGCTTGACACAGAATCAGTCTGAGCAAATGGCAGTGAGTGACAGGGCACCTGAGAGTATTTGTCTCTGTTGCTCAAGTACTATAAGATGTTGCAAGTCTTGAATTGGACTTGGAATCAGTTGTAGGGACTCCATTAATGGGGATGTGTACAGGTAAAGCCCAGAAGACTTCCTGCAACCTTGAGGAGTTAGGCAGAGTTCCACATATTCATCTTCCCTTTGTAGATCCTCTCAAAATCTATGTAAGGTCCAGAGAGGTTAATTAATGATCTGTCCAAAAACGTGCACCCAGGGATAGCAGAGCCCGGCAAGGACCCAGGTCTTCTCATGTGAAATAGCATGTCTTTCCTGTGCACATACTTACCTGCAGACCATCCTTCCACATATGAGACACACCCTCTCCTATTTTCCCCCTTGGGTGTCCCCGTCTTGTCACTCACCACTAACAGACTCCTCCCTGGAGAGACAGTTATACAGTCTACTCTTCCCACTGAGCTGAGGCCAGTAGATATTGACAGCTTATTATCAAATGGCCTCCAACTCTTTACAAATGAGTTTAACCCCCTCCTAAGTCTTTTTTGATCTCAGAACAGAAATTAATTGAACCTAGATGACTCCCAGGCAAATTTCAACCTCTACAGGCAGATAAATAGTACTACAAAAAAGAAAGTTTCATCTATATGGAGTTACAACCAAGGAAACCTAAAACATGTAACACCATTAATGTTGTAGGACATTGTAATTTTTGTAATTGTAAATTTTGACATACAGTTTTCACAAGCAAAGAAACTGGAAGAGAAGATAATTATATTGAGTGTGTGTATATGTGTGTGGATTTTTTTAATGGAAAGAACTTTAACAAAACTTGAGAATAGAGAGGTGATCTTTGTTACTAAAGGATACAGAGTAAATCCAGAAAGAGGTCTTCTTGGTCTGCATTTCCATCAAATTCTCTGTATCATTCAATACTTTATGACCATACTTTGTTCTTTTCTTCTATTCTTTCATTCAAACATGAATTTTGGCTTGCTTATTATGTGAGGACACCTTACCAGTTGAACCATATTCCCTGCCCCTGTACAATACTGACTCCCCAACATGCCCTGACTTGTCTTTTCACTTTTCTTCTTAAATTCTACATGTCTTCCTACCTTTTTAATTGCACTCTGTTACCTTTATGTCAGAAAGAGAAAAACAAATACTAACTCCTTTATATCTCCTGTTTCTTACGACATTAGCCAAGGCTAGTCCTTTGCTCTCACAATAATCCCTCTCCCATGCATTCTCTTTTCATCTCCTTTTTATTCACTCTCCTAGCCAGCTGATGACCTCCAAAACCATACTGCCACTTCTGTTCTTTCAACTACGTGCCAGTAGTATGTCTGTTTTCCTAGATTTGTCTGTTTATATTTTGCCATTATCTCAAATCCAACTCATCCAAAGGGTATACATCATCTTCTTTCACCAGCTCATCTCAATTACAGTTATTCTTCCAGTTAGTCAGGCTGAAAAATTGGCATCATTTTTAACTTATTCTTCATTTTCACCTCTTATAATTAGAAAAGTTTGTCAAACACTGAAGTCTATTTATTCCTCTCTATACCTGCTGCCATTACCTTGTGAAGACTTGCTGGTCCACATGTGAATTATTGCAGTGGCTAGATTTGTGGCTTCCCTGTCTCTGGTCTCTTCTCACTCCAACCCACTCTGCATACCTCTTCGAGAAATTATTCCTTCAACAACATTTTCATCATGTCACTCCTCTACTCAAATATCTGTAATGATTTTTTTTATAAATAATTCTGAAGCTCATTGTCAGGTTTTCAAAGCATATACCATGTCATGGTATAATCCTGTTGACTAGTTTAATCCCAGTACTACGCTACGTGGGCTTCCTCATCTACCCAGAGTGGCTTTCCTATTCTGTTATAAATATGCCTCACACCACTTTGTAGTTGCTCACGTAGGTCCCATTTTCCACAAGTGGCTCATTCTTGACCCTTCAAGTCTTGAAATTCAACTTATCCTTCAAGACCTAACCCATGCTCCTCTTTCTTTAGGAACCTCTGTTGGTCAGCTGCCAGTTTGCTCCCAGGCCCATCTTCTCCCTTCCCTTGTGGTCCCTGTATCATTACTAGGGAACTAGGCTCCTTTGCCCTCAAGCTTCTAGGTAGCTTTGGCCCCCAGAACCCATAGGAAAAGAGTAAAGGGGAAGAGGAAAACTAGCAGCGTTCTTCTTTTCTTTCTTCTATGCTTTCTGTGATGTCTCCAATAATGGCTATGTCTCCTCCATGGCTCTGGCTAATATGGACAGTCCCAGCTTCTTAAGTCTGGAAACAGCAACACCTTTCTTTGGTCCTACCAGGTTAAGGGCGGTTTTTGTTTTCCGTGTTACCTCAACAGCCCCTGTTTGGTTTCTCAGCTCTTCTATCACAGGTATGGCCAATTCCCTACATTGAAATTCCCTCTATTTAAATATTTAGCATTTCTGTTTCCCTGTCCAGACTCAAGCAAAGTTGAACAGATATCTTTAAACATCCTTCCTTGCTCTAACAGTCTTTGTCCATTACCACATAATGTAGCCCTTTGTTATATAGGGGTTGAAATTGTGCAATACTTTTTCTCATTTATTCATTCATTCAACAGATGTCTATTAATATATATAATGTACATTCAACCATATCAGGTCTTGGAGATTGAAGGGCAGGCACAAAAAAACTATTGGGTACAAAGCATTTATAATCTTGGTGGTAGGGAGAGGTATCCACACACAAGTCAAGCACCAACATAGCAGTACTTGGATAAGGGTAGGGTGAATGCGACAGAAAATGATTGCTGTCCATATTTAAACTTTTTGCCCTAAGAGATGAGGTTTTAAACCTGTGCTTAGAGGATGAAGTTTATGTCCAGAAGGTCATTAAATATCAACTGGTTTATTTTTTCACTGTAGAAATTGCATATGGTATTACTGGGTTATGGGAAGTATAGAATGTCAACCAAAACGAAGAAAATCAAGAAGATTTATTTATTTGGCTGCTCTGGGTCTTAGTTGCAGCACATGGGATCTTTAGTTGTGACATGCGAACTCTTGCAGCATGCATGTGGGATCTAGTTCCCTGACCAGGGATCGAACCCAGGTCCCTTGTATTGGGAGTGTGGAGTCTTAGCCACTGGACCACCAGGGAAGTCCCTCAAAAAGATTTTTAAGGCCAAGAATCAAACACCAGTTAATCCTTTCAAAAATTATTATTAGGTTGCATTGCTATTGAATTAATAATGAAAAGAGATCCTTAAAATGAAACAAATTATTTATTCATTTATTTTTGAATTATACTGGGTGCTGGTGAAAAAATGTAAGTCATGGTCTCTGCCCTTGAGAAGCTTACAATCTAGTATGGGACACAAACAAGTAAACAAACAATACTATAGCCTGATAATGATAATTATGGCTACCTACTATGTACCAAACATTACACTATTATTTTACTTAAATTATAAAAACAAACATTTTTGCAGATATTATTACCACATATCACATTATTATTGCACAAGAATAAATACATAAATAAAAACATAGACTCAGAAATTGAAACTTTGTTTAAAGGACACAGCTAGTGTGTGCTGGAGCCAAAATATTTAAACCTAAGTATGACTAAACTCAGAGTCATGAGTCACTAATTACAAAGTGCTTCATACTGTATCTGTCACCACCAGATCATTTTCCTTCATACAACCATGAATTTATACAGCAATAAAGAGCTTATAGGACTTAGCCTACAAAGGAGTTTAGACTACAACCTAGCTAAGGGAAA
>NW_006785780.1:0-242 GCF_000442215.2 Lipotes vexillifer
ATGCACGCAGCAAGGAAGAGCCAACGCAGTCAAAGCTAAATCAATAAAATAAATACATAAATTAAAAAAAATTATGCAAATGAACGTATTTACAGCAGAGAAATAGAGTCATAGATGTAAGAAACAAACTTATGGCTACCAGGGGGAAAGAAGGGGAGGGACAAACTGGGCGATTGGGTCTGACATATACACTGTACTATATATCAAATAGATAACTAATAACGACCTACTGTATAGCACAG
>NW_006785782.1:0-204 GCF_000442215.2 Lipotes vexillifer
AGCTTCCACATATAAGTGATATCATATGGTATTTGTCTTTCTCTTTTTGACTTCACTCAGTATCATAATCTCTAGTTGCATCCGTGTTGCTGCAAATAGCATTATTTCATTCTTTTTTATAGCTGAGTAATGTTCCATTGCATATACGTACCACATCTTCTTTATCCATTCCTCTGTCAGTGGACATTTAGGTTGCTTCCATAT
>NW_006785783.1:0-895 GCF_000442215.2 Lipotes vexillifer
TTAGTGTACAGGTTAGGGTATGACAAGGGTTGAGTGTTAGCGTACGTGTTAGGGCACAGGTTAAATGTTAGCGTATGGGTTACGATAGGGGACAGGTTAGGGTAAGGCTTCGGGTAAGGGGTAGGGTTAGGGTTAGGGTTAGGGTAAGGGAAAATGGACGGTTTAGGGTAAAGGTTACGTTACGACAACGATTGATGTTTAGTGTACGTTTTAGGGCCCTGGTTAGTGTTAGTGTACGGTTTAGGATTAGGGCCTGTGTTAGGGTAAGGAATCGGGGAAGGTTTAGGGTTAGGGAACGGAGATGGTTTAGGGTACAGGTTATGGTACGACAACGGTTGAGGGTTAGCATACGTGGTAGGTCACGGGTTCGTTTTAGTGTACGTGTTAGGATTAGGGCACGGGTTTGGGGAAAGCTTCCGGTAAAGGTTAGGGTTAGGGTTAGGGTTAGAGAAAGGGGACGGTTTAGGGTAGAGGTTAGGGTACAACAACGGTTGACGGTCAGCGTGCGTGTTAGGGCATGGGTTGGTGTTAACGTACGGGTTAGGATTAGGGCACGGATTAGGGTAAGGCTTCGGGTAAGGGTTACGAATAGGGTCAGGGTTAGGTAGCGGGGACGGTTTAGGGTAAAGTATAGGTTACGACAAAATTTGAGTGTTAGTGTGCGTGTTAGGGCACGGGTTAGTGTTAGTGTACTGGTTAGGATTAGGGCAAGGGTTAGGGTAAGGCTTCGGGTAAGGTTTAGGTTTAGGGTTAGGGTTAGGGAACGGGGACGCTTTAGGGTAAAGGTTAGGGTACAACAACGGCTGGGTCTTAGCGTACGTTTTAGGGCACAGGTTAGTGTTAGCTTACAGGTTAGGATTGGGGCACGGGTTAGGGTAATGCTTCGGGTAAGGGT
>NW_006785784.1:0-224 GCF_000442215.2 Lipotes vexillifer
ATAACCCCTCTTCTGATGAACTGGAAGTCAACTGATAACAAACCTTAATTACATCAGCAAGATCTCTTTTTGCACTGTTACATAACATAATCATGGATGTGACACCTCATTACATTCATAGTCCTGGGGATTAAGGTGGGAAATCTTAGGGCGGCATCTTCGAATTCTCCCATTTATATAAATTTGAATGTGGTATTTGGTCTTCTCACCTTCATCATCTACAC